>NC_141992.1:98101366-98407658 GCF_049901715.1 Pseudonaja textilis
CCCACCCCCAATAAATCTATTGTAAATCTTAATAAACCCGTTATTTGTACTGATAGTTGCACTAATTATGACTTTAAATATTATGACTTTCAGAATATTTGCATACCCAATTAACAACCTGTTTAAGAATTAACTGAGTCAGAACTACCTCAAAGTAAAAATACAATCATGTGAACTCCAGCTCTTGGTGAGAGCATCTATTCTAATTTCTTGACAGGATGAAAAAAGTGCTTTGAAGGGATTTGTTTCCTATCCAATCTAGTCTACATCTCTGGAATTCTTGGGAGATCCTCTGTCCAAGTTCTAACAATGGCCAGTCCCATTTACCTTCTAAGAATAGCAAGACTATCCAGGTACTCCCACCTATGAGGCAGTTCAAAGCAGGGGTTGCCAACCTTTTGGACCACAGGAACCACCAAACGCATAATTTTAGATCCCAGGGACCACTAACTGGTTCCGTGGGCATGGCCTAATTTGTGGGTGTGGTTTGGTGGTCATGTGACTGGCTGAGCATGGCTTGTATGTAAATATTATAAATATTTATATAAATATTGAATTTTTTTTATAAAAAAGAGCTACTCTTACCCAAAATCAGGCAAAGCAGGCAGGCAGATTGAGTTGCTCACAGAATCACAGATTCATTCAGAGATCTATCTGCCATTGGCTAGATCAGTCTGTCACATAAAATTTGCTTGCAAGCAAACTCATAAAATTTGCTAGCAAGCAAACTCAAAAAATTAACTCACAACACACAATGCATGTAAATATTGATTTTTTTATTTAAAAAAAGAGCAACTTTTACCCAAAATCAGGCAATGCTGGCAGACTGAGTTGCTCACAGAATCATTCAGTGATCTATCTATCTGCCATTGGCTAGCTCAGTCTCTCAAATTTGCTTGCCGTGAGTCTGCACTGAATTTGCTTGCAAGCAAACCTTCAGTCCTAAGGGAAGTTCGGCTGTACTTAAAAGCAGAGCCAAAGATCTAAAGACTAGCTAGAAAGCAAGAAATCCAACCACTTCCTGCTTCCTAACTAATCTATATCTCCTGGCACAGAACAGATGATGGTCGGAAAAAGGAAAATTTTAGCAGGCAGGTTTGCTGGGTAAGGAGTGAGTGGGCGGGGAGGATTCCCGCGGGCCATGTGGGCGGCGCAGCCTTGTGTTTCTGCGCAGCCTTGTGTTTCTGCGCAGCCTGGATTAATTGCTTTCGGGGGATGCTCTGGGGGTGAGATTTCTCTGCGGCCCACCAGAATTTTCTCGCGGCCCACTGGTTGGTGACTGTTGGTTCAAAACATTAAACGTAAAAATAGTGTTTACCTTCTCTTGCTGAAGTTTAAGAAGCAGGCCACGTTGTTTTTTCCGGATAGGTGGCATTTTATCATCTTCTCCTTTATCTCGTAAATGTCTAAAAATAAGTAGCAAAAAAATTTCTTCCACTTCTGTATTGAATTATTTGCCCTCATTTTTGGGGACCTTTTGCTTTTCGTTATAGTTTTACGCTATTGATAAAACACAGGAGTTTTATCTCCATGTCAGCAAATGCATAAGGAAATTTGGAAGCTATTCAATATTTGTTTAAAAAACAGATGTGAAGTGGGTGAGATAATTAAATATATGATACTATTTTTAGGGCATGCCAAATACTTTCAATTTCTAAACATTAGGGGTGATCAAAAGTTGTGACATGACTTGGGGATTGTAAAAATATTTTGGTTAGATGTGCTTGGTAAGTAATTACACAAATATCGTAACTTTTTAACATTATGTTTGTTTCATATATTATAGGAAAAGTATAAGTAATTGAAGAAGCAAAACTGCATTTGAATGATCTTTTAAAAAAAGATTTCATTTAAGAAAATAACCTCATTATGATGTAATGTATAAAGTCATAAATACAAAGATGGGGATGGGTAGGAGTACAAACCAAACAAAATTAAAGACATCATGATCATATTAAAATTACAAAGAACTCTCCTTTGCTTGCTACCTCTTTCATGGCATTCATGAAACATTTGTAATAAGAATTTAATATAAATCAAAAAAGCCTAAAATCCTGAGAATGGGCAAAACTCTTGGCTATGTTATACATTGTGGGGTTTCCAGCTTTACCGTTTCTGGTGTTCTAGCCAAGCTAGTTCAGCCTTAGTCTTCTCTTTAAGTGCCTTTTCACGTAATCGGAGCAGTGAAGATTGGTGAGCAGCTCTCATTTCTTCTTCTCTCATGTACTGCCGTACCATTTCCATTGTAAATTTAGAAAAACTGTCTTGCCCTGCTGAAAATGGCAGGTTCAGCTCCTGATGAAAAAATTAAATAAAAAATGTTTTTCCTATAATTCACAATCTCTTTACTGGGGCAAACTGTTGACGTTCCAAACTGTTGATGCAGTTTTATACTAATCGTTACCAGATTTCCACTGTTGCTATAAAGAAATACTGTTTTCTACAGTGCAGATAAATGAATATTTTATGTATAAGGTATGTTCATTTATTCATTTAATAAATTTATATGTGAGACTTGAGACAAGCAGCAACAGAATAACAGACAAGAGCATTAACAAAGTTGCAGTTGAGGTGGAAGAGGACAGGGAAACATGATTTTCTAGGTGCAAAGGTATTCATTCCAGTATCTATTATCTCTCCCAGGGCACCTGGGAAGAATCCCACTATTAATTCATATGTGTTGCATATTTACAATAAAATCTGACACAGGCTTTCTGGGAAGGCAATGAGCAGAAACTGGTCTCCTGTAATTCTGTCTTTATAAAATGTCTTACTAAAATTATTAATTCAACAAATTTTATTTGGCAAAATGATGCATCTAAATTAGGTTTTAATACAGCTATTACTATTGGCAGCCATTCATAGATCAAACTTCCAGAAATCTCTATATAAATCCACCTCACCGATACTCATTTTTTAAAACAATCTTCATTAATTATGCCTATTATTTATTGAACTATTCCCTCTGCATTCAAGATCATTATATTTATTCTCCATGAAAAGACTTATGGGAAGAATAGAATAACACAGTTGGAAGGGAACTTGGAGGTTTTCTAGTCCAACCCACTGCTTAGAAAACTACAACTTTTGCAAAATGTTGAATCTTTAGCAGTCAACTTAATGATGAACTTCTGCAGATATTTACATGGCCACCCAGTAGTCAGATTAATGAAAAGAATGTCAGATAATGTCACCTTCAGAAAGCAACTAGGGGACAGACCTATGTATTTATTTCTGTTGATTGTTTCACTTTTTCTGACAAATGTTCTTCTAAGAGCAGTTACACATATACTGTATAATGTGTAACAAATTTAAAACAGCTAAAACAACTAAAACACGCATTAATAAATTCCCACACAAACAATTGGCAAATGGAAAACAGGCCTATTAAAATTTTTAAGATTCCAAAAAATGAATAGCTCCAGCCTACTGAAATCTTGCCTTAATAGGTGACTTTCCAGGAGAAGCCTCCTCATCAGAATAAATTTGGTGATTTCGTTTCTTCAGATTGATCCGACGGTGGCTCTCAGAAGGCAACAAAGACCGGAATGATTGTTCTTCAATCTCATCTTCTGTCATAGACTCATCAAATTTCAGGGAATATTCTGTGGCAACAGAAGTGGAATCTGAACAGATACAATATAAGGGGAAAAAATAAGGAATTCATTACAGAACAAAAAATGCTACAAAATAAGATTATGTTGCAAATATAGAATGAGTAAATACTGACTGAATGGACAGAAATATAGATGTGCCTAACTATCAAAATTCCTGACCTTATTAAGAAAACAATAAACATATACACAGACTATGAACTATTACATAATAGAGCTGTGTAAACTCTTTGAGAGACATGTTTTGGGAAGATTCAAGGTAGCCCTTGAAGTACCAACTTAACTGGAATGAGATGCTCCATTTGCAAGCGATGTGGGTTGTAAAGCGTGATATCACCTAACCTCATTGCTTAGCAACAACAAACCCAGCAGACCTGGTTCTTGTAACCCAGAGATCCCCTAGGTTGTTAAGAGAGGACCGCAGATGTCCTAGGCAAGCAAGCTGAGGAGATGAGAGCTGTTAGAAGGTGCGGGGTGCTGTGGGTGGGTGCTATTGGTGTTATTGGACTATAAATGGGCACTACTGAGTATGGGCAGGTAGGACAGCAGGGGCTCTCGTACTCTGTAGTGGGGCACTTTAGAAAAAAAGTGGGGGCAACAACTTTTAGGAGCAACTTGAAAACTTTCTGCTTTGAATAAAACTTGTTTTGTTAAAAAAGAAAACTTTCTGCTGGCTTTCCCACTGACTTTGCATATTGATCACACTTTGCAGCAACATTGTAATCGCAAGCCACCCACCCAAGAACCCGGATTGCAACAACATGGTTGTGAGCACATTGCAAAGGCTGGAACTCCAAGGATCAATTCTAAGTCCCTCTTCTTCAGCATCCTCATAACTATGAATGATCACTGAACAAGTGGCTGTAACCCAACCCCAACCCTAACCCCTAGTAACTCTTTTCAAACCATTAAAGCTGCTGCAATGTTTCTTGGCTCTCTAGCAGCTACTACCATTTATCTTGCTTGTATCTACAGAAGCCTTTGAAGATATTGGAACAACTTTCAAAGCAGCTGAACCAATCAGAAAAAAAACTATAGTTTCTTAAAAAGACATTGTGCTGAATCATTTTCTCCTAAAGGGTGCATTCAATTCTAGTACATAAATATATAAATAAATGTCCTGCCAAAAGGTGTCAGAACATTCAAAGTTAGGAAACCTCTTTCCAAAATACTTTTTCTTCTTAGAAAGGAAGACAGAAAAAAAATCAGGCTATGAACTAACTTTGCCCTTTTTCAGCTTGTATGCCTTGGGGTAAGAAAATAACTTTTCTATTCCTCAATAATAGCTCTTACTGGAATCTACTGAAAACTAAGTACACTGGTTGTAATATACCTGTTTCCCACCCCAACCTCATTTCCAAGAATCCAATTTCTTGGATATACCAGAGAAAGCAACCAAAAGAATTCTGAACATGCATGTATGATTGTAGAGATTAAATTTACCTTTCTTTTTTCTTAAAAATGATAACTAGCACAAGAAGAAGGGGGACAGTTATTCAGCCAGTAGTGCTAAGAATAAGGAGGATGAAAGCAACAGCAAGCCAGGGACAGTTTGGCAATGATACTATCAGACTGCAAGTTCTGCAGAGTCCAACAGATGGTTACTCAAAAACAAACATATAAAGAAATCAGGATGGTGATGGGTAGGAAATGGGTAGGGAATTATTTTTATATTATTACCATGTAACTCATCAGCAAAACCAGGGGTCTTCAAACTTGACAGCTTTAAGATGTATGGACTTCAACTCCCATAATTTTTCCCCCAGTCATGTTAGCTCTGGAATTCGGGGAGTTGAAGTCCACAAGTCTTAAGCTTGCCAAGTTGGAAGACCCTTGAGCAAAATCATTGACATAGCAGTGGAAAGAACACAACTACGAAGCAAAAATTGAACGAGCATTGCTTTGGTTAAATATTGATCTGAAAACTAACCTCTCTCGTCATGAATAGATGGGATACTGATATTCTGCAGTGAATCATTGATTGCTGTGGGAGCTTCCTCCTCAATGGAACTGCTTGGTTTTTCACGATGAGAAAGTTTCTTGGTTTCCTTAGAAGATGGACTTTCCTGCCGACTGCTGCTACTACTGCATTATAAAAAGGCATATAGGAGTCCTGAATTAATACTGATGTAAGGCACAGAATGAATTTACACAGCTTCATGCAATTGCTCTGTTTATAGTCCCTCATGTGCTAGTCACCTCTCCTTTGGGTTTCTGCAATGTATTCTATATGGGGATGTTGTCCTTGAAAACTATCTGGAAAATTCAACTAATGAAGAATGCAGCAGCATGGGCAGTTGTGTGCGTGCCCCTAGAGTGGAACACATGACATCTGTGCTCCACAAGCTGCATTGGTTACCAGTTTGTTTCTGGCTCCAATTCAAGGTACTGCTTTTTACCTTTAAAGCCCTTCATGGCATGGGACCAAGTTATCTGAGAGGAAACCTCTTCACAATTACATCTGCCTATCCCATAAGATCTGGCACAGAAGGCATGCTATGAGCCTAACTGCTACGGAATTTTATTTGGCAGGTCCCAGGAAAAAGGTCCTCAAAAATTTCTGCATACTATTTTTCAGAAATGTATTCCCCCAATTAGCTAGTATTTCTATTTACGTATTATTTTTAAACTCTGTATACTGCCTCGACTCTTTTGATTTGACAGCCCCATAAATTTAATGAATTGTTAGGGTTATTATTTATAAATATAACAATTGGTTTAAGAATACTTTGAGCTAGTTTGGATTCACAAAAAGAGATACAGATGACTGAAAATACTGTTTGAGAGAAAGAAAACCTCAACCTAGCCATCATTTCCTGAATTAAACCAAACCTTCTTGGTTGAATTTATACTTGATAGATAGTGATTATAAATCTTGTGTCTCACCTCTGATCATGTGCCTTTGATCTTGATGATTCTGAATAGCTATCAAATGCATGCAAACAATGATGCTTTGAGTCATTTGTCTCCTCTCTACCTGATGGTGTGCTGATTGAATCTGCTTTTCTATTAAAGGAAACAGGAAAGTTTGAATTGTTTTAAAAATCACAGCAGCATTTACAGTTGCCTGAGAAATAACTGAATACAAATGCAATATATTAAAGTTAAATAAATGGTAATTTCCAGGGGCGGGATTCTACAGGTTTTCACCTATTCGCTAGAACCACTTGTTAACTTTCTAAGCAGTTGTTGGAAGAAATCTCCTTTTGTTTTTTTTCCACCCTTCTTACATTCTTGGCAGTATGCCTAGACTTAATGTCTCAGAAGGAGGTTTTTTTTTCCTTTGCTGGTACTTTCTTAAAGGGGAAAGGTTGTTTTAAGCTTTTTACCCACTGTTGGGAGGAAATACTTCCATTGGAGTTAGCACTTTGAAGAAATAATTGAATAATGAAGCAGAGCTGCCAGAAAAAAAGCTTTTAATGACAAGGAACCAAGATGAGTGACATTCAGCAAGGCTTCTTGGCTAGCTAGAAAGATTGACATTCAAACGTGAGTTTACATACTATTTTTGAGTTTTGGTCTGAAACTGGTGACCATTCAAAGTTACAATTTCACTGAAAAAAGTGACTTATGACCATTTTTCACACTTACAACCATTGCAGCATCCCCACTGTCATGAGAGGCCAGGCTAGGAGAAGCACCCCTTCATGTGAGTGACGTTGAGATGGCCACACCCACCCAGTCACATGACCAGCAAGCCACGCCCACCAACTAAGCCGCACCCACAGAACCGGTTGTTAAAAAAATTGAAACCTACCCCTGGTAATTTCCAACACAGTATATCTGTACAAGAATCAGCTTTTATTGTTCCTCTTTCTAGCAAGTATAGAAAAACAAGAGAGGATTCCTAAACTAGCAAAGCTCTAAGCGCATCGTTCTGTGCTACTATTTTCTCACAACAGGTGAGGTACTTGATAGGAGAAGTAAGTTTTATGCCAGAGCGCTGTGAAACAGATCTAAATTGGTTGGAAAAACTAAAAGGCTTTTTCTTTCAAAACCAGCATTTGGAGGGAGGAGGGGGAGGCAAGTATGCTCCTATAAATCAAACTGTACTTTAGTACCATCTACATATTGACAATGCTTCATCTGTGGTTATCCCTTCCCTACACACCTGAGGCAAATTTATGAAAACAAAATTACATAGTGAAGTGGCAACTTTCTATGACTGACATTTTCCTACAGACCTATAATAAACAAATCAATGGAATTATCAGGGAAATCTACTATTTACAGATGCTTTGACACGTTTTCCTTATTGAAGTACCTTCATTAAAAATATTACAGCCTCAAATTAAATTTCTACATAAAATACCTGTTCATATTGTGAAGTTTTAATCGCTTTAAGGAAGCTGAACCCTGCTTCCATTCTTGGTCAAATAATGTGGTAACTGGAGCTGCAGTAGTACCAACTGCATCAGAGATCTGGAAACGTGCACGTTCTGTCATCTAATAAAAAGCAGAGCAAAATACATTTTTCAAATGTATCAATGAACTTATGCGCTAAGAAGCAACAGAAAAGAACTCACTTCACGTATCTGACGAGCAGTATCTGCAGTCAACAGGGCTGTCTCCAGCTGATGAGTTGCAATCTTAGATGTGGTGTCCTGTAGAGTCTCAGCTGCCTCCTGATGTGATTGTGCCAACTGATGTAATGATTCTGCATGGGCCTATACATGGAGATACAAGTTTGGTTTTGAAATCTATTTACTTTTATTAAAAGTGTAGCTGTGCTTTGACCTTAACATGAACATGAAATTCATTCTAATTGACTTAGGGGAGGGATTATTTCCTTAATAACAAAAATTATTTCATGTTACTGATAGGAAATGTAATTTTAAATCACAGTTCTATAAATGAAGTGTTATGAATGTTCTTTAAGTATGTTGGTTCTAAGCTGTAAGTGGTTCAAAAACAAATAAAACCATCACGCTGCAACCCTGATTCTTGAACAAGGGAAGTTCTAATAATTTAGAGAAATACTGGCAAAATACACCACTTTGTGAAGAAATGCTTTTGCTAATCACTAATGTGTCACATCACTAACACAATGTTTCAATATATCAATATACTGCCTATCATTTTTAACTACCATTCATTGCTATCACCAGCCATTTCTCTGTGGAAAAGGTTTCTATTTTTGTTTTGTTTTTTTCAAGCGTAATGAAGTTTAAAATGCTTCATTACCTGAGCTGCTTTTTGTTTTGCCTCTTCCAGATTCCTTTGATTTTCCAACATTTCTTGCTCTGCCTTGAGCTTTAGAAGAGCCAAGTCCCTCTCATGTCTCTGCTGCTGGGACTACAGGTGAAAATTTACTTATTATTTATTCACTTACATTCTTCCTTTTTATAGAATTATGCAAAAGGATTGTACAATTTTCCATTATTTAAAAACAGTAATGGCTCATTAACTTAATTCTAAATGGTTTTAATTTAGTAGCTGAAATATATCAGATATTTAATTATAATTATAAAATACAATGAAATAATTATAAAATAATTTGCTTTAATATTTCAGCATCTGCTCCTACTTTAATACATTTTAGTACCAATTTCATAATGAATAATCTATGTAATTAATTGGATTTATATAGCTGCCCATCTCACAATAGTAACTCTGGATGGTTGTACATGTATTAAAATACAAAAAACACAGTATACAACAATCCCTGGTCCTCAAGGATAAAACAGAAAATATAATTAACATATCTTTTAAATTAGAATGCCAGGCATGACTGAAAATTGTAACTATAACCTTTTTTTAAAGGAAAATTAGATTTCAAAAATACACAATTACTGGAATAAAGATCGCAGAATTATTGTTGCTTTACAGAATGTCTACCTTGGGTACTCTCCCACCCCTACTGTAACTCTTCTAATCCTCTACAGAGATACTTTAGAGTGAGGGCCAAAGCCAATAGAAGGAAAAAATAATGGTTACTTTTACAGTTATTAATAGAAACTTTTCTTACATAGAGTGAAAAGTTTGAGAACTGAAGTTCCCAAGAGATAAAAAACTGAAAATACATACTAAATATTTTAAGGGATTTCAGATTCATTAATCTTACCTTTAATATTAGAGCCAGAGAAACACTTTCCTGCTGTGCAAGTGATATCCCTCGCACACGTTCTATATCAGAGAGTTGGTGTACTGACTCTTCAATAGTGCTTAGGTAGTTAAGTTCTGCAGACAAACGATGCTGGAGACCAGCAGGTGAGAAGCGCATGGAACCTGTAAAATCAGTACACAACTTAGGAAACAACGACATTTATATGCTCAAATCACCACAAAATATATCAAATATAGCATAATTTTTCCATTCTTTGCCAGCTCACCATTCGGAATATTGGCTCCAGTCCTGTTGTTTCCAATACCCAAGTCAGAGAAGTCAGGATTTAGCTTAGATCCAGAAGCTATGTTTCTAGAAGAATTTAAAGATCTAAGTTTTTCTGCTGTATTTCCTACAGGATCCATTTTTTTCTGTATGTTTGAAGACTGAGGAGAGCTTATTGTTCTTGGTGATCTAACTTTATCTGGGAGACTAAAGAAACAAAAATTATTTAGAAAAACTATTTACCTTTAAAAACATAAAGCAGCAGTTTAAAATTATAGCTTAAAAGTATTTTCTATTTAAAGAAGAACTAGTGATATTAAAAATTGCAAACTTAATTTGTGCCTTTTCATCAGTAGGATATATTTTCATACACTGGGACAGAATGAGAAAACATATTTCAAATACATTTGACTGTTGTTTCCAGCTCTACAATCAACATGTTTTTATACTAAAAAGAATAAAAACTTTGAAAATCCTCTTGTATTTTTGTAAGTTATTAAAAATGAATCATTTTCATAAAGTCTTTGATGTGTGAGCTGACATTATCTTTGAAGGATTGGTTATGTTAGATTTCTTATATTATTTTATGATATCTACAGTGGATGTTTTATCATTTATATTGATGGATGTTGTACACTGCAAAAGTGTTTTTAATTAGAAGGGAGTAAATACTGATCAATCAACCAAGTAAATGCAGAATTCTACACTCAGAGCACGGCCCCTTAATCCACATTAAACTTATGTGACCATTTTGAAAACTGACAAAAGGAAAGGAAATGTAAATTATGTGTTATGTTCCAAGAACATTGATTCCTACTTTATATATAAATAAAATATACCAATATAACAGTAATATGCTGTTGTACTACTACAATATTTTACCTGAATTATAAACTATGCTATAGAGTTTAAAATCAGAGTTGGCAATAGGATTTTACCTCCTTAATGAGTGACCAGATAGTTCCTCTGCAGTACTGTCAGAATCTGGGTTCACTTCTTGTTCTCTGTTAGACACTGCGTTACTAGATAGTAAGTGTTTTGCTTGTTCCAAACCATAGTCTGATCCTAAGGATGCTTTGCTTTTTTCCCAGAGAGAGTCATTTGGAAATCCATTTAATGATTCTGTCTCTGTAACGTATTTTAGAAAACCATGTTTAAAAATAAATACAAAAAATAAGAATTCCCCCACCAACTGATAAACTCAGTGAATGTTTTTAGATTAAAAATCATAATATTTTAAACTGGAACTAAGGTGGTACAGTACATATCAGTATCTGAGAGTTATGCCATTCTCCCATTAAATCCCATTCATAAAATTTCCTTGATTATCTTGAACTAATCATTCTACATTTAACCTATTTTATGCCATGCAAGAATAAAAACTAAGCAGAGAGACGAAGAGATTAGATTTGAATAATTGCTAGGGAGAAACAACAATATTTGGCAAGAAAGAGGAAGTCTGAAAGAAATAATGCCACTATCTATATTTACAGGTAGTCTTTGACTTACGACTGCAATTGAGACTGAAATTTTAGTTGCTAAGCAATGTAATTGTAAAGCAAGCCAATCTGAGATCACATTGCTTAGTGGCCACAATGCCAGTAATCCCTGTGGCCATCATTAAGCAAATTTTACCAGGCATTAGCCAAAAATTCACCCAAATTCAAGCTATTCTGAGCTTGATCCTCCACAACCCTGAGCCTCAGTAAGGTAAGGGACTCCTCCCATCTACTTTCCCCAATCTTTGCAGTTTTGGCACTCCTGCACCCGTTTGTGGAGTGCCCAACAGCCCCAGGACTATGTGGCTTTGGGGCTTCTTGCCATGCCCTAGGAAGCTGCAACCTTAACAGACCCAGTTGCTCTTGCTACCCTGCACTCCAAGACCCTTGCCGCCTTGTGCTCTGCTGCCATCTTCTTGTTCTTGCTGAGGGTGAGGTGTGCCCAGCCTAGCTGTTGCACATATGGGGCTGATTTGTGCAAAAGGGAAAAAAACACAAAGCAGCCTGAAGGAGCCAGAGCATACCAAAATATCCTTTTGCACCATGCTCCTGGGCCGTATGGGCTGGCTTGCTTTTTTTTTTTTTTTTTTTTTGGGGGGGCATCACAAAGCCAGCCCCATCAGGTGCAGGAAGATGGCACAAAGGAATGCTTTGATGCACTCTGCCTCAAAGAGGGGCTGTTCTATGCTTCCCCCACCCCTGCTTTTTTTTTTTTTTTGCAGCACAAAGCCAGACTCATATGGCCTGGAAACTAGACCAGACATATTTCATTAGAAGCATAAGCAAGAAGATGGCAGAAAAGGTCAGTTGGGGCTGTAAAGTGCAGGGTAGCATGGAGGCAAAAAAGGCCAAGTGGGTGGAGATAGGTGAGTGGGAGGAATTGGCACACCCTTGCAGTTGTTAAGTACAAGTGAGCTGTCATGTGCCTGCTACAACAGCCATAGCTTTGGGCATGGATCATATGACTCTTTGTTCAACATCATGATAACTTTGAAAGATTGCGGAACAAATTGTCCTATGTTGAGGGCCTACCTGTATTTGTACCAGATTATGGTTCAAGTCATAGTAAAAGTCTTCATGCAACAACAAATAAAAAAGTAAAATTTAACAATATATTTTACCCAACCTCTGATTGCTTATGATGATTTTAGTAATCACCATCACCTCTCAATTTTATTTTGAGATAAAATTTTATTTTGAGATAAAATGTGGTAGGATTCTTAACCAAATAATAAAATTACCTAATTAAGGGTTTCTTACTATTTTACTTAGATTAATCTCTGTAATTGGTACTGGCCTGAAAGTCTTTTTGATGTATGTATATTGTGATGAACTGGTGAACTAGGTAGCAAACTTATCTTTGTAATAAACAAGCAGTTGAAAAGCTCTTACTTTCTTTTCTTCCTCTTCTTTTAGAAGATGCGGATGCACGAGAAGAACCTGAAGATAGTGGTCCTGAGGAATGATGGGTTAATTCCATAGTTTGGTGATCATAAGGCAATTTTTTACTGGTAAGCTCTCCTTTCAGGCTGGTGCTACTTGTGGCACTGCCAATACAAGCATGGAATTACACATTGTCAATATTTTTTATCTCTATCAATCATATCACAATGAAATCCATCTAGTTTTGTGAATAAACATAATTATGGCTAATTGGTTCCGTTATACAGGAATTTTCAAACTCTTTGATACTGTAACCTCCTAAAATGGTAAGTTAATTTATGCAATCTTCACCATGAATAAAACTAATGTTTTAATTGGGGTTAGAGTTTAATAAGAAATAAATGTACCAGTTACTTCCATCTGTTAAATTCAAAATATATCTATTGAACTTTGCAATAAAAATGTATTAAAAGTATTAATTGTATACATTAGAATTTTACAATAAAATTTAAAACCCATGTTTCAAAAATAACTATTTTGTGCTTCTTTTTCCTGACATCTTACAAAACATTAGCAGGATGTAAGTTGCTTTTGATTCCCCGTCTCCTAGTTTAGCTATACTGGAATAACAATCATAGTCCATCATTTCTTCATGCTAGCCTGTTGCTTTGTGTTTATAAAAGCCTCTCCTTACAACATCTTCTTAACCATAGCCTCATAGTCCTGCTTCTGTCTCTCCATATTTATTACAGTAAGTGTCAGGTCAAGATGATCAGTTTTTCACAGCAGCTTTTATGTTCTCTGAATACGATCATTCCTTTGTTAAAAGGCAAACCCAATATGATAAAAAAACAAAGAATATTGAGAGGTCTGAAACCTAGAGGTTGCTTTTCCCTCAGTATAATTTTCAAATCAGTAAAGTGGATTTATTTATGTAGCGTATGGCATATTGTATATGAACTAGCAATATATATTAATATTTCACCTAGATTAGTAAAACACAATAAAATACAAATGTTAAAAAGATCCATGTTTAAATAAAATGTCTAGGCCATATAATCATTGAGGCACAACATTGTTTATATTTAAAAAAATCAGATAATGGACTGGTATATACCCACAGGTTGCAGCCAGTCAAGATGTGATCTTGAATTTGATGTGGGACCCCACAGTCATGCTGAGGGGAGGATACTGTGCCCTGAGTTCCAGCAGATGCTGTTTGCACACTTCAGAAAAAAATGCTTTCTGCTGATCTTCATTATCTTGTGGTTTCCAGGCCTTTATAAATTAATATTTAAAATCCCTTGCAATATCATGCCAAATATTTTAACTGCTTTTAAAATATAAAAATTAGGAATATTATACTGTTTCAGAAACTGTTCAAGATAAAAAGTACTGCATGCTTTAATTGGTAGAAAGCATGCACTAGTTTTTTATTGTTGCTGTAAGTGTGAGTTCTTATGCTTCAGCATATTTAAAAAGGTTTTTATACTGGAATTTCATAATGCCATATTTATATAAATTGTACACAAATAGGCCTCCACTTACCACCACAATTGGGCCTGAAATCTTGGTCATTGAGTGAAATGGTAATTAAATATAACCACTCTGCTTAATGATTGCAATTTCAGATTCCTCAGATGTGGTCATTAAGAGATGACATGGGTTGTTAAGCAGAGCATCAGGGAGAGGACTGTGACTTCCAGGACATGATACGGCAGGGAGATGGCACAGGCTGCTCACCATTTTCAGAAAGTCTGGACCCTCTCCTCACCCCATTGGCAAGAACAATCATGAGACTGCTGTGTTCACTACCTATCCTTTCAGAGGTGCTATTCAGCCAGTTCTCATCTACTCGGGCGAACCGGTAGCAAGAATTTGGCGTGGGTCACCGAACTGGTAGCAATATCTAGCTGGCCACGACCCAACCCGGTCACCCAGTTTCCGCTCACTTGCTTGCCCCGCCCACCCGATGCTCGCTGCCCCAGTTTAAAGGAGGATTGCTTCCCCGCCCTAGCCATGCATTTTCAAGCAGCCACTTGAAAACACATGACTGTGGGCGGAGCAGTGGTCCATTAACCTACAAAACTGTTCCAAGGCTGAATTCTTCATGGACAGTAGAAGTATGGCTTCCCCTTGTGGGTAAAGTGCCTGGAGCGAGGGGGTGGGGGGGGAATCCAGCCATGGGGAAGTTTGCAGGAGCTTCAAATGCAAGTCTGTTTACCTGCAGAACTTCTCTAATGCTGGATTCACTTCCCCTTGTGAGTAAAGTGCCTGGAATGAGAGGGAATGAAGGCTGACAGGTGTGTGTGTGTGTGTGTGTGTGTGTGTGTGTGAGAGAGAGAGAGAGAGAGAGAGAGAGAGAGAGAGAGAAAGAAAGAAAGAAAGAAAGAAAGAAAGAAAGAAAGAAAGAAAGAAAGAAAGAAAGAAAGAAAGAAAGAAAGAAAGAAGAGGGAGAGAAAGAAAGAGGAAGAAAGAGAAAGAAAGAAAGAAAAATGGGGAGAGAGAGAGTGTGGTGCGTGTGTGAGAGAGAGAGAAAGAAAGGGAGAGAAAGACAGAAAGAGACAAAGAAAGAGAAGGAAAGAAAAAAAATAGGAAGGGAGAGAGAGACAGAGAAAACTCTTGTGCTATTATTTTTAATTGTTCCATTATTTATCATGTGTTAATATTTTATGTTAATATTTACCTACACCTAGAATGATTCTACTGCCTTTCTTTTACCCAGGGCTACCACATATTTTTCAGGGTTTACATGCATTCAGTGTCAATAGTCCAGAGCATAAAATACACATGTGTTTAACAAGAGTTGAAAGGGACCTTGGAGGTCTTCTAGTCCAACCCCCTGCTCAGGCAGGAAAACTGAGGATGCCAAACTCTGAGTAGAGGTCCTGGGAAAGGTGTCAGAATAACACTTAGAAGGGACCTTGGGGGGAACCCTATAGCATTTCAGAGAAATGGCTGTCCAGTCTTGTTAAAAACTTCCAGTGATTGATCATCCAGAACTTCTGGGGACAAGCAGGTCCACTGGTTAATTGTTCTCACTGTCAGAAAGCTTCTCCTTAGTTTTAGGTTGCTTCTCTCTTTGTTCAGTTTCCATCCATTGCTTCTTGTTTGCCTCCTGGTGCTTTGGAAAATACATTCCCCCCCCTTTCTTTGTGGCAGCCCCTTAAAAGCCTGTTGCCTATCACACTCTTGAGTAAAGCATGTGAGCCATTTCCTCCTTTCAGTGGTCCATGAAAGTACATCTATAGTATGCAGATAATAAAGTCAAAACAGGTGAACAACATTTTTACAGAACTATAGATAAGTTGGGGCTGGGTGTGACAAGGAATGGCTGGGAGGGGAGGGGCCAGGTGAGGCACCCCTTGATGTGAGTGACATTGAGTTGGCCACGCCCACCCAGTCACATGACCACCAAGCCACGCCCACAGAACCGGTAGTAAAAAAAAAAGAATTCCACCACTGTATCCTTCCATCTGCCCACCATCACAACTGATGAAGCTTCTTGGATTAGAAGTGAAATATTTTCTTCTTCTTCCTCAAGGGGGGGAAAACACAATCCAGTTGCCTCTGAGCCAAAAAAAACTATCTTTGAGACAGCTATGACTTGGATTACTGAGAATCTCCACAGACATTCGCTGTGTTCACTATCATTCCCATTGGATTTGAGGCCCATTCCTTCAGTGTGCAGAAAGATTTCCTCTCCCTGCACAGAGAGGAGGAGAAATCCCTTGGTGCACTAGGAGAACTGATCTCAAATCCTACGTCCCCTCCACTTGAAAACTCCCCTGCCTGCTTCTCCCCTAGTTTTCTGGGGAAGCTGGCAGACAAGACTGGAAGTGGTGGTCACGTGATTGCCAGACATTGGAAACTCACTGCCAGGTGTCCCAAATATGATCTTGTGACCCAAGAGTGTGGGTAGCACAAGGTTTTATGATAGCCAGAAGTGCTTTATGAGCTGTAAAGCATCCATTCCAAGGCAGTCATTATTGTGAAATGGTTGTTAACAAACTGGTTGTAAGTCGAGGTCTACCTGTAATAGAAGTTAGCAGTCCTAATTTATAACATTCTGTCATGGCCCTGTCGGAATTTGATTCGGACGGGGAAGCCAAGCAGCTGACAGGGAGTGGGAGTGTGGCTCTGTTGGTTGTGGAAGAAACTGGGGAAGGGTACAGCCTGGCTGGGCAGAGCAGGGGAGAGGTAGAGCAAGGCAGAGGGAATTTGGAGGAAGACCCAGGCCCACCCTCTCTTCATCCTAGGGCATGCAGGGAGGAATGGAGAAGGGAGCAATATGAGTTGCGTGGCTTATGGGGGAGGAAAGGGCTGATTCCCTTCAGTAGATGCAGTTGGGAACACAGCGTTTAAAAAGAGGAGTTGCGCACAGCCAGCAAATGGTGAATTATCTGGTATTGTCAGAGGCTTATCTGGGTTCCTGGCATCTTCCCAACTGTGTGTGTTTTGATGAACTTTCAAGTCTGCAATTCCTTCTCCTGCCCTGTCAAATTAATTACTGCAGCCCGTTTGTGTGGATTTTTATTTACAGTTTGTATGTACTTTGTTTTCCGACTGAATTTCCTCCACTATTCTTGGGAGAGTTTATTCTCCAGCCAAAGGTAACCTGGACATTGGGAGCAAAATTGGAGGTACTAAAGGGACTTTTCTTGCTTATGTAACTGTGTTGTGTTTGTGCCATGCCCCAGGTCATCACAAATTCTAACAAAAATGTTGGAATACTAAAATTTTAAAGCTGAGAAGTCAGAATTTTCAGATAGCAATTTGTATCATTAAAGAAAACTAGACTATTAAGACATTATTATAATTCTTCTTCTTCTTCTTTTTCTTCAGCGTTTGTCTCGCGCTCTGGCGAGGTCCGCTAATGTCCTTGAGTACTGCTTCCACACCTCTCTGTCTGCCACGTATGTCGGGTCTGCCTTCGCGATCTCTAGATCGGCCTTGATCGTGTTAAGACATTATTATAATTATACAATAATTATACAATTACATATATAACCACATATTATTCAATTAAAATAATTTTTCACCTCTTATTTTATAGCTTCATCATGCATTTGAAAAAAATCTACCTGTGCTCAGGTGTAGACTTTTTGTCCACTGATGAGATGAAATCATCCTCATAGGAAGCAATACTATCTGGAGAGCTCATGGCAGGAAGTAAAGGTCTATGTGTTGATGATCCCTGTCCTGCATGTTCTTCAGATTCTGGCAGAAGGAGGAAAGTGAAAATGAAATACAATCAATATTTCAAAAGAATTTATATTTCAACAAAGGTTTAACACAGAGTATGCAAATGGGTAAAATGATCATGACTCAAAGACCAATTATACAAAACAACTTGGAAAATTCTAAATAGCTATACATAGAACTAAGAAAATATATTCTTTCCCTAGCAATGCAAAGAGGTGGAACTTTTTAACAAAAGATTGACTTCATTGCAAAAAAGTATAGCAGCCGACATTTCCAAAACAAATTTAAAATCTTATACCTATAAGCAGATACCAGCAAAAGTAGACATACATATAGAACACAGGATTTCAAGAAATATTCATTCAATTATTTACCTAACAAAATATCAGAGATATCAAAAGGTTTGTATTTGCTTACCTTTCCCACACAAATGAAAAGATTTTGTAAAGATGTTGATCACACTATGCGGACTTCCCTTGACAAGTTCTTCCCATGGTTTTGGACCATTCCTAATCTGTGTGAAAATAGGTAAATAATTTTCTGCCTCCTTCTGAAATTCTTTTATGGTTTCAAAACCAGTTTTATCTGCAACACAGAACTCTTTTTCGTTTAATGCCTCAGCAACCTTCAAAGATGGATTATAAGGCTTTTCACCTTCTTCCTCAGAGAGAAGACCATCGCTGAGTAGACCTTCACTTATGGAATCCGCACTATCATTCGGAACAGCAGGTTTGTTTTCAGGCCCAGCAGAGCATGTTTGCTTTTGAGACAGATTTCCTAATATTTCTTCAGGTATATTATTGCCTGGAAGACCAACAGCACCTGTATGAGGACTAATAGACTCTGGGAGTTTTTTAAACTCATTAAGATTTTCCATTCCAGGAGGGTTATCATCAAAAGTTGTATGCGAATTGCAGGTTGCCAACATTTTCTGAAGCCTGGCTGAAAAGACATCATCTTCTCTCACAGGAGGGCTGCTGGCTTTTGCCCAGCAGGTATCACCTTGATCCAACAAGTCATGTTCAGTATGCCACGCTGCTTCATAGTTAATGCCAGCCCCAGCTAATTTTTTGGCTTCGCTTTCAATTCTGTTTGAAAGAGAGGCTGCAGTTGCCTTTAGGGCTTCAATACGGTCCAATTTATGTTTATAATGATTAATGGTGGGTTGTACAGCAGATAACATAAATGGCTGAGGAGTTGAAGACATGGATCCCATAGCTGTGTTATGGCTCCTTCTGCTTGATGTTACAGATTCAAAATCCTTTTGCAAGATACCCATGTTATCCAAAGATAAAAGCTGAGAGAAAAAAGCTCCATTCAAAACAGATTTTGAGCTAGGAAACTGTGCTATTGAACTCAGCTTCTCTGGATGAATTCTTAAAGGCTCCAGTGTATTATCTCTGTAAATAATCCATTGAATTGTCATCAGTTTACAGCAATAAAGTTTAAACATTTAATTATAAAATAATCACCTGTACTAAGAATTGATAAACTTATGGTGGCCAAGGATAGAAGTATTTTGGATGATTGACTTCAGGGAAGAGGGCAATGAAATTTATGTGGTTTGTTGATTAATTGTTCTTTTGGCAAGGAAGTTCCTTGATTTTTTAAAATTGGATTTGGTTTTTATTGACACTCTATTTTTCACTTATCTAAACTGTAAAGATTCTCAAATAGACTTGTGGATTACTGGGTTCTTCAGCCTACCCACTCAACTTAACTAAACACTCCATCTACCATCAAGACTGCTAACAGTCCATGCATGAATTTAACATTTAAATACAGTTTAACAACAGTCGAGCATATAATCGTTAAACATATTACTGGCTCCAAATTTGAATATTTTAAAGTGAATCTGAATTCTTCATACAATATAATCTTGCACTTTTCATTTGCATTCCTGAAGAATCTTGGTACAGACATAGCTTTGAATATACAAAAATAATTCTATTTCACTTCTAATTACCTATGAAGTGGCATCTTGCTTTTCATGACATATTTAAGAATTTTATGAGCACTGAACTTAGTAAATATATTTTCAAGATTTGGAAAAATATTTCATTATTCTCAGCTGCTATAAAAGCTGTATAGCTAAATCATATATAAAACCATTGTCTCTGGTATTTAGTGTGTTCTACTTTCTAAGCCCTGAATGCATACTTTACCTTACAAGAGGATGAGGAGGCTCAGAGAGAGACATATCACTACTGGATGATGCACTAACAGGACGCTCCTGAGCCTTGTTCTCTTTATCAGATTCTCCAGATGGTTGATATCCTGGTTTGGACTGGGAAGAAAAATTGACATTTTTTAATAAAATTAAGTACAAATTGAATCAATACTTATACTTTCCCATGACTTTCATGACTAATTAAGGATTTGAATATGGATCTTTTCAACACTAATTAAATAAAGTAACAGCTATATAACGACTCAGATAAATAGCCAAGGCTTATACCCCATGAGTGTTATAGCTGCATAATCAAGTTTCCACGGACATGATGGTTTCCTAAATATGTTCAGCTAAACACATCCAGAATGAATCTTCAGGTCTTTCTTTAGTGTAGAAGGAGCAGAAGCAACTAGGGTTAACAAAGGGCCAGATGCTGATGTCTACTTTGTCTCTGTCTGGGTTTTAGAAAATGTCTTAATGTGGCTATTATTTTCACATCTTACACTATGCTAAAAATTGTACATTGTACTTCCTTTGCGGACTTCAAGAGTGTTGGCAATTCTTACACATCCTATTAATGCTATTCTTACTTACGGTGTTTCTGATTGTCTTTAGGCAACCATGGGATTTAATAGACCACTCTGACTAGTCTCTTTTAGTTGAATTACCTCAACAACTTTAATAGTATTAAAGGGATAAAGTCTAAACCCTAGCTAACGTGAAATATCTCACCTTTACATCTCAGAAAAAATATCCAAGTGTTAATATTCTTGAGGTGGTAAGCTCAAGGAAATGGCATGTTGTAAATGCAACAAATGAACAAATAGAAGGTATTGCTGCTTATTTTATGCAATTTTTTTAAAAGTAACATGGAAAAAACACAGAAACTATCCCAACTCTTATCAACCTACCTGAACTTCTTGAACAGAGAGTGCTGGATTCTCCAGCAATGTTTGTTCCATGAACAATTTAGAATAAGTTTCTTGCAATTGTTTAGTGACCGTTTCAGATGTTGATGTTGTCTTTGTTTTATTGGCAACGGCTTCTTTTTGTTTCTTGTAAAGTTCCTGGAGTCTTTTATTTTTTTGCTGTGTTGCCTCCTTTTGTGCTTTCTTTTCTTCACTTTTTCTCTTCTTCCTTTCCTCCTGCTGTCTCACAATATACTGGCGCACTTCATCTGCATCATAGTGGCGCTTCTTTAAGATAAACTGAGTGTCTTCACTGGTGGGAACTTTGTCTGATTTTTTTTTGCCTGGACTGTGACTTCTAGAAAATGGGGGTGGTTCTGATTCCTGATTGTGACATATTTCATTCCTCTTCTCTGAATCCTGAGCTACAGAATCCAGTTGCAGATCATCAAGAATCCCACGGATTTCTACTGGCAAGAAATCCTTATTTACACGATCATCTCCCAGTCCCTCATTGTGAGGAGCAGCATCTTTTTTCTTCAGGTTGTTCTTTCCTCTTATTTTGCTCGATGAACGCTCAGGACATGTTGTGAGGGGTTTTACAGCCACAGGCATATTGCAGTCAGCTTCTGTTATTTGAGCTGAAGATATTGGAGGGAAGCAGAGGTGGGGAAGATCAGAATTTAGCATTACCAAGGAACTAAGATTCAAAGTAGCATATTCATTTTAATATCCAGTATTTGGGGACATTATTTGATGGGCATCATTTTTTAATCTATCTTATTTTATGAAATTTGAACACTATACCCAGAAATTACATTATTTGATCTAGAAAGAAAAATTACTTTTAAAAGGTTGGAAATAATGTTGGGCAATAAAATAATATGCAAAAGCAATGTAATATTTTTTAACCATTACCAGAAAAAGAATACATACAACTTTGAAACTAGTCATGAAAGAATTAGTTAGGGCTATAATTTTCACGTTCTCAGATTTTCAACTGGATCACCCATGAGAATTTGCTGCATGAAGCCACCTTGAGTCACCATGGTGAATAGGCAGCAATACAAATCTAATTAATTAATTAGTTAATGAAATTATTTACAGCATGGGTGTCAAACTTGTGGCGTCAAGTTGTTATCACATGATGTATCACAACTTTTTCCCCTTTGCTAAAATGGGGGTGGGCGTGGCCAGAGTGTGACACATCTGGCCCGTGGGCCATGAGTTTGACACCCCTGATTTACAGCATAATCAGACTGTATATAGGCTCTAGAATAGGAGTGTCAGACTCAATTTCATTGAGGGTTGTGTTTGACCTTGGGGGCCAGGTTGAATATGGCCAGGGTGGGCGTGGTCAGCTCAACATCACTCATGTCGGGAGTGCCTGTGGTGGCCGAAGCACTCTGCCAGTGAAAATGGGCTCCCGAGCTCTGTTTTTGGCTGTGACGGTCTCCTGCAACCCTCTGCCAGCAAAAACGGAGCTCGGGAGAGCTGTACATGGCTCTTGAAAGCTCCATTTCAGCTGCAACAGCCCCCTGCAACCCTCCTGCAAAAACAGACCTTGGGAAGGCTGCAGAGGCACCGCATGCCACTCCTTCACTGTTTCCAGGGCATCTCCATGGGCCAGATCTAAGCACTTTGTGGGCCAGATGTAGGCCCGAGGCCTTGAGTTTGACACTCCTGCTCTAGAATATAGCCTATTACATAACTGCAATTTTGCAAAACTGGGTATGGTCAGCAATGGAGTAATTTAAATTAATACTTCAAAATCACACTGCCCTCCTCCCAAAGTGATAACAATTCTTATTATTTACCAGTAGCAAAATATTTCATGAAATATTGTTGGATAGTCAAGCATGGTGAATCGTAGATTTTATTTCTACC
The DNA here is from genome assembly GCF_049901715.1 of Pseudonaja textilis. NCBI lineage: Eukaryota > Metazoa > Chordata > Lepidosauria > Squamata > Elapidae > Pseudonaja > Pseudonaja textilis. The sequence continues at coordinate 98,124,367 of NC_141992.1, forward strand.
TATTATTATTTTATCTCTTTTAAAAAAAAGAATACATTAATAATTCCGTGTTACACAGCAGCAGACCCCAACCTTTCCAGCTCCAGGGAGAGGGGATAATTTCACACGTGTGTGTTGCTTGTGCAAATGCAGCTTCATGCACTCATGCAACAGCCCAGTTTTCAACAGGCTGCAGTCCAGTATTGGGCCATGGCCTGGGTAGGGCCCTTGCTGTACGGTATTTATTCAGCCTTTAAAGTGAAGGTACCAAATTTTTATTTTAAAAATTTATTTAAAGAACTGTGTGCAAAAAAGAATAATTGTTCAGAATTAAGTTCTATTTTGTTCAGTATATGAGACATAAAGTGAACAGCTGCTTTTCATTGGCATGAAAATGCTCACACATGCACACACAACCCCCCCTCTCCCAAATATATATTTAACTTACCAGTTTTAATAGATTTATCTTTTTCATTCCTGTCACTAGACAACATCTGAGTGTTTGGCTGCTCTATTTTAGGCACTGGACCCAGTATTTTCTTTGCTAGTCTTTGTCCGTCTCTCCAGGACGCTGTACTTATTGTGTTGGCACCACCTAAACCAAGAAAAAAGACACAAAACATTTTCTATTTCTTATTGAATAACACACCAGGACTCTATATTTTAAAGAAAGTACATGGATAGAAGTGGCAAGAAAAGGAAACGCATTGCTATCTCACCAATTCATACAATGACACCATCATCTGAAATAATGACGAGTTCCTTTCTTCATTGCTTTTTACTGAATTAATGTTATCGACATCTGGGGAAGCAGTGGTGGACTGAATATGGCTCTATAGAGGGCAGAACTGATGACCACAGCAGAAAGAGGAGCCAGTGAATGGATCAGCTCCCCAAACTCCTCTCCGAAATGAGAGGACCAGGATTGCTCACAAGTGCTCCTTAGAGAGGGCCTCCATGAGACCATATAACAGCAATGTCAGAGTTCTAAGAGCCAAGAGAAACTCATCTCACCAAACTTTGATTGGGAATGTTTTGGAATGAACATTCAGTTTGCCCATTTCCCCTCTTAATCATTTTTGGAAATGGCTTAATTGTTTTTTTGCATAGTGTGAAACTTCATGAGGACACATTTGATTACAATGGATAATTTTCCCTCAGTCATCAGTGAAAGAAGTTCCACATATGTTTAAGAACTTAAAAGTAAAATTTATTATTCAGAAATAAACAGAAAAGGCATTATTGGAAAGTTGATTCTGGAAAATTACAAATGGACTAATGGGCCAGATTGACAGGAAATAGGATTTTGAAAATAAAAATCCTTCCTGTGATTTTTTTTTTAAAGAATCTGTGATGACCCAGGGCGTGGCACAAAGGCAACACAGTCAAATAAGCAAGAAGAGTTCCTTTATTATCTCCAACTTTGCCCCCAATATCCAGGTTATCTTCAGCAGGAGAAAAACTCTCCCAGGAACAGCCTTTAAGTGGAGAAAATTCAGTCCGAAAAACAAAAGTACATACAAACTGTAACTAAAAATCCAAACAAACCACGCTGTAGTAATTAACTTGACAGGGCAGGAGAAGGAATTGCAGATTTGAAAGCAGAGCAAAACACACACAGTTGGGAAAATGCCAGGAACACAGATAAGCCTCCACGATTCCAGATAATTCACGATTTGCTCCCAACAAGTTGCTTTGCAGCGCTTCCCTTTTTAAACACTGTGTTTCCAGCTGCAGCTAATGAAGGGAATCAGGGTCCTTTCCTCCCCCATAAGCCACACAACTCATGTTGCCCCCTTATCGGTTCCTCCCTGCGTGCCCTAGGATGAAGAGGGAGTGGGCCTGGGTCTTCCTCTGAATTCCCTCTCCCCTGCTCTGCCCAGCCAGGCTGTGCCTTCCCCCAGTTTCTTCCACAGCCAACGGAGCCACACTCCCACTCCCTGTCAGCTGCTCGGCCTTCCCCTCTGAATCAGATTCCAACAGGGGCATGACAGAATCCTATTAAAATACATGAAGCTTATGACCTTAAAAGCAGCCTACTAGAAGCAACCGGAAAGAACTAAAAATTATTTCAAGGAGAAGAAGTCCCTAATACAGAATGTTAAAAAGTATTTTAAATCTGGAAAAGTTCATAGCAACAATGTAGGTTGAGGACTACATGAAAGACAGACTGAATGACAGGCCTTATTAGCAAATAACAGATAAAACATGGGATTTTTGGTTGAAATTGTTTACAAACCTTTGGCTGAAAGATAATAATTTGCTGAAATTGTTTGTACTTGCCTTGATGAAGGGAGAAGTCATTTCTTTGTGTAAATTTATTTTTTCCCTTCCCACTTTTTTCTCTGCATTTTATTTTTTCTTAGCATTCATTTTTTACCTTTGTATTTTAAATTTCTTGCATTCTTAAATTAAAGCTAGCTACCCTTGTCTTTGATCTTTGCTTACCATTAACTTTGTCTCTCTTTATATCCCACAATGTGCTCTGCAGAGACTACTGAGAAAATCTACAACATTCCTGCAGTGAAACTTAAGATCTTCACCTTAGCATAGGGTCATGGATCTGCAATGTTTGGTTAACATGATACATGCTGTATTTGAGGAAACAGTACGCAAGCAAGAGGATGATAAGAGAATATAACTACAGCCCTCAGACGTATGGAAGTAGCTCTTTTGAAAAGTATAAGTCAACACTGATGATTATTATGAATGAATAAATGAATGAGTGAGTGAATGAATGAATGAAATGATAAAACTTGTATGCCACCTGACTGTCAATGGCTCTTGGTGGCTCACAATAGTTAAACAAAAAAAATTAAAATAAAATGCACCTGATTTAGAATAAGGACTTGAGAGCTGTGCCATCTTCTGAGTTTTACGCACTGGTTTGTGTCCTTTTTTCTCTTTTTTTTCAATAGGTGTCTTTATTGGAGTCAAATCCTCTTCTGAAAAATATGTTGAAGAACCATTAGCACATCAAGCAAACTCCTACCAGAACTACAGGAGCATGTTATAGCAATTATTATTAACTTTCAAATCAGAACTCATTGAAACAAAGTATGAATTAAGTTACCAATTTTATTATTTCTTTAAATTTACAGGGCTTCAAAGTATTAATTACAGGCTTATGAGATAAGTAGGTTAAATATACAATATCACTGCTTTTAATGTAAATATTCGCAAAATTACTCTTGCTCTTTACCTGCCAACTGGAATTCTAAATCTTGACATAACTCTCTACTGAGGTTCAAAAATTCCTCTTCACACCATACCTTTCCATCAGGAGTACGAATCTTGGCTTCTGATGGATTGAAACCTAAAAGAACAGCACAATTAATTTTAGCAGCTTAAAATACTCATAACATTCTATTTAGAAAGCTATTTAGATTTCAAGCCTCTACTACATGGAAGTAGCTGAGGTTTCTATCTAAATACATTCAATATTAAATACAAAGTTAATCACAAAAGACAAGATCTTTACAAAACCACTAGAATACAATCACTATATTATACATCTGTGGTCCATTTGTAGCCAATTATTTGTTACCAGTTCCATGTTCAGCTACCAGTTTTTTTAAAAAAGTTTTCTAGGTGAAATAGTATACATAAAAAACCCTACATATAATTCAAAAGCAATATTCACAAAGAGTTTGTCACAATATGCTATTGACAAAAAAGAGGAGAAAACATAGGGTGATAGACAATAGAGTAAAATTTGAAAGGTGAGAAAAAAAAATAAAAAAGTTTTTGAAATGTTAGTGGGTTTGTAACTGATCCCAAGAAAAGAAAAATGGAAATCTTAGCCTTCATTACACAGAAATTTTTTTCTTACATATACATTTTATTTAGAAATTATGTACCTTTATAGGAGGGAACCATAGGTGCTGTTGCCACTTTTCTGATTTTAGGAGTCACTATATTTTCAGGAGCTGTAATAGTTACAGGATGATCAGAATATTCAGGATTATGTCCTCTGACAGTCAGTTCGTCTGAACACTCCCATTGCTTTCTAATTCGTTCTTTCAGTTTTTCCAGTTTATCACCATGCTGATGCTGCTTTAAAATATCTAATCTATGGGCACTTGAGGTACTGGCAGAAGAAGCTGAAGATTCTACCAATTGCAATTCTTTTAGTTCATTTTGGATTACTGAACTTGGAGATGTTTTTGTATATTCCTCTCCTCTGGATTCTTCACTTTCTTCTTCTAATTTTGTAGGATTCACCACATCTGAACTTTGCAAAGCGTTAATTGCTGGATGATCATTCAAATAGCGAACAACAGTTTCTTCTGTAAAAGACGAGCTTTTCAAATCTCTGCCATGCAAATCTGGCTCTCCTTTATCATGGATCATACCACTTCCTTCAGCTTTATTCCCTGCTTCTTTATACTTCAGAGGTCTGGCCTCCAATTGGCAAGAGGTTTCATAAGATGGTGACCACAGAGAATCTCTAACAGAGACACATTAAACATTCATGTATAAATGTATAAATAAAAACAGGAACTCTAATAAATCTATGTTTGTCATAAAACGAAAACAACTTTGAACTTGAGAGAAAGACATAAGTAATTAGAAAATCTTTTTCCTTCTGTCGTTGAGAATGTCTTATTATCAAAGCCTTTTCATTTTGAAGCCATAATTCTAAGTAAAATAATAATTCCTGTCCCCTCTCCAATTCCAAGAATTCACAAACACAGAACATGGATTGGCATTTTCACTGTCAGGCATCCAACACATCTTAGCTATAAAAAGCCAAACCAAAAAGTTCCCTACAGGATCCTTTCTAGATCCACAGCATGAAACAGCCTAGGAATTTTCTTAATAGTCATGATATTGCAGTTCATGTAGACCTACTAAGTACATCTCTTTTCCCAACGAATAAGCTAAAACAAGAAAGTCCCCTCTCTTTCCTGACAAGAATATAGAGGGGACCAGAGGACCAAACGAGAGGAGAAGGGAAAGCACTCTAATCTTTGCTACAGAAAGTCAGGGAATATAATACAGGGAGGGGGAGGAGGAAGGGGAATCTAATTTCATGAATTGTACTCTTCTCCAGGATAAAATAGTATCAAAAGTTCAAGTAGGATAATTTCTTCACTTAGCATATTTTTCTTCTCCCATTAACATAACACCCTTCCCTCTCTCTTAGAATAGTGATGATTATTTTTTTAGAATGCAGCTAGAATTTTGATAACTTGGTAAAAACATTGTCTTCCCTCCTAAATTGCAAGCAATAGCATAAGCAAGAGTTCCATTTCATGAAATCTCTTTAAGGTTTGATTACTCTGTAAGTAATCGTATCAATAAATGTAAATTCTTCAAAAACAGTAAACAATTATGCTTACAATTTACTTCTATAATCCCTGCAATGGTAAAATGACAAAAGTAATCAAACTCACCTGAAAGAAGACAGGGGCTGACGAAATTCAACATGTCCCTTCTTACTCACATTGCTATCCAAAGTGGTAGCACGAAGAGGCCTGCGGAAAGAACTTTCCTTGTTTTGACTGGAAGACCTGCACCCTAAAACAAAAATCAAGATGTTTTTCATGCATCTCTATGGGTTCAAGAAGAAGTCAAGAACAGTGGTAAAAATTAACATTAGATATCCTTTCAGTATGATTTCAAGTTTGAAAGTATACACTGAAAAATAATTGATAAAAGAGCTGCATTAATTATGCACACATACACGTATAAATTTGAGTTTTTTGTGGTATTACAAACAAGACATTTACATAGTAAAGGATAATTTATAAAGCTAGATAAATTGTGACTACTAGAAGTTTGTGGTAGGGAAACACTGTCCCCAATGTGCAAAACACTGCTTTCAAATTTAGCAGTGTCTGGAACTTAAAAGAGAGAATTAAATTTGAAATGCCGTTCTATTCTTTCTATGCTCTACATTTGTCCAGTGATTTGGACACTATTCAGTTTCAATTGTTTTGCACTTCCATACTATACTTCATACTAATAAAACACTATAATCCAAAGTACAGACAGTCCTTTCTTACTTACCACTTAGAGAGCAACTGTTCAAAGATTTGTGGTTTCTGAAAAAATAACTTTACACCTAATTTACAACCATCTACAACTTTTCAGTCATGTGATCACCATTACAGTCAGTACATGTTCTCCTGTGACTGTTTCCCTCCCCTCCCTTTTCCCCCTTCTACAGCGATTGGACAGGAAGGGATTGCAAGAGATACGTTTGCTGTTATACATTATCGAAAGCAACGCAATCATGACCGGAGCTCAGGACTGCAGCAGTGGTTTCCAACCTTTCTGGCTCTGACCTCTGGCAGAGATAGGGGAGGATTCTGTGCAAGCAGTGCTGGAGCGCTCATATACATAGCTCCATTTGCACAAATACTCTCTAATCTCTCTGCTGTTCGTGGGTATGGATGTAGGGGGAAACAAGTTATTTCTATAGGCAATTTCTCTTTTGTCTGGCAACAGAGTAAGCTGTTCGTTCTCCTATACATCAAAAACTTTGTCTCTTTCTAGCTGGAAAACGCAGTTGTGATCGTATGATCTCCCACTTAATGACCACTTTGCTCAGCACTGAAGTTGCTAATCCCAAATAGGTTCATTAAGTGAGGACTATCTGTAATGACTAAGTACGGGGCTATTCCTTCCTCCTGTTTATTTTTTTTGTTTTTTTAAGTTTTTATTGGTTTTTAAAAACAAACATAAACAAACAAAACATAAAAACATCAAGCCATCTTCCATATGTATACACACAGTGTGCCGGTTGGTTTACAAATTGTTTTGTGCTTCCATTTCGTAGTCTTCAATTACAATTACATTGCATATAATCTCATATTTTCAATCAAAAATTAAATACCTTAGTATCATTATTAATCAATCATTTGACTATACTTTTATTCATTCATGTTTTACCAGATAATCATAATTTACCTAGTTTGTTTTATAACAGTTCATGTTATCATCCCAAATCTATCCTAAGATCATTTTGTAGCTATAATAAGAAAGTACATCTTTATATATTTATTATTTTCTAAAAGTCTACATATTTCATTACTGTATTTTATTGTCTAACCATTGATAGAATAGATCCCAAATTTTATAAAATTGTTTATCTTCTTGTTCTCTAATTTCAAATGTCAATCTACTCATTTCAGCACATTCCAATATTTTCTTAATGATTTCTTCCTGTGATGGTGTTTTCTCATTTTTCCAGTTTTTGGCAAATACAATCCTAGCCATTGTTTATACATTAACAATCAGATATTTCAAGTCTTTACTATATATTTCAGGTAAAATTCCCAATAAAAATATCTCTGGTTTCAAGTCTATATGTTTTTTTGTCATTTTTTCCAACCACGTGTTGATTTTAGTCCAGTATCTTTAATTTGTCTCTTTGGCAGAAATCCATTTTGATCAGGATGAATAAAATTATTTAGATATTTTTTAAGTCTTTCTGCCAATATTGAAGCAAAGATTTTATAATCTGCATTTAGTAGAGAAATAGGTCTATAGTTCTTAATTTGTAATGGATCGGCCTCCTCTTTTGGAATAAGTGTAATATAGGCTTCTGACCATGATTTAAGTATCTTCTTCTTTAACATAACTTCATTCATAACTTCGAGCAATGGAAGATTCAACGATTCTTGTAATGTTTTGTAAAATTCTGCCGGAAGTCCATCTGGGCCTGGTGCCTTTCCATTATTTTGTTTCTTGAGTGCTTCAGTTAACTCCATCATCGTTATATTGCTTTCTAACATTGTTTCAATCTCTTTAGGTATCAGAGGTAAATTAGCATTCTGTGAGTGCTGTTTAACTCTTTCCTCATCAATATTCTCTTGCATATATAGTTTCCCACAGAAGTCTCGAAGGATTACTTTTTCTCTTTACTACCATAGCAAACACGGCCTTGGTCATCTATTAATTGCAATATTTTCCATGATTCTTTCTCCTTTCTCAATTTGTATGCTAACCATCTACTTGGTTTGTTTGTGTCTTCAAAGTAGTTCTGTTTAGCACCTCTAATTTTCTGTGCTAATCCTTCTTTTTCTATTTGACCCATTTTATGTTTAACTATTTCCATTTTTAGCTTGATGTCCTTTTTCTGTGGCATTTTCTGTAGCTCTTTTTCAAGTCTTTTATACTCATCCTCTAAGGCCTTAGAGGCTAATCTTTTCATAGTATTTCTTTTCTATTATCAAGCCTCTGGCATATGCCTTCATTGTATCCCCTACATTCTGAATTGATGTGTCTTCTTTTTTGTTTTCTCTAAAGAAAAAAGCCAATTCTTTCTCCATCCACTGTGTGAAGTCTTTTTCCTTTAAAATAGTATTATTTAACGTCCATCTAGATCTTATTTTTTGTCCTTTACATTTAATTGTGAAATAACCAATTCTAGTTCGAAATAAAAATAGTAGAAAAAAGAAGCCAAATAGTAATGATAAAAAAAGGGAGGACAAAATTTCTTCAGGTTCTTGTATACCTTAATCCAATCAGTAGTTAGATGAAGAAAAAGGCTTGAAAAAAAAAAAAAGAAAAGGAAAAATTCTTCAGGTTCTTCAACACCTTAATCCAACTGAGAGGTCTCAAATAGAAAAGAGTGCATAAAAATAAACCAGAAAGGTAGATGAAAAAAACAAAAATACCAGAAAAGGAGAAAAAAAGGCTATTCCCTTAAAAAAAGGAAACATTAATACTAAAGCTTTCACTTTAAAATAAAAAGCAAGCATAGAGATTAGACTTCCAAAGAAAAAAAAGAAAACAAAGACAAGCTCCAACAAAGCCAAAGATCCAAATAGCTATTACAAAAAATATATATAAAATGAAATAAAATAAAGCTGGTGAGGAGGGATAGCACAACTTAGAAAAAGTAAAGAGAGCACACTGCAGTTTGTTTAATTATCCAAGGCTCTTCTTATAACTCTCTTCTCCAAAAACTTATCACCTTTTTTTCTCCTAGGTTTCAACACCAGACTCCAGCTGTTGATAGAAACTCAGAAGAGCACCTGCAATAATACTCTCCCACGCTCTTCCCTCTATCTTATCACATAGCAATGTCCTTGGAAAAAGGTCTCAGTTCTTTCTTTCTCAGGTTTGTCTGGTCACAGGAGAAATAGAATATTTCCAAGCCTCTAGTTGGCAGTGTTACAAAGCTTCTTTGCTTTCACTTTCCCTCTCCTTTTCCAAGCAAAATATAATAAGAATTAATTTTAAAAAAAGAAAAAAAGAAAAAGATTTTTTTTAAAAAGAAATAACTAAAAGGGAGTCTCTAGTCTAAAATGTTGCAAAATCAAAAAGGAAAAAAAAATGAAAAAGAAAAAAACAGTCCAGTTTCAAAATATAAGACCATGTATAGAAAATCCATCTATGAGAAAAAAAAACATTACTTTGACATTCCTGTTTAAAATTGCCGCTTAATCACTTCTGTCAAAACTTTTACAGATTCTTTCTTTTCCTTAGGGTGTCCTTTCAGATCTTAGAATAAAGAAAAAGTTCTCACCAAATCGGCACACTCTCTCTTTCTGTTTTCTTCTGTTTCGGAGCTGTCCCAACTTCAGCAGCTTTAATGGCTGCCTCTTTGCCGCTGGCAAGGAGAGCTTCTCCTGGATCTACCAGGGACTTTGTGGTATCCCTGGGATTGCCAGGATGCGCTCTTCACGTTCACCGTCTCTTCGGGACGGTTTAGATCCGATAGGATTGTCCAGGAGCAAAGATATTGGCAGCAATCTCAGACCTCCAAGATCGCATGCCGTATCGTCGCTCCGCCAGCTCCACCCTCCCTCCTGTTTATTTTTAATACTGCATCAATGAAACACATACACAAATTAGTGCTAGCAATATTATAATAGCAAAAAGTAAAATTTCAAAGATGAAAGAACTTGGGGGGGGGTCTAGTGGAATTTTATTTATTTCCAACTACAATTATAGTTATTGCAACAATGGTAGGAAACATCTGAACCAAACACCTGGTCAGTTCAACTGAAGTTTGAATGTGGTTTTCTATTTTTAATTTTTATTTGCAATGAATTTTGTTGGGATAGATTAACTTTGTTAATCATGGTAGATAATTATAAATTCTGCTGAAGAGCACCCTGGTAGAAAACTTCTAGTCTTATGATTTTCTCTCAAATTTATAACATTTCTGCGTTTACAAGAATAACCCGATGACAACACAAGTTTGGGATAATTTCAGTTACATGTAATTGAGAGCAGGAGAAAAATTTCCTAGCCACATTACTGTCTTGGTGAAAGATTTTTACACTGACCCAGTTTAATTAGCCTGGTAATTGAAAGAGCCTCAGAATTGAATGTTATTTATACTCTTTATATTTAAAGACTAAATTAGTTTTATTTATTTATTTTGTTTTGAAAACCCTAAAGAGTGAAACTATGGTAAAAGATATTCACACATTTGTGAACTGCTAATGGAAGCTTTACATTATGTCAAATTGATAAGCTTACTTTTTTCTCTCCCATTTTTATTACCTTTTGATTTTATTAGGCATTTTAGAAATAATAAAGAAACAGAAGAAAATAAAGCTCAGTAAAAAAATGTTCCCTAAAGCCAAAATAATAACAATTTTCCAGTCCATAATTAATTATAAATCATGAAATATAATACATTGTTTTAAGAAACTAAATATTAAATTTCTAATTAAGGATAAATATTAAGAACTATGGTTAACACAATATAAAGCTGATGATGAACTCAAATGGCAAGATATCTACAATAATATTAATTAGTATTACTCCGTAGCTTTAAGGTCAACGTAGTTAGGGGCAAAAGTGGCAGCTGTATAGAACACAACATTTCGGACAGAAAGCAAGAACAGAAAACAACTAATGCTGCTCATTTTCTGCTTCTCACTGAAGAGTTTAAATAGAACAAGGCAAATAGCAGTTGGAAATGGCAGTTATGACACAATGACCTATTCCAATTGCATCAATCCATTCCATCCAAGTACTTGGTGCTCTCTGAGCTTGGTTGGTTTCTTGCAGACATTTCATGACCCAAACTAGGTAACATCACCACTGTTGAATCAAACGTCTGCAAGAAAACCAAGCTCTAAGGGCCCCTCATTTCAATCCTGAGTTACAAATATGCTCTTTTATTAATCTATTCTGTTTATAGAAGTGTTTATTCACCTTAGTAATAGTTATTAGCACATATATCCACAGCCTATCTCCTGACTTCAAATGTCAGAAGTGGCACATTGCGGCATGATTACACAAGGGACCACCTTTGTATTCATAACTATATTCATTTTGGAAGCAGGGTTAGAAAAAGCTTCCAACAATGATTCTGAGTGGAGAAAACTGTTTCCTTCATTTTGGAATGAAAAGCAGGAAAGAGAGTGTTTAAAGAATAAAGAATTTAAGAAACATAGGGGGAAAGTAAAAAAATAAATTTGCCTTTCAGTTGCAAATATTGATAATGCTCATTTCCCTCTCTCTCACTTTCTCTCTTTTTAATGCCTGATAGGGTTATTTGTTCTGTCTCTGATTTACAAAAGGATTTTCATATTAAGTTCAATGTACTATTCTCCTATAGCAGACCTAAGATCTTCTATACTGGGACTTATCACAGCTTCTACAAAGCTGCATTTAAAATTAATAATTAGAAAAATAAACTATTAACAAAAATATGAACATATAAGATCAAATAGAATTGAATGGGAATACTAGTTTTCAGGTTGAAAAAAATAGTTAAATATTTGGACACTATTATATTTAATAAAATCCATTTCAGAATAATTATGAATGATGTAAAGGTATGGAATTTACATAATTAAGATTTATTAAGATTGGGAAAAATGCAACTATCATCGCTTGGTAGAATGTCTGTCATAAAAATGAATGTACTACCCTGTTTCTGCAACAATAAGGCCTCCCCCAATAGGAAGTCCCAGCATGTTTTATAGGCATGAAATGAAATTAAGCCCCTCCCCACAAATTAAGGCCTATATTAAAACATGCAAAATGGGGGGGAATGGTGGGGGGGGCTTGCCGTTAGGAAGTACTTTTGTTGCACACCCGGATATGGTGCTGCCTGCATTGACCCCAATATGAAGTGCCCCACCAACGCCAAGGTCAACATCCAAGCCATCGCTGCCCGCCCGCCCGAAGATGCAAGGGTGGGGAATTAAGTCACCCCCCAAAAGACGGCCTAGCCATTTTTTCGGGGCTCAAAAAAAAATAAAAAAAAATGACCCGGCCTTATTATATGAGAAACACGGTATATTGCCCAGAATGTTTTTTTTTTTTTTTCAAACAATACAGTGGTGGGATTTAAAAGTTCCCACCACCAGCTCTGTGAGCATGGCTTGGTGGACGTGGCTGCAGGGGTGGGATCATGTGCATGTGCACACCAAAATGTGCTTTGTGCATGCATTAAAACAGTAAAAACTAAGCTACTGCACCTTTCAGCTGTTTAGCACAGCAAACTGCTCTGCTGCACCAAACAACTGAGAGGTTAAAAAGGACCTAGGAGCAGGACAGACGGGTGGGCCCAACTGCAGAGCATCGGAGAGGTTCGGAGTGAACCGGTTCTCTGACAGCTGATCTTCAGTGCTACCAGTACATCAGAATCGGGCCGAACCAGTAGAATACCACCACTGAAACAATACCAGTTTTTAAAAGTGAAGCAGCATTTAAATAATGGCAAAAATTTGATTTGTGTGATAAAGGAAGAAACCAATGTTTAAATATAAAAAACTGCAAGATGCAAAAGATAGAGGAGGACTGGGCTTACCTAACTTTAAACTGTATTTTGCAGCCAACTGTTTAGTTTGGATGAAAGATAGAGTATTGCTGAGAAATAGAAGCATGCTAGAATTGAAAGGATGTAACTTGGTATGGATGTTTATGGAACAATAAAGTAAAATTTAAGGTGGATTTTAAAAATCATTATGTGAGAAATGCCATACTAAGAATATGAAACATTTACAAATCCAGGCTGTGTCTGAAAATGCCTTTTATTGGTCTTACCACTGGAAACATTTTAGAAAAGAGGAACAGAAGAGAGAGAGAAAAATGAGAGACATATCAGGATTTACTAATTCAGAAACATGGAGAATTTAAGTCAAGAGGACTGATTGCAGAGGTATATTGTTTTCAATGGTTCACATATATATAATTAAAAGAATGATTTTATACATGCAATTGAATTGAAAACCTACAATGAAATTTGAAAGTGAATCTTGTACAAATGATAAACATGTATTTGCAAAAATGTATAAACTTTTATTTAGTTTTGAAACCAAAGATGAACAAGTTAAACAGTTATAATAAAGTGGGCTACCAATTTTGGCTATACTATACAGAAGGATACACAATAAAGAATGTGGATAAATAGAATTTACATTGTGTTACATTTAAAGAGAATATTTTACATAAGAAGGATACACAACAAAGGATGTGGATAAATAGAATTTACATTGTGTTATATTTTAAGAGAATATTTTACATAAAATATGTTGTTGGTACATGATGCCAAAGAAATTATCAAAAATGTATAAAGGTAGGTTGTCAGTGCGGGAAATGTGAAAAACATGGACATTTTACAATCTGTGGTGAATTTGTGAAAAAGCTCTGAAATATTGGATACAAATACATACAACTATACAAAGAATTTTAAAGATTAATATTGCAAAATACCCATAAATTGTTATTAGAATTTATGAATCCCAAATCAGAAAAGACTAAGTTTGTATGTATTACTAATGTCAAGATTATTATATGCACAAAAATGGAAGAGTACTGAAATTCCTACAATGGAAGGATGGATTGTAAAAATGTCAGAACTCATTGAAATGGCAAACCTGTTTGATCAGGGAGGAAAAAAATGCTTTTTTAAAAGAGTGGAAATCTTCTTTGAACTTTTAGTTAAAAGAAGAAAACAACAAATGATGTATGTATTTAGTGATTCAAACAGATGAGAATTAAATAAGGGCTAAAGAGAAAGAAATGATAGGTTTGTTAATATCTACTGAAGAGGTCAAAAGTCATTGAATTTCATAACTTTTCCTTTTCTTTCTTAATTTTTGTCTTACACATTTTCTCTTTAGATTTTTTTATTTTATGTAAAATCTTAAATATAAATTGTCATCTCTCTCTTTGATCAGCTATTTTTAAACAACTATGTTACTTAAAATCTTTTCTTCTATATTAGTCTCAGTTTTAGTGACTTAGTGATTTTGTAAATGCCTAGCAAAATAAACTGAATTTTGCAATATGTCACCATCAGAAAAAATAAACAAAATTTGATTTATAGACAAAAACTTGTAATAAAAAGAAAGATATGGGGAAAATCACAAAAGACATCCTTGTTCCTGAAATATCTAAAACTACAAAATGAAGAAATAAAAAATGAGAGGAAAAGGAAAATTTTAAAAAGCAATTTCATTAAGGAGAATAAAAACAGTTCTGACAGCTCCTGAAAAAAACAATCATGGTGTAACAATAACAACAACCCTAAGAATATCTGGCCTAAAGAAATGCTGCCCAAAAGCTTAGGCTATAAAACAGAAACAGCTTTGTCATGGCCAAGGCTTATATTTAATGGGAGGTCGAGAACACACTCAGAGCTGCAGTAGAAGGGTTAATGATGCAGAGTGGAAAGGGTGATGAAGGTGATAGAATGGAAAGGATGATGATGGGATGCTTATGTAGCACTTGCTGGCAATTCTTTAAAATCTGTTTTATCCCAGGGTTTCATGGTTGCCCTGTACTGCTGGAATAGATTTATGAGATTTGATTTTAAAAATTGCTGACTGATGCTATGTACTATACCCAAAACACTTTGTTGTAAATAAAGTGAAACGCTGTATAACCCTAATAACAAAACGCTAATGTTATGCAAACTGGAAATGTTATGAAGACAATCGTCTGGTTAAAAAAACAAGAAACAATCTCAGGTAGTTTTTCTTCCTGTTCTTTACATGCACCAGCAATAACAGAATCCGTAATTATTTTCAATGTAGAACTTTTTCACTACAAGAACTTAAGATACCCCACCGGCCAACACATAGCAATTCAATTCCCAAACAAAATTTTCAAGTTTTGCCATTTGTAATTTGTTGATTTTGCAGGTTGCAGAGTAAAAATGCTCCATTTAAAAATGCTACCATAAGCAACTGAAAGCTCGTTTTTGAAAAGGGTTTAATACATACCTTTCCTGCTTATTTTCCTGGTAGTACTAATTGATGGCTTTTTTTCCATGACAGTATCCAATCTGGCTGTGCTAATAGGAGCTACTTCCAATTTGTTCTCAATATGCTGCAACTTGGTAGATTAAATGAGATAGGAAAGGTATCAACATTTTAAATCTCTTATATCGCCACTTTAAAAAAAAAGTTTTAAAAAGCTTACAAAAATTGCATGAAACATTCCCTAACCTAAGTAAAATGAACTCAGATTTTAATTTCAGCTTTGTACAATCAAAAATAATTTCACATTAATGCAAACATTTTCATTGCAGGAAATAATTTATATTACACTTTTCAATCCTGAAAAAAGAATGAATGAAAAATTGATGTATCAGACCAAATACATCAAATTCATTACATTGGAAAACTTCCAAGCAAATTTCTTAAGTTTTTTTGAGAAGAGTTACCTTAGCAGATCAATTGCATTTTCAGAGAACTAAAATTAAAATCTGGGTGACTGACAGAAATAAGGAAGCAAGAAAACAGTAAGACCTCACTAACAGTATAGATAAGAAGACAGTATCTGTGGAATTAAGACAGCAGCTTCCTGATTTTGGGAATCCTAGGATCGTAAGAAACAACTCAAGTGTCCAGATAGAACAAAGAGGTGGCTGATTCCTAATTGTATTTTACTAAAAAAGTATCTTAATCTTTTACTGTCCTATAACATTTACAAGTTAAGCATAAGTTGTTACTTTTCATTTTTAAATAATAATTATTTTCAATTTCTTTTAACTCAGTGCTAAATACTACTTACTGTTGCCTTTGTTTGTGAAAAAGAATTCCATGCTGTTGTTAAATCTGTACAAAAAATTGAATTCAAGGATCACTTTTGTGACAAACATATTGCAATGTTCAGTAACAGTTTTAAATACTGTTTAAAACAATCTATTCACAATATTTTTCCTCTGGTTATACTTACTTGACGGTGGCAAGATTTACACATCACAATAAGCCATAATATAAGTTTATCTGGTTTGGGGTTACTTTGCTGTATGAACCCAATCTAGGGCAAAACAAAATGGTTCATGCACAAAATGATTTTGTATATAGAATAGCTTGTTTCAGGTGGCTCATATCGTATCTGTATGCTTCAGAAGCATTGATTCAGATAAAAAACAAAATATGGTTGTTCCAAGCAGAAATGTTTTTGTGGTGAAGGGCAAGAAAATGCCAAGGCTGAGTGGGAAAAGTAGATGGATAATCCTTCCCGTGACAATTGTGATATTAGGGAGGGCCTGCTTACTGCCTGTGTAGACCACAAAAGGCTCTTTCCTGTTTTGTTTTGCTAACATTGATAGCAGCAGCAGTGGCTGAGCGGAGGTAGAGAAGTTAAAAAATGGAAAACATTGGGAAGATTGGGAATCAATAGGCAAGATGACAAAATGCAGGTATATCTCATTTTATTACCCCTTAGTTTATTGCACTGCATAAATATTTTAGGTTTCTTTACAAGACCATCCACCAGCAAAAAATTACTACTCACTGAAGAATCAGATGCTGCTTAACATTTTTTAGCATTGATTAATCTTTTAATTAAGGTATAATATTTTAGACAAGTTACTGCAGACTTAATAGATCACAGCATAGTGTAAATGTAACTTAAATATTCACTGGGAAACCAAAACATTCACATAGCTCACTTTATTAAGGTATCTGTTTTATTGTAGTGGTCTGGAATTAAACCCTCAGCATTTCCAAAGTATGCTTTTTTTTTTTTAAACAGACTTTATTCAGTTTTTCACGTTAAAAACAAAAATCTCTTTTTAGTGGACAACATATTTCCGGGTCATCATCTTTACATACAAATATGACAGAAATTATACATTGATATATGCATACTATTATTACCTTTTCCATTCCAGATTTTCAGTAAGGAGAGAAATGAACACATTAATTCTAGACTCTTTCATTAATCTCAATCAATTTTGTTTCATTTCAATTATTTCAAAAATAATCCTTTAGTATTTATTTTTAAACGTAAGGATAAACAATATGTACTTGCCTAATAAATAGTAATAAAGTTTAATTCTAAATTCTTTCATTAATCTCAATCTAAACATCTTTTTATTTCATTTCAATTATTTCAAATATAATCCTTAATATTTATTTTAAAAATAAAAATAAACAATATATATTTGCCTAATAGTAATAATAATGAAGTTACCAATGTCTCTCCTTGCTTTTATTAATCTATATTAAACTTATTAATTTAGCTGGTTCTTTAGTCTGCCATATTCCCTTTCCATTACACATTTCTTTTTTTTTTATGAATTCTAAATTAATACAGATCTTAACACACCCACACAAAAAGAAAAAAAAAACAAGTATAAGTTTCCCCTCTTTTACTATGCTTATATACCAGGCTGGCAACTTCTGGTAAGGAATAGGTACACCAACCAAGCAGGGGAAATTAGAAAAGCACTAGAATTAATAATTTGTTTTTGAAGGAGATGGAAAAAGCAACGAAATCAAGTTTTGCCCTATTTGCCTTTTAAAATCATACATCATTTTATTTATATTCCACTTTTATTATTTTTACTAATAACATCAGCTAACACACACATACACATATACATAACACACACAACCTCTGTGAGGTTGATTGGGCTGAGAGAAGGTAACTGGCCCAAAGTTACCCAACTGGCTTTCATGGTTAAGATGGGACTTGAACTCAGGGCCTCTTGGTACCTTATTTATTTATTTAGCATATGGCATATCATACATAGATTAGCAATATATATTATTTCATCTAGATATGTAAAACACAATAAAATATAAATGTTAAAAAGATCTGTGTTCAAAAAACAATGTCTGGGCCATCTAACCATTGAAGCACAGTACTGTTTACACTTAAAAAACAACAACAGATACTGGATGTCTTTACTGATATACAATTTGACATGGGACCTCTGTAATCACACTGAGGGGAGGATACTATGCCTCACTTATACAGAGAATCCCAGCAGATGTCGTGTGAGGTGTGAATCCTATTCAGGATTGTCCTTTGCTGCCACTTTAGTGGGGTCATCTATATGTCTTCCTATATCTGGATGTTCAGCAAACCATTTGGTTTTCCATTGGGAATCAAAGTTATTGAGAAGATGTGCAAATGTCAGTGGGGTTTTCCTGGATTTGAGTCTTCTGGCTGATAAATGAGGAAGGTCAGTGTACACCGGTAGGAGTTCATAATTTTTCTGTTTTGTATTCTCTCACAAAGCTGGTGATGCTATATGGCTCAGAACAGGAAACCAGAAAGTTAGAATGGTTTTAATACATCTGCTGCTTATAATCTCATGGCATCTAACTTACCAGTATGGCAGCTTTTAAGCTACACAGGGGCACAGTATTTTACTGCGGAGTAGGCCAACCTTAGTCCTGATGACCTGAGAGTGACATTTATTTTATTTTTATTTATTTTCACATAGTTTTTGGAGTAAGTTGATCCTAGTATTGATTTTTGCCGACATATTCTCTAGGTGTTCTTTATAGAAGAGTCCAGTCCAATGTTACTTTGGATGGGGATTATAGGGGAGTGGGTTGTTGTTCAAGTAGATCTTTGGGGCTCATTATACTAGT
This sequence comes from Pseudonaja textilis, assembly GCF_049901715.1. NCBI lineage: Eukaryota > Metazoa > Chordata > Lepidosauria > Squamata > Elapidae > Pseudonaja > Pseudonaja textilis. The sequence continues at coordinate 98,143,116 of NC_141992.1, forward strand.
TTGTTGTTAAGATTGAAGACGTAGCTTACTGTTTTACTGGTGCTATGAATGAGCCTCCAGTCAATGAATAATTTTCCCAAGATTTTAAGATCTTTGGACTGGAGGCTGTCTGCCACCTCCATATGTTTTTCTTGTACTGCTATGGCCAAATCATCAGCATAACCTAATTTGTGTCCTCTTGTTGCTGGCATGTTCAGTGCTGGCAGCCAGATTACTCTGATGCCCTAACACTACACCAAATTGAACAACTAAAATGTTTCAGGTTTTGTTTCTATCAAATCATGACATATCAAAAATGGTTCAACAGAACTTCTGAAATGTAATACTTTGTTTCAGGTTCAAAACAAGGCCCATTTTCTGTTTCATTCAGAGTCCTAACCCATAAAATGTCAGCCATGCTTTCTGAGTTATTACAATTTGTAAACCTATTCTATAGAGTCAACCAGCTTCAACCAACATGGAAGCTATCAGGTGATGCTGAGCTTTGAAACCACATGGGACAAACTATATGTATGATACTTAGTGTGCATTAAGAGCATTAAAATAATATTTGATTAGATAACATGTTAGCAATATGTCAACCTTAAAAATGTGAAAGCATTGGTTTAGTAAAAGTAAAAATACTCATTTATTTTAAAAAAGTTTCTGTAGACAATTATTTTACAATTCCAATGTTTTTTTCAAATATGCATCTTTCATTAAGGTATGTTGACTACTTGTAGCAATTTTAATTTTAAGTGCAAATTTAATACTGCTTAATTTAGCCTTTAATGAGGATGGTGTGGTTAAGAGGCTGATTAGGAGCTAGGAGCAGAGGACCCAGGTTCTAGTCTCCCTTTCAGCATGGAAACCACTTGGGTGAATTTGAAACTTAAACTAGGAAATCTAGAAATATCTACCAGCCTGCATTGGACCACTGTTATCAGATTTTGGTCTATAACTATCAATGAAGAGGCCTTCATCCTCCAGTGATTCAGTTTATTACTATTATTATTATTGTTGTTGTCGTTGTTGTTGTTGTTGTTGTTTAGCTTTCACTAACAAATTTGCAAACAGAAGCCAAAATTTTGCTAGCAGAAGTTAAGGAATAAGAAAAGCAGATCTTGCTAGCTGATCATTTTTCCCAACGGATATCATTTCAGTTTAACACAAATTTCTGTTGTGTTCTATTAAAATTTAGAGAGTCAGATAAAATTCTTTGCACCAAGTGAGATTAAAATTAAATTAATTCATACCTCTAATGGAATTCCTGTTTTGGGAGAACTTTGGATTGTGTAAGGGAAATTCATTTGCTTTTTTGCTCCACATTCTGTTGTTTCACCTACAATATAAAGATAAATGCTCACAGAAATGTCAAACAAAAATACATACACATACCTTGTAAGTTATCAGTACTATTTTGAACTTTATTAGCACAGAAAGCTAAATCTGAACCTGAAAAATATTTTACATCAAGTCAAATTCAGCAGATTAATTATTCTGTGTGAAAATTTTACACACTAACCAAATTATATTTACTGTTTAATGTTTACCCTGCATCCAAAAATATGTTGCTTATGTGACGGCTCACTTGTAATAATCCTGGTATTAACCAACCTTTTAAAAATAATTTTATTATATATTTAAAATGTTACAGTAAGCATTTTAAAACTATTTTATACATTAATATATATTATAAACTAGTAAGTACAGTAGTATAATAACATACAAAATTATATACTTCAGAAGAAAAAAACTATCCTCTTATATAATAAATTGCTTTTATAAGGGGTGGGATAAGTCACTTTTAACAGCACTTTTTTCAGAGCCATTGTAACTTTGAACAGTCACTAAACAGTCACCCCACTAACCTGCTTTCTAGCTCCATTCTTGTGCAGGGCAACAAAAGAAGACCCAGCTCATCAGCTGGGACTCAGGAGGTAGAGAATAGATGGGGGCAGGGCCAGTCAGAGATGGTGTTTGCCAGTTGTTCAAACTACTCAAAAATTTTGCTACCGGTTCTCCAGAACTGGTCAGAACCTGCTGAATACCACCTCTGACCATCAGCCACAAACTAGGGCAGAGTTGCAGAGTGGCCATTCAGCAGACTTTTGTGCCTTTTACAATTACTGATTGTATGAAAAGCTGGGCTCTAAGAAACAGATGGGACTGTTTAAGGTAATCTGGTCTCTCTTCTCAATGAAATAAGACAGATTAATTTTACAATTGATGTTTTGAAAGAGAGCGTGGAACATAAACTTCAAGAGCTGAAATCACATCTTCCAACAGATGTATTGGAGGAGCTACAGAATTTACAAAGAAGGCACAATTAGCACAACATAACAAGGGCAAAGAAAGGCAAATTTTCTACGCTGCAGAAGCACACAAAGCAGAGGAATCAATCCAGATGAGAGAGGACAGTGACATATCTTAGAGAAATGACTGATGGGTGAGAAATCTGACAGAGAGCTTACTCAAACAGGGAAGGAAAATCTATACTGGGATTCGCAGTGTAGAACTGCCAACAGACCGAGCCTACATAGAATTTGACTCTTTCATAAGTTACTGTGAAGCCAGAACGCACAGCCTCCAGTTAATGTGGCAATCATCCTTTTAAGCTGTACTGTTTTACTAACCCCCAGCCCAGTATGTCTTCCAAATCAGACTTCAAAACAAAGGGCATATTCAACAAAATTGTAAACTAAAGTAACATGCTTTAAACTGGACTGTATTTCAGCATATAGCAGCTTCTGACTAAACTGGTCTGATTTGTGAAGCCTAGAAAAACTGTTTCTAGTATTTGGATAGCAGAATCCCAGGCTTGCAATATATATGGCAAAGTTAAAAAAAAAAAAAGCATCCTGGATGTCAGAAGAGTTCATTCTGTTACCAAAACATTTCATGGATATATTTATAAAGTCATCTGGAGTATCACTCACTGAAGATTTTTTTAAGTTTTGCCTGAAAACAATAAAATTCTTTACATAACCTCTGTCGCAGGAGGCAAGAGATTTTTCTATTTCTGCATTCACATTTATGACAATTGCAGTGTCCCAGGGTCAAGTTATCACTGTTTGCAACCTTCTGACAAACAAAGTCAATGGGGAAGCAAGATTCACTTAACAACCATGTTACTAATGTAATCACTGCAGTGATTCACTTAAACAAATGGGGCAAGAAAAGTTGTAAAATGGGGCAAAGCTCACTTAACAAATGTTTAACTTAGCAACATAAATTTTGGGCTCAGTTGTGGTTATAAGTTGAGAACTACCTGTATTCTTCTATTTGCATTTTCTCACTTACAGCTTTGTTATATCCTCTTTCCACTAAACATAACTTTTTCATATTTTCCATTACCATAATTTTGCCCCTTACTGTGATATTCCATAACACAATTCATTTTACTTGGTTCTATATAGATTCCAAGCCTTCTTATGTCTTTTCGTTCATTCCAATAATTTTTCAGACTGGACTTGTATTATTCTTACAGTTCATCTACTTTCATTCTACTCGTCTTCGTTTCATTTCTTTTCTTCACTTTCATTTCCCCGCAAAGCTCTGCTACTAAATAATAATCTGTCCCACATTTAGAAACTGTCACCCTTATATATTTCAGGAATTACAATCTTGCTTAACAATCCAAAGAGGAATCAGCAACTCAATTACTAACCAATAGGGTTGTTAAGTGAAACATCACATGACCGTAACTTGCAATTTTACAGCTGGATTCTCCATTGACTGCTTGTTGGAAGCTGGCTATAAAGTATGCAAATGCTGATCTTGTGACCATGGGACACTGCAATGGTTGCAAAGCGTGAGGATCAGTTCAAAATTTACTTTTTCAGAACTATTTAGAAATGGTTGCTAAACAGGGCAGTTGTTAAGGGACAATTGCATATATTCTAATCTTTCATCATAAACAATCAAATTAATTTTGGAATTATTCCTTTGCCATGTGTAATATGAATAAGGCTAAGTTTAAAACAGACATTTTTCCTAAGCAGATCCTCACTAACTATCACCATGTCATTCATCCTTAGGTCTCTAAATAATCTAGATATTTTATGTATTCTCTAATCTTGTTCAAACCCATCTATTCAGCTTATCTAACTTTTTTTTTCAATATTCCATACCAATTTATGCTTTCGGACATATTAGTCCTTTCATCCTTAATCAAACCCAAATCTTCACTTCCTTATCTATATTAATAAGACAGAAATGTTAGATTAGATTTTAGGAAACCAACCTGCCTTCACAGTATACAGGCAGTCCTCAAATTACGACCACAACTGAGCCTAGAATTTCTATTGCTAAGGGAAACATTTGTTAAACGAGTTTTGCCCCATTTTATGACTTTTCTTACCACAGTTGTTAAGTGAATCACTGCAGTTGTTAAGTTAGTAATAGGGGTAAGTGAATCTGCCCTCCCCACTGATTTTGCTTGTCAGATGGTTGCAAAATGGGATCATATGATCCTGGAACACTGCAACCGTCATAAATATGAGTCAGTTGCCAAGCATTTGAATTTTAATCATGTGACCATGGAGATGCTGCAATGGTCGTTAGGGTGAAAAATGGTCATAAGTCACTTTTTTCAGTGACATTGTAACTTTAAATGGTCACTAAATGAGCTGTTGTCATAAACAGATACAGATTTAAGAAATACAATGTTCATTTAATTTTCATTTTCATTGGTCGATAAGTGTATAGGCTGTCGAATGCCTAGCTATCTCACATACACAATTATTAGGGAAGTTGTATTTTTGAGGTTTAACTTTATTATTGAACAACTACAGTGCTCTCAGTCAATCCAAAATGTTAATAAACTCCAAAGCTGGATATTTAAGAAAGTAAAAGTGAGGTTTTGGTTTTCTTAGGGGAATATCTATGCACAATTATTGGACAACTATTAGTGTGCAGAATTATTATGCAACAAAATAAAAATGAAAAATTTCCCAACTTACTCATTTAATTTCATCTGTTAAAGTGAGAATAAACTCAAAATTTACAAATAAACATTTCTGACATTTCAAAATAAAATAATCAATGAGCACTATTGTCACTCTTCTTTTCAATAACAGTCATAAGCCTTCCTTTCATGGAGTCTTGTCAAGTTTCTTGATCTGTTGATGATCAACTTTTTGTACAGCAGCAACCACAGCCTCCCAGACATTGTCCAGAGAGGTGTACTGTTTTCCTTCACTATAAATCTCCCATTTAAGAAGAGCCCACAATTTCTCAATAGGGTTTAGGTCAGATGAGGAAGGGAATGGTGTCATTTTTTTTCTCGTCTTTAAGGCCTTTACTGGCTAGTTATGCAGTGGAGCACTTCGATGCATGCGATCAAGTCCTGCATAAAAATCATGGTCTTGAAAGATGCAGTCTTCCTGTACCATTGCTTGAAGAAAGTGCCTTCTAAAAACTGGTAGTAGGTTTGGGAATTGATTTTGAGTCCATCTTCAACCCAAAAAGTTCAACTAGTTCATCTTTAAATACCAGTCCATACCAGTACCCCACCTCCACCTTGCTGTCATCTGAGTTGAAGTGAGGCTTTGTGCACTTTATTGATCAAGCCACAGGCCCATCCATCTGGTCTGTCAAGAGTCACTCTCATCTCATCGCTCCATAAAATTTTTGAAAAATCTGCCTTCAGATATTTTGTGGCCCAGTCTTGCTATTTCAACTTATGTGTCTTGGTCAGTGATGGTTGGGTTTCAGCTTTCCTTACCGTGGCCATGTCTCTGAGCACTGAACACCTTATACTTCTGTGCTTGTACTTCTGAGCACTCCAGGTAGACTGCAGTTCTGGAACACAACAACACTAGAGAATAGTGGGTTCCTGGTAGCTTCACGCTTTATCCTTCTCAAATCTTGTAGTTAATTCGTGTCTTTTTTCTCAATGCGGTTCTTGTGACCCTGTTGACTATTTGCAACAATATGTTATGGTTCTGTGAAAACACTCCAATATCTTAGCAATTTCAAGAGTGCTGCATCCCTCTGAAACACTTTTTACAATTTTTGACTTTTTGGAGTCAGCTGAATCTTTTTTTGGCTCATTTTGCCCGAGGAAAGGAAGCTGCCTAATAATTATGCACTTTGATATAGGTTGATCCCTCATTACACAAATACACATCACCTGATCTGCCTATATCCACTAAGCATTCAAGTTTATATAGCTTGGAGATAGAAAATATGCATAAAAATGAAGATATGGTCAAAATACTCACTTGCCTAGTAATTGCACACACAATGTATTTACCATATGCAACATCACTTTCTATCTTACCAGTCAATTTTGGCACATTATTGACTTACTTGCAAGCAAAGTCCAATTTTATCTCATTTTTACTAGCATCATACTATCAAACTATGTTTTTGAGTTTGCAAGCACTGTACTATTGCTCAAATCTTATCAATTTAAAAATATATAAGGTGTGTGAACACAGGTTGCAAAGTAGAGAAGCCATGCTAAATAAAAATAACAGACCGAAATACTTCAGGAAAGAATATATAGATTGTCCAGAAAATCTAGCTTTGGCTTATGAAAGAAGGAATGCTTATTTTTTAAAAAATGAGACAATGAAAAAAGAAAGCTACCAGGGATATCAATACAAGTAAATACAATCTTTCCAGCAAGTTCAGTTAGATTGCTCAGTACAGATCTGGAAAGAGACTAATAAGTATGGTTTATTTATTTGATGTATTTCTTGCTTAATAATGCTTTTAAAGTTTTATTTTTCTGAAACAAGTCAGTTTGAGATCTGCCATAGAATATACTGGAGTACTGAAATGCATTGATTTTACTTTGTCCCTCTTCTGAGTCCTGATATAAAACTTGAGTGATGATGTCAAACTAATTCTTTTCCTCCAAAGTTTCTCCTATTTTGCTTTCACAGAATCCAAAGAAGCACTACTACCAGTAGCTGATAGCATGTATCACATCAAAGGAATAGTCAATAAAGGCTGTGTTCATATCATGCATAACCAAAAAAATGGCTAAGTGGGGAATACTGTATGTTCTCCTGGTTTGCCACACATATGACCAGTGACACCAATTACACACACAATTTGCAGGTGTCCAAAATGTTTTGTATGAATACCCAGATAATAATATTTCAGACATAAGGCAAACTACTGTACTGCGTAGATCCATGATCTTATTTTTTAAAAAATGCTATATAAAAACATTACAGATTTTCCCAGCTCTGGAATCCAGATCACTGTCCAGAGATCATCCCTACTATGTTCTCCAACTGCTAAACAGGGAGAAAAATTAGATAATGAAGATTAGTGACCCTGAGAGTTGTATACAATGAAATTTTATTTTAATGTATGCAGATTAGTGTACATTCAAAGTGGCAATAAAGTTATTCTAAATCTAAGTCTAGTGAATAATGCAATATTTCCTTGGCACTGACCAAAATTTTTTTGGAAGTGATTTTTCACTTTCAAAGAAATCCCAGATTAATTTAATAGCAGAAATTTAACTCAAAATGTTATGGTGATATTTGAACAATACAACTAACTCCCATCATCAAAAACAATGGAGTATTCCAGTCAAAACTAATATGAAATAAAAGGAGTGATTGACTGAAAAATATTTTCAGTCATTAAAGAGAAGCCAGTCATAAAACCAGGAGTTCATAATTTTTTAAAAAATGAAAATCTTAATTGTTCCTTTTAAAACTTTTAAAATTATTTAATAGTAATGTCGAACATTATATTGATACTACAGCAGAATGAAGACATGATGACTGACAGTGCCTTATGACAGCCCTACAATGCCATCAACTTGTTGATATTGCAAATTAGAGATGAAACTGATTCTTGCTTGGATTTGTACCACGAAATCCTCTGAATAAAACACCTTTTAATTGTCAGCAAACTCAGAGCCATAGCCACATGTTTGGAAATATATTTTATTAATTATTCTTGTTTGGCTAATTTACAGTTTTCTGCAAATTAACATTGGGTAATATTCTTCATTATATTCTGTAACATCAATTCTATATGGAGTAGTTTCTCCCCAAACATTCAGAATTTTCTGAGAGAAATAAAGATATGCTGGCAGCCTGATACAACAGATAATATTGATTTCCAAATGCTTTTGATACAATCATTCAATGAAAGACATTTGCCAATTGATACAAATAGATTTTTTTGTACATGAAAATTGAACCAAATTCACTGCTCCAAAATGTGGTATGAATTAGACAAACATGGAAACTAGGTTTACAAACAGCTATTAAGCAAAACAATTACAAATAATCCTCATGTTCAAACATAGCATGCAAAAACAGATGTCACCTGCTATCTCCCAACAGGGCTGCCTGTCCTAAGAGGCATGGGGAAACATCCTACCTTATTTCTGTGAGTACACTTCCCATATTTTTTCCTATGAGCTGAGTACAGATAGTCCTCGACTTATGACCACAACTGAACCCAAAATTTCTGTTGCTAAACAAAACATTTGTTAAGTGAGCTTTGCCCCATTTTACAAATCTTTCTTGCCTTGGTTGTTAACAGAATCACTGCAGTTGTTAAGTTAGTAACACGGCTGTTAAGTGAATCTGGCTTCCCCATTGACTTTGCATGTCAGAAGGTTGCAAAATTGATATGACTCGGAACACAGCAACCATCATACATACATGTCAGTTGCCAAGTATCTGAATTTTGATCACATGATGACAGGGATGCTGTAACAGTCATAAGTCTGAAAAATGGTCATATGTCATTTTTCCAGTGCTGTTGTAACTTCAAACAGTCACTAACTTACCAATTGTTGTAAGTTATTATTACCCATATTGAATTACCTGTATCAGTGGGCAAAATGACTCTTACTGCGTTAATGTGTTCACAGAAATATAGAGAAGAAAAGCCCATGCCATTTTTCAAGAATTTAAGAATTCACTTCAGTTGTACTTTCTTTGTAGCATTTTGGAGACTGAAAGAGATAGGACTATAGGTAGTCCTCGATTTACAACAGTTCATTTAGTAACCATTCAAAGTTACAACAGCACTGAAAACAGTGACTTATACCATTTTCACACTTACCACTTTTGCAGCATTCCCAGTCACCTGACCAAAATTCTGAGACTTGGCAACCGACTCATATTTATGACGGTTGCAGTATCCCGGGGTTATGTGACTACCTTTGGCAACCTTCTAACATGCAAAGCCAATTGGGAAGCCAGATTCACTTAAAAACTATGTTACTAACTTAACTGAAGTGGTTCACTTAAGAACTTGTGGCAAGGCAGGTCAGAAAATGAGGCAAAACTCAACTGTCTCACTTAGCAACAGAAATTTTGGGTTCAATTGTGCTCATAAGTCAAGGACTACAGGTAGTCCTCGACTTATTACAGGAGCCTGTAATATATGTCTCTTTTGCTGAAACAGACTAAAATGCAATAGGGCTGAAAAGTAAATTCCTTGGAGAGAAAACCTTACCTGGCCACTTTTGCATATGAGTTTGTGCCACTAGTACTTAAGGGAACTCACGAAAATAAGTATATTCAGTATCTGCATTTCAAGCTAGCTCCTGTTAATAATAACATTCTCAGAACCACTCCCTTCAAAATAACTCATTTTTTCATCTCTTTATATCTCATACAATATAAAACTCGGAATTCTAGCAGTCAAATAAATTGAGCTCCTTCTGGATTCCTGCAGTATAAACGACCTGAAACAAGAGGCGGAGGCGGCATTTGTCTTATTCGGGGATCTAAATCATAACCGACCTTCCTCCCTTTAAATCAGGAAGAAGCTGTGACAATCCAGGCCGAACTGCAGCGGAATGGAGCGCGGAAAAGGGGTCGGCGAAAGAACGAACAGCAGGCAACAAACTCCCGAAACATGCTCGTCAGTAGAAAACAGCCTCCCAGCGCTTCACCCCCTTCTGAATCCCAGGAACCGAAAGCCGGAAACCCTGTCAAGTTTCTCTCGCTTTCCCCATAAGTCCCCAATTGGGTTTTAGCTGGAGGGCTCCCCACAATTGGAGAGCCGCCTCACCTATTCTATCGCCGCTTCCGTTCCTTCCTCCTCCTTCCTGGCGGCGACTGAGGTTGTCGGCTCATCCCCTCAAACCTTCGGGATTGAGAGCTGCGATGAAGTGGAGCCCCCTCCTCCTTCCCCCCCCCCTCCCAAGCTGTTTTAAGAGCTCGGCGCCATTACCGCCCAGTAACCGACTCAGAAGCGCCGGGGCGCGAGCTTCAGAATACCAGCGGCGCGCGGTAGGGCGGGAGCTGCGGTTGGAAATCTCGCGATATGTCCTCCGAAAAGTCATAGACCTCCCAAATACGGCGATCGTCGAGTCGGTTTCTGTGCGCTCCGGTCATCTTGAATGTGGTAGAGCCAGATACTCCGCCCATCTTTCTCTCCCCCACCCCCACCCCCTCCGCTAAATAGACAGACATGAAATGTGGGGAAAACCTATAAATTGATTTGTGGATAAAAGTACGGGCATATTAAAGATTTACTGAAAAAAAAAACGCCTGGTTCCGCCAAAATGTATCTTGAGCTTCATTTGAAAGATTCCTCAAACCCCAAAAACTTTAACCTTAGACTGTCTACTATTGACCTCACCCCTTTTCTAAGAGGTCTGTAGGGGGGCGTGCATAAGCACACCAACGCGCCTACCGTCCCTGTCCTATTGCTTTATATTTTTTTATTTTTCTTATATGTATCCATGTATTCATAACTATGTTTTTACTTATACCTATTATCTTGTAAGCAATTGACACACATAAATAAATAAACAAAAAAAACAAAATATGCCATTGTCTACCGACCAGGGTTTCCTTAAAAAAATGAAACCATAAAGGAATGTGTCAAAATAATTAGGGGTGGCATGATGGCAGTATTCCAGTATTTGAAGGGCTGCTGCAAAGAAGAAGGGGGTTAAATTATTCTCCAAAGCACCCAGAGGGCAGGACAAGAAACCATGGTTGGAAACTAATCAAAGAGAGAATTAAGGAATTAAGGAGAAACTTCCCAACAGTGAGGTCAATTAACCAGTGGAATAGCTTGCCTTCAGAAATCGTGGGTGCTCCAAACTGGAGATTTTTAAGAAGAAACTAGACAACCACTTCCCTGAAATAGTATAGGTTCTCCTGCTTGTGTAGTGGGCTGGACTAGAAGACCTCCAAGGTCCCTTCCACCTCTATTCTATTCTAAAGTTAAATCAGTGAGGTGCATCTCGGAATATGGATTGCTGTAAAAATGGTACAACATGATTATCAACTCTTCGATTAAAAAAAGTTCTACTGAATCTTCTGAAACTTTTTTTCTGTAAAACATAATTAGGATTGTTGTTTTTTAAAATGAGAATTGTAATTAAGCCAATATATGCCTCTAAAATATCACCAAACTTAGAGATTTATGCTAGCAATGGGCATGGGTAAATTGTCTCCAAGTTAAATTGTGGTGCAGTTATAGCCAAGGTAATCCTATTAATATTTTACTCAGTAGTAAGCAACATGTCATTCCATTAAGGCAAACATCTAGCTTCACAATTCAGACTGAATTTACATGCCAAGCTAACCATAATAAAGTTGCTTTGGCTGAATATTCTGTGGGAAGCCACAAACAATCCCCCATATGATGGCTTAATATTGGGTATTAATCCAGCAACTATAAATAACGGCTAATCCAAACATGACTAATTGTATTTTATTTAAAGAGCTATGGTGAAAAAGAACCTTGGTTTAGAACGGGGCTGTCAAACTCCTGGCCCACGGACTAGATGTGTCGCACGCTGGCCACACCCATACTCGGTTTAGCGAAGGGGAAAAAAGTCCCAATATGTCATGTGACACTGCCATGATGACATAAGTCTGACACCCCTGGCTTAAAAGATACGTAAACTGGATAATTGACCAGCCTAAACTAACATAGAGTTTGATGGGAAAACATTGAGATGAACATCAATATCCTGGTCTTGAGACCCCTTTTCTCCTTCTACTACAATCTCCTGGATGTTATTCTTCATTTATAAACTAGACATGCATGAGCACTCTATTGCTCTTTGAAAGAAAATGGTTTAGTAGCAAGCCAGGTGGAAATCAATGATTTTCCAGTTTCTATCTCTGGCAATTAAAGTTATTCTCTTAGCATTTTGTAGTTTTCCATGTTGCCTATGTCCTCTACGTAACTGTGTCCCTCAGTAAAAAAAATAAAATTTGAGAAGTAAAAATTATAGATAGTGGCATGCATAAGTTAAACTGTTGTATGCTCATGTATTGGAATACATATATTACACTTAGCCAGGGGTGAGCAAGCCACATGTGGCTCTTTCATCCCTCTGCTGCGGCACCCTGTCGCTCAAAATATGTGTCACAACCACCAGTGTGTGTGACACCTGCCAGCACACAATTTATTGAGCTTTTTGACTCCCGATAGGCCAACCATGGGTAAATCCAAGAAAATAAAAGTTTCAGAAGAAAATACACCGTTTTTATTCAACTACATAAGCTAGTTTTGTGGCTGCTCAGGAAATAGACAGGCACAGGAAGGGTTTTGTGGCTCCTGGTGTTTTCTGTGCAAAATGAGTTCCAATGGCTCTTTGAGTGTTTAAGGTTGTTGACCCCTGCACTAAGCTTTAAGCCATGATTTATAAACAAAAAACAAAAACTGAGTTCATACCATACAAAAAGCAAAAACAAAACATATTGGACATGATTTTCTCTGATTATTTATTCAGTTTCTATAGCCAAGTAAAAACCACGTAACTCTGCAGTTTACAATTCTATTTTTTTTTAAAAGCAACAATAAAACATCCACAAAATATATATCTAGAATTAAACATAAAATTCAGATAATTCCCATTAATATTGCTTCCTTTCTAACATTCTGCCATATAAGTCTAATATAGTTCAAGTATCAGCTTGAACTGATGTTTGAAAACGTTTTAAACAAGGCATATGTAAAAATGATGCACAATGATATTCATGTACAACAGCAGTATACCACCTGAGATTCTAATATAAAATGCTGCTTTGAGATATACAGTAGAATAGCTGGTCTGAGAGAGCCAGACTTTAGCTCCTTAAACAAATATGTACCTTACCAGAAATATGGTGGTGGGCAACTATATGAATCCAGGGAAAGAAGATCTAGGCAGGTGCTAAACATGAATCTTTTGTATGCTCTAACATCCCTTCATACCATCAAATCTGGAGGACTCTGCCCAGTGGTAGGATTCAATTTTTTTATTACCAGTTTGGTTAGGGTGGCTTGGTGGGCATAGCAGGGGAAGGATACTGTAAAATCTCCAGTCAGAGGTGGTATTTTCCAGTTCTCCAAACTATTCAAAATTTCCTCTATCGGTTCTCCAGAACTGGTCAGAACCTGCTGAATACCACCTCTGAGTCTGTCATAACGCACAATTACCAATATTCACTTACAAATAGAACAAAGCATCCTCAGTATTTTTGGAGGAGTGTCAGCATATACCAGATTTTGGTCACTCACTGTACTATATATTAAAGTGATACTAAAGATACTTTTTGAAGAGGCAACTGGAGAACAAAAGAGCACTTTTGGGAAAACCATGATCTGGATAACTGAGAATCACTATAGACATTTACTAAAGTTATAATTTAAATTCTTCAGGAAAAAAGGCTGGTTTCTGAAGAACTGTACACATTTGCTTTGCACAGTTTGTTCTGCTTCTTAACTTAAATACTGACCAAATAAATCAATTGTGTGAGGTCTTAAAATTGCTATTTCTGATTACTTAGAATGACGCTTTCATTCATTTTAATGTATGAGACTTCAATTTCAAACCATACTTAAAGGCATAAACATTTGTATTTTATTTAAAATGAAGGTTGGGAATTCCAGAAAACTCAATTTCTGTATTGCTGTAATGAAATGCATATCAGTGATAAAATAATTAATACTCCTGTATTTTATATTTTTCACTGTAGTATTTTCTGCTGATATGAGGATGTGCAAATATTTATATTACACATGAAGCCATGTAACAAACAGAAGCAGAAATTCTTAGTCACAAAAAGCTTTAACATCCACACAGCAATTTAAAAGAAATTGATTGATTAGGTGCCATCAAATGAATGTCAGCTTTTCTCCCAGGATGATCTGTCTTGAAAATGGGCTTTCAGTTTACTGCTGTTGCAATTGAATTTTCTCATCTTGCTGTTACTTATTTTCTTCTCTTTCCTTCTTCATGCACCTTTTCCAGCATTATAGACTATTCTAGAGAGCTAGATTTTTGCATAATGCATCTGAAGTAAGATAATTTGAGCCTGGTTATTTGTGCCGTGGGTGAGAGCTTTGGATTGTTTTGTTTGGGATTTTCCCTTTGGCTTTCCATGGTATTCTCTGGAGTCTTCTCCAACACCAAAGCTCCAAAGCCTCTTCAAATTTTCACTTCCATAGAGTGCCAGAAGGAATATAGTTTCTGTCACTATTCGTTTTTGTAGGCATGGACCCATTAGGTTAGGGCATCTGAATAGTGTTTACAGTGCCTTCATGGGTGGTCTACCAAGTGCTGGCTATGTCATGTTTCTTGATTGCAAGTTACTCTATTGATGGTTCATCTTAAAATGCAAAAACCACCTACAACTTTGATATCTTCCTTATATTCCTCATGAATTATAATTCTCCAGAGAAATGTAATTGATATTACTTAATCAAATTATACCCAAATACTTTGGTATTTGGCATTATACCCAAATACTGTTTCTTCAATATCTTTACAACTATGAAATCAAGATTCTTTCTCAGTTTTCATGCTCTGAGCAATAAATATTTTCTACTTAAACTGAAAGTGTACATTTCTGCTCCATTTTCATTTGCTGACATACAAAAGCTCTATCCGTGATTGGTTCACTTAATCTTTCACTGTGTTGAACTTCCTCATGTTCCTGTTTCTTAGATTCAATATTTCTTCTATAATCCTGTCTTTGTAGCGTCTAACCTGGAAGGCTTTAATAAGGCTGTGTCATAAGCACATTATAGCCATACTCCAAAAATCATCAGCTTTTCTCAATGCTACATTGTGTGTCGTTTGATCTGAGGAGCCCATCATCTAATACTATATTGACAATCAGTCAAACATGCCTATCCATGTTTTTGTGGAGAATATAGAAGTGGGTTTACACTGCCTTCTCCTATACATTATTTTATACTCCCATTGTCATTATCACTAAATGATCATCCACTTTCATCACTTTCATTGATCTCTGCTGCATGATTCAAGTAGTCCTTCACTTATGATCACAACTGAGCCCCAAATTTATTGTTAAGGGTGACAATTGTGAATTGTGCCCCATTTTACCACCTTTCTGGCCATAGTCGTTAAATGAATCACTATAGTTGTTAAGTTAGTAACATGGTCGCTAAGTGAATCTGGTTTCCCCATTGACTCAGAAGGTGGCAAAAGGTGATCTCATGACCCTGGGACACTGCAACCGTCATAAATATGACTGAGTTGTCAAGTGTCTGAATTTGCTCATGTGACCATGAGGATATTGCAATGGTTGTAACTTATAAGTGTGAAAAACAGTCATCATAAGTCACTTTTTTCAGTGCCTTTATAACTTGGAACTGTCACTAAGTGAACTATTGTAAGTTGAAGACTACCTGCTTGCTTCAATTGGGCAGGTAGGATGGTGTTCATGGCTTGAATTATCCTACTAGGAATGTACACTCTTGGCGTCCAGAGTGCTTTTCCCATTCTCTCCCAGGAGCCTCCACCATAACAATTAGATAGCAAAATGAGGCTTCAGTGGGGCAGTGTTAAAAGATATATTGGTATATAATAATAAAGTTATTGGGTTTTAAGGCCAAATCAATGATAGATAGTAATTCAATATTAATTATTGAGTCTTGTTTGAGACACAACAATTTGCATAGAACTTATGGCCATTTTCAATGTTATACAACACTTAGCTCTATTAAACAGCTATCAGAGCAAATTGAAAAAAGAACATTATAATTTTTAGCATTTTTAAGCCATATGCCTCCACATCCTAAAAGCCCATGGATATTACTTTAAATAAATTGTATAAATGTCCCCTTTTAATCTGAACGCAGGTCATTGCGAAAGCATATTCTTCATGGGTGCATGAACATTACTGATACTTACAGTAAAAGATAGTAATTTTTATTTAAATACAGAATATTAGGAACTACACATACAGCAACCTATCCAGTATATAAGATTCTATTTAGACTATATAGCCAGAGGATATTGCAGAAGGATAAAACACCAATATGGGACTTTCTTAGTTAGTCTTATTACTGTGCTGATACTGTACAGTTAGTGGCTTTTATCTGATGCCCAAATAGTACAGTATATCATGGAGTAATTTTTGGTTGAAAAAAAAAATCTTTTGTTTCATTTGTTGCTAATATGGCATCAAACTATTACCAAAGAAGTAATTTTAGTACTTTTGCAGTCAAATATAAATTAACTCTTACAAGTCATAAGGATAAGATTTTAACTTACACTATTTCTACCAAAAAACAGCCAACCTCTTAACAACAACAACAGCAACAACAACAACAAACAACATTGCTAGTTTGGTAAGAAATAAGGAAAAAAATAAAGGATGATGTACTGAACTTTCCAGACACATTTCTTAAAATACCTGAAAAATCTAGCTACTCTTAAATTCAAGATTTTTCTTAATAGTCATTAAAATGAAGGAATTTCCAATACAGATGATTGCTTCCCTGTGTTCAATATAGTATAATATACTAACAGTGAATAGATTTATAGACTTTGAATGAACTAGTACTAAGCGCTCCTTTCACTACATGCTCCAATTCCCTCCATTTTTCATTGAGCAAGCAATAACCAAAATTCATTCATCATCTTCCCAGATCAAAGCTATTAACAAATTATAATTTTTGCAAATCAGTAAGGCCAGGGGGGAAACTGAGTGCATGAAACCCAAGATTCTTTAACAATAATTAAAATTTGGTTTGCTCACAACATTCTGCATATCCTGTTAAACCTAACTTAACTGTAGTTCATTGACCAAATCACAATCAGCTGGACTCACAAATCACACTAATTACAAATGGTTAGTTTCATGTCATACACTAAACCAAATCTGACAAATAAATCATGGTTTTGCACTATTTGGCAGAACGTTGTCACTCACAGTTAACTAATAGCAATATAATCATAGAGTTATATTTTTAAATTTCCACAGGACCCAGAAACATCTTATTCTGTATAAATTTGCTCTGCCACAAAATACACATTGGATTTTAATCAAATTACAGCAAAATTATCTTTATTTAAAAAGTGGTACTCTACACAAAAGTCATATGCATATATACCACTACTGAAAGCATATACGCTCTAGATTCCTGCCTACTGTTTTTTAGTTTAAAGCAGATTAGGAAAATAGCATTTACATTAGTAAATACTCCATGTCCAGCTATAATTTGTATTCTTGGTTTTTAACATCTTCACTAGAAGCAGTTTTAAATTTAATTCAACAACATACCTAAAATCACCATATTTTTTCTCCAATTTCCCTCTTAGAAGCGTCTTCATGAGGTAGCCATAGAACTCCTTTCATTAATACTTTAGATTTTTTAAAATTATAGCATGAAAATGACGCATTAAGAACAAAAGATCATGGAATACATAGCAAGAAAAAAACAAAGCAATTTCTTTTCACAAACATATTTTTAAACTATAAACAATAAAATACTGTAGTAAAACACATTAAAGCTTTTTACCTGCTGGAAACTAACTGAGATGGTAAGGAAGAGAACCAAATGACCTCTCATTTTAAATCTGTTTTAATGAACTGTTACAGGCTTACATAGAAGTGACTCACAGCCAGGAAAACTGAAATACATATACAAGAGGGATACTAATAGTGTGTGAGAGAAGGGTAATATGTAAAGAAACATGCTATCATTTTACAGCAGTCAGATTTATTACAAGTTAGAGAGGGACGGTGGAAAATTTTCCACTCCATAGTATTCTTGCACACTTCTCCTAAAAATAGACAAGGCAGATGGCACTATAGCTGAAACCAAAGAAGATACAAGAGCAGCATAAAAGGAAGTCTAATGGTATTTTGGGAAAGCATGCCTCCACCTGTTGAGGCCAAACTAAGGATCATCCACAAATACATAGAGCCACAGATCCGCCTAGTGTTATGATTTGAAATTGGATACAACTAAATGGAAATTGCAAAAGGAAACATGGTCTGAAATGTAAAAATCAAAATTCCTACAGCTATATATATTCTCTATTCAGTATAATACTTGTTCAAGAATTAGCAAATTGGTTTGCAATCAATGGCAATTTTGAGATCATTTTCACAAAATATTATCCTCTATCCTTTTTTCCCTGCATCTTATTTCCCCTCTTCTAAGTGAATAACTTTGTACTTGTTTATCTGTAAATTCTATACTGTTTTTTTTCAGCCTATTTTGGTAAATCATTAAGATGTGTTTAAAGTTTATATCTAGGTCTAAATTATACACTAAGAAATAATATAAGAAAAAACACAAATGGAATCTTAATGAAAGTTCTAACTACACTGTACCTGCCTTCCAGTTTTTATTATAAAAGCTGCCATAGTTTGTTATGTCCTAGTTGCTTAAAATTGCATATTTTTCTACCCCATTTTACTTATGCACCTCTATTAGGAAATAATAATATTGTTATGAAATCTGGTTATTTTTAAAGACATCAAAATAGCTTTGTCGAAGAGTTAGTATAAATGTTGCATCACAAAATCATATTTTATCAATTATTTAATTAGGTGAATTGTTAGGAAGTACTTTGTTAATACTTTGCTGAAATCAAGTTATACCACCAGCCTTCCCACAATCTAGTAAGGAAGTGTAGTGATATGTGCAAATATGGTGTGGCACCATGCTGAAAAGCAGGAGATTGTGAGTCCTGCCTTAGCAATCAAATCCATCTGAGTAACTTTGGGCCAATCACTCTGTCCTCGCCCAATCCACCTCGTAGGGTTGTTGT
This sequence comes from Pseudonaja textilis, assembly GCF_049901715.1. NCBI lineage: Eukaryota > Metazoa > Chordata > Lepidosauria > Squamata > Elapidae > Pseudonaja > Pseudonaja textilis. The sequence goes on from NC_141992.1 coordinate 98,162,080, forward strand.
GGAGAAAATAGGAGGAAGTGTATTGGGTATCCTCCCTTCCTTGAGTTATTTGTAAAAATAATAAAGGTGGGATACAAATAAATAATAAATGACCTTGGGGGACAGGGGAGGAGATGCTCCCTAGGGCAGTGATGGTCAACCTTTTCCACACTGTGTGCCAAAAGTGTGCGTGCACATGTGTGCCTGCGCCCATGATGCAATGCGTGCGCAACTGCCCCGCCCCTGCACATGCACCTCCTGTGCGTGCACACCTCTGCGCATGCATGTGCGATCCCCCCACACTGCATTCCTCTGCGCATGCGCTCACGTCTCCCAAGCGTACGTCTCCCCCTGTGCATATGCAGCAGATCCCCCACAATCAGCTGGCTGGTGAGGGCACATGTGCATGCACAGTGGGGCTCTTCCAGGCAATCTCTCACATGCCTGCAGAAGTGGTTCCGTGTGTCACTTCCAGCAGGCGTGCCATAGGTTCGCCATCACGGCCCTAGGGAATCAACATATGAGGTAGGGGAGTCCACAACTGCGTAACTGCAAGAGAAAAGTTCTTCCATGACTTTTCAGGCATTGTAGAGTTTGTGAGAGATTTGGACTTTTGGACTTGTAAGAGTCTCTTGATGCATTTTTCCAATAAAGTAGTTAGCTCATATGGTCATGTTTCCTATCTTGTGTACCTTGGAGATTAGCTTGGCAACTGCTTTCTTGACAAATTCATGCTTTCTGATAATCATTCTGTTTTTTTCTAAGGAGTTCATACATAATCTCTTTGTTTCTCTGTTCAATTTATTTGTAATCTGTTCTAAAACTCTGTAAGGAACCTGCACCTGCAGGAATAATGCTAGGAAGATGATGATGGTGATGATTGTATTAATATTAATGCCTCCATTCTTCATATATCCATGAATTTTAAGGACGATAAATTAGTCATGCTAAATTTTATAATAAAATTTATTCTAAAATGTTCATTACATTTTTATTCTATTATGTTTATTAAATTACTATAAACTGTGATGAAGAAACCTCTGAGCAGTAGGATCTCCAAACATTTCTTTTGGACTACATAAAACATTCCAAAGTCCTCTCCTTTGAAGTGGTCCAAAATAATCTTGCAGTTACTATAAGAAGGAAAAATTCCATACAAATTAGGACTGTTAGCTTTAAAGGAGAGCTTCTTTGTTTATTTGTATATTTTTTCTTTAATTCATATGGATGCCATATTGGTGAAAAGAGACTAAAATTGACTGCTTAGTTTCTAGAAAAAGAGTGAAATGAGATGGAAGTGATGTCATAAGAATGTGTCCCTCAAACAAGAATCTTTTGTTGCAGTTGATGGGATATAATAGTGAATTCTAAAACAAACAGAACATAAAAAAAACATTTTGTTTGTTTTGTTTGTTTTTAAAAAACCCAATACAAATGTTTTCAAAAAAATAATAATAGTGAATTCTGTGTCAGAAATTGATATTTTGCAACAAGCTTGTTTTTCAAGATAGGCCAATCTTGTGTTCCTGCTCACAAAATGTGGTTACGCTCGAATAGCCTTTGCATAGCCCAGGGACCTGTAGCCTGCCCTCCTTAAGGTCAGAGAGCTTCCAAAGGTAAGTGTGGGGTGTAATGAGCATGTAAAGATAATCATAAAATATGTCAATAATAACAATCATTCCTAATGTTTTTTTAAAAGTATTTTTGAAAGCCATTTAAAAAAAATGTGTGGACATCTGTAAATAAAAGCAGTCCTCGGCTTATGGAGCACAACTGAGCCCAAAACTTCTGTTGCCAAGTGAAACATTTCTTAAGTGAGCTTTCTTGCCACAGTTGTTAAGTGAATCACTGGAGTTGTGAAGTTAATAACACCATTGTTAAGTGAATCTGGCTTCCTCACTGATTTTGCTTGTCAGAAGGTTTCAAAGGGTGATCATGTGACTGAGACACTGCAACCACCATAAATATGAGACGGTTGTCAAGCATCCTAATGTAATTCGCCTGACTATGGTAATGCTGCAACTGTCATAAGCGTGGAAAATGGTCATAAGTCACTTTTTCCAGTGTTGTTGACTTTGAACTAAACAAACTGTTATAAGCTGAGGACTACCTGTAATAACTTTCACCTTCTTCCCACTGGGGTACTGTCTAGGAACAGAAACTAAGGGCTCCTGCAGATGTGGGAGAGGGACATCACTAGACACCCCAGCTAATTTGTTAGTCGTTAAAATTCTACTGTACAATTTGTGGTGTGTGTGTGTAGGGGGGGGGGACATTGGAGTTACCTTAGAGTTCCAGCCTCCAACAGATATATTGGACCAGGATTCTCCAACCTTGGCAACTTTTAAGACTTGTGGACTTCACTTCCCAGAATTCCTCCTCCAGTCATGTTAGCTCAGGAATTCTGGGAGTTGAAGTCCACAAGTCTTAACGTTGCCAAGGTTGGAGACTTCTGTACTGGACTACAGAATCCAGAAATCCCTAATAATAACACAAATCCCTCATGGACCAGTCTACCGGCTGTGCCAAGCATGGGAAAAATGCACTGCTCCTTTCTCAAGGGGAGGGGCACCTTTTCGCACCTCGGTGGGGACTTGCGCACCAAGAGATCCTCCTCTCCCACCCCCGCATTGCCAAAGAGGAAACCCAGGAAGACCCTTCGATTACGGCCGCGCCTCAGCTTCCAGGACCGGCCGGAAGTCACGGCAGCGCGCCAAGTCCAGGCGGCGCTCCACACGTCCGAGGAGTTCAAAGCAGGGAAAGGAAGGGGTCAAGTTCTCCTGCCACACTTCCCTTCAGGGATTGAGGGCCGGGCCAATTTGCATCGCACAACCCCAACGCACAGAGCCGCCCCGCCCCAGCCAAGGGGAAGCCTCCATGTATCGCACGTAGAACGCCCAGTCCCAGGAGAAGCCGACCAGCTCGGCAGCTTCAGAGGTCCCACAGAGCACGCGCAACAGAATTCCTGGGGAGCGGAAGCGGCAAAGCTTTCCGCATCTTTCTTCCGGCTTGCAGGGTAGGCTGCCGTGGCAGGCAGGGACCACCAGGGGCTCCCTCTGCGGAATCCTGGCAGCCTTCGAGTTTCAGAAGGGAACTGAGCATGCGCCTGTTTTTTTGTTTTTTGTTTTGCCCGCCTCCGATTTTCTAGTCTAATGAAAGGGGGCAGGTTGGGGTGGAAGGCTTCTAGTCTTTGGTCTCCCTTGCCCTTTGCTCCCCACCCCCCAAATTGCTCTTCACCTCCAGCACTAAGAGGCCGCAGGAAATCCTGCAAGGAAGGGAAGGGCTGGGAGGAACAACGGCTTCCCTGAAAAGCCGGATGAGCCGCTATGCAGCATTCAGAGGAAGGGGATTCGAGTGGGGATCTTTGCATGGAGGTGGCACTCCAGACGGGGTTTACTGATGACCCCCCATCCCCTTCATCCCCTCCCCAGCGCAGGAATTTCTTTCCTTTGAGGCTTCTTTTCCACTTGATCCTGTGATGCTGGTGTAGGAAGTTAACACCCACCCCTCCCCTAGAAAATTAAAATATCCTAGGAAATATTAAAGAGGCAGAATATTTCCCCTAAAAAGAGTAGAAACTCAAGAGCAGAAACACTTCAGAAGCAGAAGCTCCCCCCCCCCACACACACACCTTTGTTAATGGATGGGCCATTAAGGCCTGGGCCAGAATACTTTACATAACAAAGATCTCCAGGTAAAGGTATAGTAATTGTCCAAGAGCTCTTTCAGTGCATCATCATTCAGCAAGGCTCAACCAAGCCTGGAATTCAGGAAAGCCTACAAAGTTAGCTAAGACCCCCGCCCCTGGGAGTCTGACATCCAGTGGGATACATTTCTTGCACAGGAACAGGAAACACTAAGGTAGGGCCCAACAGAGGGTAGATAAGAGTCTCTCAGCATCTTGGCTGGCCTTTCTTTCTTTTCCTTCACCTTGGAGCATGTAATCATCCTTTGGAGCTTCAAGCCATGTCGTCCTGTCCACCATTAAAACCATCTTTCCAAATACCCTCCATGTTTCCAGTGTCTTTTTCCCCACCGAGAAGGATAATACTTCCAACACTGGGAAAGATGGGGTGTTCCTCATGAGCCCCAGGAAGGAATCCTGTCTTTAGGATGTCTTCCCAGCATGCCAAGCAAAGGTGGGAGTGCTATGGTTCTCCCTTATGGACAATCAGTGGCGAGGATGATTTCTCTGCAGGAAAGAAGCTGCTGGCCAGGAGCTTCCTGATGGAAGCCAGGAGTGACAGTGAGAGTGAGTGAGATTCAAAAACGGCCCCATCAAGTGTGTGTTTGGGTCTGTCTGGACACCTGATGGTCTATCAGCTGGAAGGTAAGGTGGCTGAGTCAGTCCAATCAAAGGCACACCCTGGATGGATCATTTTGCACTCAGTAGTTTGAAGACCGATTCTAACTAAAAGCCCCCCAAAAGGTCAATTTTTACCTGGTTCCAAGGAAGGAAGCATTGGGTAGATTCTCTTCACCCCCTGAACCAAAACAGGATCCATCCCCTTGGGGACCCCAATTGAGATTATCAAGAGGGACATTTTGCTTGGTCCTAAAGAGCCAGCCAGATGGGACCAGATCTCAGGCAGTTGGGAATCGGGATACCCCTTGTCAACCAGAAAACCTGTAAGAAAAGCTAGTGTTACCACAAAACAATGGTGATTAATCCTGTGCACAGAGCAGATGTGCTGGGGTCCAAGAATGCTGATGATTATGCTGGGTATTTTCAGATCAGGATAAATCTGGAAAATTCACCTTTTTTTCAAAGGAAAATTAAATTACTTTCAGTATAGCAAGTAATATGTTTGGCAGGATGCCAGTTACCTTATGTAGGAAGAGGGGCAGCTGCATCCAATCTGATTCCGCTGCTCAAAACATTTAATCTGGAGGATTTTTCTAAAAAGATCCAAGATAAGTAGGATTCATTTAAGCACTAAAAGGATTTCATTCCACAATTGAAATTTCTATCTACCTGCATGAAGATAGGAGCTTAAACAGGTCAAGGGGATTCCTGATCGTAAGAAAGGATTTCCCTCTTTCCAGATCCAAAGAGATTTCTTGGGGCAGCTTTTGTTGTTGGACAGATGATCACACAGTAGTGACTCCTTTTTATTTAAGAGACTGACGTGGATATCCATTTTATGTGCAACATCCCTGGGCGGGTCAGTGCATAACAATAAAATAGAAAAACCAACAAAATGCTAGTAACCACAGACTGTACCTAGTATGGTACTAGCAAAACCATTCTCCCTCCACACCTTCTGAACTCTACCTAGTCTCAAACTATCCCATGCCTTGGAGGAAGAACCGGCTGTTTGCAAGCTCCTTATCGCCCAATAAGGGGATGGAGGGAGGATGCTGAATGCCATAGAAAATCCTCTATCACTTGGCAGGGGCAGCTATGGGAAAGGTGCGCTAACTAAGGCTCCCTGGGTGGCACCATCTAAGCGAGGAGACCTGGAGGCACTCACTCTATCTGGCTCAGTCCTGTGGGCATGTACCTTTTTAGAGAGATGCCTTCTTGCAAGTATCCTGGCTCTGTGCTATTTGCGGCTTGAAAAGTGATAACCAGCCCTTTGTATTAAACGTGAGGAAAAAACAAAGTCCATGCAGTGTGTCAGCCAAAAGATTATTAGCTGGACAGTCCGTTACACAAGTCCAGGTATAAAGGGACCAAACTGTGGGCAAACCCTCTCAATCTAGGAATGGGCAACTTTGATGCAGGAGATGGCTCTTTGCAAAGCCAGCTAGCCACAGCTACCAGTCGCTCCTCGAGCAACAACTGTGAATCCAGAGGGAACCCCAATTGCCTACCAGCTGTCTCTTGGGGAGCACTTATCCCATTGAGAATCAGGTTTGAGGTAGACCACATGCCTCCCTACCCCAAAATTCACAGCCTTCAAGCACTGTGTAAGCACGTGAATAGCATGGTCTGAGTGATCAGGGTTTGTGGCTGGTCCTTTTTAACACCAGCAGTAGATGAAACCATTAGGTGAGGTCATTTGGCAAGACGTGGGGAGTACAATATTATGTGGCTCTTTGCACGCTACTTCCTTTCAGCTTAACCTAGAATGGAAAGAACAGAAGGCTTTCTTTGCGGGTGCCCCAATACTAGCTGTCCTTGCTGCAGAATCAGTGAGCCTGCCCAGAACTCCGGTTCCTAGAAAAATGTCTTGGGAGGAAGGCTGCTCCTGGCATGGAGATTATGTGCTCCATTTCACGTGAGGGAGCAGAGCCTGGCTTCTTCCCTTACAGAGAAAGTGGCAAGGGGATCGGGCTGGGGAAATCCCTGGGTCGAAAAGCAAGCCAAGCTTCCCATGCTGGGCATGTGCCGCAATGTGGCTTGATGGCTCTGTAGTGCTGCAGTCTGCTTTGGGCTTCCTATGCAAGGCCAAGCCCATTCTGGGGGTCCAGATATCTGGTGGATCCAGTTGATTTCTAGTGAGAGCTGGGTTTGTTGGTGATCTGGTCTCTTTGCGCAATTGCCTCTGAATAGTAAATTTCTTTGAGTGACTCCTTTGTTTGATTGTAAATTTACTTTCTTATTGAAAGTAAATCAGTCTGATGGGATAGATCTGATATGTCTCCCTCTGTGTGTGTGTGTGCGTGTGTTTGGCCAAGTGTCAGGCAACAACCAGGTGCAAGATAAATGGCCTTTTGAGAATCCAAAGACAATGAACATACCAGTTAATAAGGAGATTTCAGGCTTTATTAAGAACAGGTAGCAGGGAAATTAAATACAAAAAAGCATCAAGTCCAATGTCCAAAGACGCTTTTTCAAGAGGTAACTGGACTTTCTTGCTTTTTCTTTGAAGACATTTTGATTCTTATCCAAGAAGCTTCTCCAGCTCTTGACTGGACGATAGGGAATGGAAGGATTTATATTCCTTACAGGCCGCTGGTCATTTGTATTCTTTTAGAGAGTATTTGAGCCCACCTGGAGGTTTGTCTATGTCCTCAGGGTCACCTGGGAGTGCAAATGGGCGTGGAGCCTTTTTGGAATTGCTGAAAGGGTTTGCGCACTCTGCAGTTTTTCTGGAAATCCGCTCATACTCCCACAGCATCAAGTCCAATGATCTCTCTTCGGTTGCTGGGACCCCCATTTCAGGCAACGGAGATACTCTGAGGCCCAGACCGTGGACCAGACCATGGTCCATATCTGTCAGATGGGCATAGAAGTCTTGAGAAGTTTCCTGATAAGGCACCCCTTCCCTTTCACCTAGGCTGCATTGTTATGTTAGCAATGGCGCACTTAGGGCAGCACTCCTGATTTTGGTTGATTCGTTTGCACTTTCAAAGCTTCCAGCTTTCACTTCTGGCTTTTCCATGAGAGCTGCATGTGGTGCCCTAAATCATTTTATACACGCAGGTGAGTTGATTCCAAACAAAGAAAATGATCAACAGTGAAGATCCATTTGAAATAGTCCATAAGAGCGTAGCACATGCCGAAACTGAGCTGACACTTCTCCTGTAAGAATCAGACGAATCTTCTCTGAAGAGCGGTGCTGCACATCTTCCTGGATTGCAGTCCCCAAGGGAAGGCCCACGAGTGGGAATTTCTACCCCCAAAATACTGGAGGCCCACAGATTCTCCAGCAGAGAAGGTGCAATATTCAGAGTGCTCCTCGTCAAGATGCTTTGGAAATTCTTACCACAGCCATGACAAATAAATCTCCCTTGTTCCTTTCCTAAATGTGCTAAGTGATCATGGCTTGTTTAAGACAGCCCTTGAGTTCATGGGAAAGCTATTTCCAGACCTTCTGATCCGTAAACTAACCGCTTAGTTACAGAATCATCTCTCATTTTGTTTACATCTATGTAGGGTAAATTCACATGAGACTGTGTAACACTAATATGTATTGTTTAGGAAAAATGCTTCCTCTTCATAACACCTAGAAACAGAGGTGTGCATCTAAACTTATTGTCATTGCTGACCGATCTAATTTCTAAACTAATGCTTAAATGCATTTCTTCAACTAGATCCTTGGTGACAGCTTTTGTGACATCTTACTTGGCTTGAAGTTTCTTGATAGGCTATCATTGAGAATTATTTAACTTTGATGGTTATCTTCGGGCATCATCCAGCTCTCACTGGCAAAATTCCTAATTCCCAAGGATCTCTTTGTTTGTGAGTTGTGCTCTGTAGGTTAGTGTGACAGCCTGTATGTCATATGCAGCCTTGGTTTATCCTTTGTCTGTACTCTACCGTTGTCTATCCGTTCTTGACATTTTGGCATAAATCATGCTTGTTGTTTGGCCCTGCTTCTTTCCCTTTCTTCCTCCATATCAATCTCTCCTTCTTTCCTTTTTTCTTCCACTCTCTTTCTTTTCTCCTCCCACCCAACTTAAGGCAGCATCTAGATAATCACAATGGTTGATGACAAGCATTCACTGGGAATGAAGCTCATGCTGTAATACCGTAGATGCCACTCACTTTAAAAAAAAGCCCAAGCAGTTTTAAAAAAACAAAACAATACATATTTGCCGATAGGTTTCCGGTGTGTTCATTCGGTCATCTTGATCCCAGTCGCATTAGAAGCAGCAGAAATGAGAGACAAGCCTATACCAAAATGGGATGGGAGGTTTCAGGCCCTTCCTCGTGGAGGTGATTGAAGACTATCTCAAGCTACTCATTCACATATTGCTCAATTTCTTCAGGACATTTTCTGTGGATTCCTAGAGCCATTCTTCTGGGTTGTTTCTGGCTTCTTCCGGGGATTGTGATAGAACCATGCTTTCTGGAACTTGCTAAAGATGTTTGAAACCATCCATCCATCCATCCATCTTTTAGTTTCTTTCAGAGCAAACAGGTTCTACACAAATCACTCTCTCCTTCCTCTTTACCATGCTTGCTTTTGATTCCTTAAAGAGTATTGGAGATCCTGGATGCCCTTAATAGATGCTTCAAGTCACATTCCTGAGTACCTAGACGGGATGTTTCAGGTCCTTCCTCTCTGAAACTATTTACAGATATTTCAAGCCATTTTTGGCATCTTGTTTGTATGTTTCAGGCCCTTTTCCAAGTTTTCAGGGATTGTTGAAGCCATTTTCAAGAAGCGGTGGTACAGGTTCTTCAGAAAATGAAAAGCTTTCTAAGGATCCTTGAAGCCATTGTAATATATTCTCCACGGGTCCTTCAGAACATTTCTTCTTGAGGTTCTCTATTGATTCTCTACTGACAAACCATCTCTTCCTTAGAGTTCTTGTAATCTCTATCAGGGACTTCTGTAGATCCCGAATGCCTTAAATAGAGGCTTCAAGCCATTCCTCAGTATCTAGGTTTGGTGTTTTAGCTCTTTCCTTCTCAAGATTCTTTCCAGATATTTTGAGCCATTTTGGGCATCTTCTTTAGATACTTCAGAACCTTTTTCTTGCAGGTTTTCCAAGGATTGTCAAAGCCACTTTTCAAGAACTGGTCTAGGTTCTCCAGACAGTGAGAGGCTTTCTAAGGATCCTTGAAACCATTCTAATATATTCACCACAGATCCTTCAGGACGTTACTTCTTGAGGTTCTCTATTGATTTTTCAAAGCATCCCTTCCTTAGGCTTCCTCAAGACTTTTACTTGGACTTTTGTCGATGTTGAATGCCTATAATAGATGCTTCAAGCCATTCCTGCACATCCAAATCACACGTTTCCGGCCCTTCTTCTTGGAGATGACTTAGCGATACATGCAGCCAACCATTCACATCCTCCCTGGATGCCTCATCGCATTCCTTTGGGAGGTTGGTCGTGGATGCTTTAAGCCATTCTGGCAGGGTGTATCTTGACAGTTTAGAGTAATCCTCTTTCAGGATTTTCAGAGATTGCTGAAGCCATCTCAGTACATTTGCCCTGGGTTCCTTAGATTTTTTGGTTTTGAGGCTGTCTACCGAAGCTTTAAGCCACTTCTTATTCAATTTATGTTCCACCATTTTTTCATGAGCTTCTTCTGTCTTGTCCTCTGTAATGTCTGCCCTTGTTTGGCAAACACTCTCGGAGCCTCTTTTGCACTCCCTAACACTAATTCTCTGGTCCATCTGGTCTCCCTCCATCGAGAATGCACGGCAGCCCTTCCTCAGTTGTTTCTCTCTAGAAAAAAATCAGACAGTTAGCTTTCATTCTTGAAGGGTATAAATATTGTTGTCCAGTGGGGATTGGAGGTATAGGGGATCTCCTATACATATACATATCTCCTACACATATCTTCCCATTCACTTCCATGGGATTAACTCCTAGATTTGTATTTGTAAAAGTATAATGAGCCATAATTCTTGGTAAAGTAAGGAGATTGTCAAGTTTTTCCAAGCTTTCTAAGATAAGGAGAACTTAATATAAAAATTTTGGAGCGGAACACCATGAAGTTCATGGTGGCTATCTAAAAGTTTCTCACCTCCACAGTCTTTCTTTGTACTCTCTGAAGAGCGCCTCTTTCTCGTCGCTTAGTTGAATATTTTTGAACGTCAGCATCTCGGTCTGGATTAGAAGCTCTTCTTTCTCTGATATCAGTTTTGATATCACTGCTGTCTTTCTGTAAATTTTGAGGACCAGAGAGATATTAGCCCTCTTAATTTTTTACTTGAATTACTAAGCATACCTACATTCCTAATAATTTTTGTATTTCATTATACCTATTGCTCTAATTCACTTATACATACTTATGAAAGAATGGACTATTTCTTTTATCCAGTGTATCTGGCCTAAGGGCTCTAATAAGTAAATTTATATTTGAAAAAAAAAGTTAAGGTTGCATCTAAATATTTCTCACCTATAAAGTTCTTCTTTAAGGTCATTATTTTCTCGCAGGAGCTCTGCTTTTTCTCCAGCGAATCTTTGAATCTGGCAGCTGAGACTCTCATTCTCCCGTCTGAGTTTGTCCAGCTGCTCAGACTCATCAGAGCTACTTTTCCTGTAAAATAGTGAAATTAGCCCCCTTAGATTTTTTTTATTGGAATCATAAAACTTGTTCAAAATTAAAACTAATTGAAATAACTGAGAAAGGAAGAGAAAGTCAGGGTTGCTATCTAAAATTTTCTCACCTGCTCAGCTTTTCTTCATATTCTTCACAGAGTTCCTCTTTTTCTTTGGCCAGTTGAAGATTTTTATTCGTAAGCTCCTGAATTTTTAATTCCAGCTCCTCTTTTTCTGTCAGCAGTTTTGACATTTCCATTGTCTTTCTGCAAATATGAATACCGGAGAGAAATTAGCTCCCTTAATTCATTTTCTTACTTGAATTATCAATCTTTTTCTTCAATTAAAACACATCAAAATACCTTCATATGTGTGTGTGTGTGTGTGTGTGTGTGTGTGTTTGTGTTTCTATAAACACACAGGAAATAACGCTTTAACCGGTTATTTTTCTTTTTTTTTATACCTTCCACGAAAGGCTCAAACAAATTCAAAATGATTTTCAGAAGCAAAGTAAAGCTGTGGATGTAGGATATGGGGAAAGTTCTCACTTCTCACAAATGCCTACCTGTCAACCTATCAGAACAAGTTGCTTCCTCAGTGATTAAGGCAGGACCTTGTTTATGAGGGAGCATGAAATATCAAGGGTATTAATACAATTGTCAGTCATTATGAGAGGTTTTGTTTAAAAAACAAATTCAAGGGTTGCTATTCCCACCTTATTTCCAAGCTTTAGGAGAACATAATTTTCATCACTTGTTTGATAAAATGGCCAGTCCCATTGCCAATGTAGAAAAGAGAAATGTTGTGTTTAATGTGTGAACTTAATAGAATCATGCCAAGATTTGAAGGAGTGCTTCTTTTTTAGGAATGTATGGTTATCTCATGATATGTAATCACTAAATAAACTAGGTGAGTATTAAATGACTTGAGGGCAGATAATCCATCAAGATAATAAACAGGAAATTGTTACTAAATACTTTTCAGAAGTCATCCTAGAGAAGATATCTAAAACATTTGTGCACCACATAAAGGCATGATTTATGCCATGACTTACGTATAACTCTGCTGCCTCGCTCTCTTCAGATCTACTTCCAATCTTTCGGTTTTTGTTTGAACAATCTAGAGAAACCAAAATACATCACAAGTCAGGAATACATTTCCATATCAGCCCACTGATTACTCCCACCCCCATTACCCCATCACTTGCCATTGGGCTTCTTCACCTCTTATTATGACGTGAACTATTCCTCGGTCAGGCACACTCAAAAGGTTCCTCGTATGCTAGGTTGCTTACCTGATGGGAACGCATCTTTAAAGTTAAATCTTGGCCCAGGTGTATCCTAATATTTTCTCGGCTCCTGGAAACCTGGCAGTTCCGTGAAGAATGACAAACATAAAATGAATTTTAGAGGTTTGCTTGTTACGTTTCTTCCTTTTTCTGGGAGATACATTTCATGATCATGAGAAGAATTACATTAATTTGTTTCCATAAATTATCTGATGTCAGTGTAAAGAGGATATTAGTTTAAACTTCCTCTTTAGGAAAAAAGTCTGGGGTGTAGACAAGTATATTTGTGCATATTAAAATCATGCATGTCAAGATGAGCACAACCACGTGCAACTCCCAATTTATTGCTGTAGATCAAGGGTCTTCAAACTTGGCAAGTTTAAGACTTGTAGACTTCAACTCCAAGAATTCCTGAGCTAACCTGACTAGAGGAGGAATTCTGGGAGTTGAAGTCCACAAGTCTTAAAGCTATCAAGTTTGAAGACCCCTGCTGTAGATGTTCAATGCAGGCAATAAATATTCACGCTGGGATAGAAAAGGAATGATCTAATTTTAGTTAATCCGTTTAGGCAATGCAAAACACAGTGGTTCAAACAAAATATGAAACATCTAAATTTTATTTCACTATTGTATGTGGCCAAAGCAAGTAGTTAATGTAGCAAGGAAGGAACGAACCAAGAATGAGCATGAACTCTGATAATTGTGTGTGGATCTCATATATGCAGTAGAAATATAAAACAAGCATATACACTATATAAAATATGTTGCACGTGCCTTATTAACTATCAATTGTGAAAAAAAAAATATTTACAGTTTCTCTACATTTTTTTCATAAACATATACTAACGTGACCTACAAGTATACATTATATACCTCAGCGCGTCTCCTTTCTCCTGTGGTAGAGGACAGAAGGGGAAGTCTGGATCTTTCTTCCTGCGATGACAAAATACCCTATTTTTTAAAAAAACAAATTGACAGTAATTAAAGACACTAATTTTTCTAAGAACAGCTCTATGTGACTTAGGTTGATGTTAAACATAGTTTCATCTTCAAATCTGAGGTGCCAACTGTATCTTCTAGCATCTACTTTGCACCCTTCCCCGGAAATTCACACTAGTGAACAAAATAAGATTTTGATATTCATCCAGAACTGAAGGAGCTTCTTGGATGAGAATCTATACATCTTCAAGGAAAACAAAAAAACAAAAAGTCCAGTTGCCTCTTGAAAAAGCATCCTGGGGATAGGAATGGGACAAATAGGGAGTTCTTCTACTATATCCCCAAATAGCCCTTTCATTTCAAGTGCAGAGAAAACAAAAAGTGCTCCTGCTAAAGTCAGGTAAAATCTCCATTGGCAACTTGACCTATTAAATATGTTAAATGAATATTTACAATGACCTAAACTAGCTCTGCAAGTTCATCGATTCATTCATCCTACTCATATGGCTGCCCAAGATGCAATAGAGACTCCAGGTCTCTCTCGTTGCTTTCCTTCCATTTATTTGTGTTTTATTCTCAGGCACTGGCTGGGCTGACCTACCTATGGTACCTACCTACCTACCTTTCTATACCTTTCTACACATTCCACAACACTTGGCAATAGCATTTAGCCTATGAACAAATGTTTTCTCTTACCTCTTTTTGGAGACGTTTCATGTTTTCTCTTAATTTTCTCAACAAATCGTTTTCCATCGCAAAATCAGTGATGGAAACTAGAAGATAAGGTAATAGGTGAGAATGCAGAATAGCTCTAACATTTTTATTTCAAAAATTGGAATGTAGATCTTGAGAGACAATGTCTAGAATAGCACATCATTTTTAAATTATATTTGCCCTCCAGTTCCTCTGATTTGATCCTTTAGGACAAGTATTGAACACAAGTAACATAAAAAGATAAGCAAATAAATAATGTTTCTGTCCTAGAGAATCTAGAGGAATAGTCGCAATAATGAAAAATGGGATTGGTAAATTAAAACTCAAACCATAAAAACATTAGCCCTTAAAGGTTATACTAAAAACAAGTGTTTTATGTATTTTATAAAGACACTAATTTTATAAAGACAGAGCTGTAGCCAAATGCAGCTGCCACAAGAGTGCAGCTCCCAATGGTGTGGAAGAAGACATTCTGACCAATAAGGAGGGACTTGGATCTCTTATATTGTTAAACTTAATTTGAAATATCTGGTCATCCTTCCAGAGGTGTTTCCTCACCAGGATCCTCAGCTCCTCTGCCCTTGAGCACCTCCGCACCTAACTCCTCAACAACTCCGCAATTCAGCTCCTCAGCACTTCAGCTCCTCAGCACTTCAGCTCCTCAGCACTTCAGCACCTCCGCACCTCAGCTCCTCAGCACTTCAGTACCTTAGCACTTCAGCACCTCAGAACCTCAGCACTTCAGCACCTCCGTACTTCAGAACCTCCGCACTTCAGAACCTCCGCACTTCAGAACCTTAGCTCCTCAACACCTCGCAACTCAGCAACTCAGCTCCTCTACAATTCAGCACCTCAACTACTCAACACCTCAGCACAAGGGTTGGGATCCTGGATATATATATGTGTAGCAGTCAAAGTCATCACAATCAGTGTTTCATGACGTGGTCTATTATGTCTTAATCTTTTATCTGGCTGTAGATAGATGCTAGGGGTGCATCTTGCAGGCACCACAGTGTCATGGCAGGTACCAGATACCCCCGCCTATGCCACCTATGCTCAAATTGATCAATGGCTGTCCACTATCATGTGGTATTGGAGCTTGGGCTACAACACCATTGAAACATTCTTTCCTTTTCACTAATTTCAGAACAACTAGAACACCTCAAAATTCTTGGCTGTTCATCAGGCTGGACGTTAGGGGTGCTTCTGCTATGTCGATTATACCAAATGTCCTTTACCTCTGGAGTGCAATGGAGTAGAATTATTACCATCTTAGTAGGTGGGATCCTTTCTGTAACAATGACTATCTTGAGCTCACACCATTTCAACAAGTGTCCATCTACTAAATGACCACTCACAAATGATTCCAAAAACTCCAACATTCTCAATTTCTAGCATGTCTGCTTGTTTTCCTCTGGTGAATTACCATCCAACTTTACCATCCTATTTTGCCTATGGAAAAATTCTTGGGACACATCTGTGCCAAGAACATAACACGGCTTAATGTTCTCAAGTGGCAACTGACCCATGTCAAGGGTGGAACAGATCTATGTGACTCTCTTCATTATTGGAGCAGTTCAGCTATGAACAAGGTGGCTGAGGGAGGGTCGTCCTATCTTCCTCTCTTCTCTGTGGGGAGGCCTTTTAACTCTAGCATGAGGACAAGATGAGAAAATTACTGATTAGTCTCATAAAGAGAATTTTAAAGGAAAAGGGAGTTACTGTCTCCAGAAGAACCTGAGAGTTGATTTTATCCCTGGTGCTTCAGAAGACGGAAGGTTTTCAGCTGAACATCAGAAGAACATTCTAAAGTGAAGGGAGAGGAGATTAGAGAATTGACAGCCACCAATTTTTCCTCCCATCTTTCCTCCCAGCTTTGATAAAGCCCACACTTTATCGTCCGCATTGGATCTGGAAAAGGCAGTTTTAAGCCCTAGACAGCTTCAGAACAACGTTGGCTCTCCTTGGAGATCCTAAGGTAAATCTAAGAACTTTTAGAATAGTTCCACAAGGAAAAACTTCAGTAAACCACTTAAGTTGAGAGTTCAACTCAATTCTGATGCAGCAATCAAGGTATTAGATGAGGAACAAGGAGCTTCTCAACATGGACATTCCTGGAGGACTTCATCACATTTTCTCATCCCTTTATCTTACAAAGTTAATGGATGGACGGAAAGAGGGACCAAGACTCTCCAGTACTTTGAGCTCCTGAACATGAAGCAATACAGGCTGACACAAACCCTCTGAAATTCCAACTGTGGGTTGTGCAGAGGTGCGCTCCTACATGCACATGATTGCTTCTGACTTCATAATGGGAAACGGGGGAAGGCAAGGCACATACAAGCAAGAAATGTTAACATTTTCTGATGGAACACTTATGCAACTGTCCTTGAATAACAGATACATATGTTGCGTCATGTGCAGTGCCAGAGTAGTCTGCTCAAGCTGTAAATCCAACCCTCCTTGAATCCTGTTGTCTATTGTCTAACTCCGAGCAGGTGCTAATTGTTAGTTCAGCAGATTCTGTGCATAGACTGTTTAGCCATAAATCAGTTTTTTTAAAAAAAAAATTTTATTAGTTTTTACAAAACAATACACAAAGCATAGAATATAATAACATAAACGATCTTTTCTGAAAAAAACAATAGAACATCTTATTTAGAAACAGAATACTTCCAAATTATCACATTTCCATACAAACACAATTTAATATATATATTTACATTATTTGTTCAACTTCATATCTTATCCCAACTTCTCTTTATTTCTCCCTTTCATTCTATTATTCAAATTATATTTCTTGCTAATAAAATTTTTATTGCTTTTCAAGGACAATACACAAACAAACAAAACATAAAACATAAAAACATAAGACATCTTTTCTGAAAGTTGCTTGATCCCGGGTTAAAACTCTTCGTACAGACACAAATTCAAAAATCATATTCATTTTATATACCATTCCATATCTTATTACCATTTTCAATTTTCTATATAGCTTCTTCCCTCTTTTAACTTTGTTTTATTTTATTTATCTCATCTCAGTTCAAATCATAATACTTATCATTCTTTGTCTGTTCTATTTCCAGCTATCCATTCATCTTTTCTCTTTGAACAATACTTCTCCTGTACACTGATTGGAGTATGACGCCTTTAACTCTTTCCCCTAACTTAATAATACTTAATATAACACATAATTTGTATTGGGATTCTGTTCAGTGCATTCTAAAATTACACAATCTATTTTATAAGAAAGAAAAGCAACAACAACAAAGGAACAAATTTATAGGTATATAATGTAGCTAAGACCACTATCAATGCCATTAAAAAATTAATCATACATATTAATACTCATTTATCTCTTAGGCATTTTATTCTAAATACACATATAAAAACACAATCTTATGTACCTTACAGAATCCCTTTTTCAATTAAATTTACCCATTATCTCTAAATGAATTTTGTTTCTTTAAATCTTGCTTCCCACCATTGAGGCTTCTCATCCCTTCCTTTCTCCCTTGCTTATTCTTCTCCTTACCCTTTTTACCCCTTTGTCTCTCCACCTCCCTTTTCTTCTTCTGCTTTCCCCCTTTCTGTTGTTTTCTAACCTTGTATCCACCTTTCAACTCATTTTTCTCTTTTTTGGTTTTTTCTAGTCTTAAAGTCCCCTTTTTCTTTTCCTCTTTCTCCTCCTCCCCAAATAGAATCACTTGTTCATCAAAGATGGCTTCTTCTTTATCCCAATCGTCCTGCTGCGCAGTCAATTTTTCATAAGTACATACCGCCATTTCTAGAAATTGAAAAAGAGTGCCCAAAGTATCTTTCCCTTCTTGTTCTTCTTCTTTGTATTTTTGATATTCAATTTTTAATTCATCCACAAGCGATGCCATTGTAAAGAGAAAATTTTTTTCCAAAACAACCACCCAAGTGCTTTTAATCAAGAATAATTCCCAAGGACTCCAAAGTCACCAAACAATCCAAATAAACTATTTCTTTTAGCACTTTTTTCTTTCTTCCATTTCTCTTTCTGGGGTTGCTGTTTAATCACAAAGTTTCAATTAAGATATATCTTTTTGAAGTCTTATTAATGTTCAATAGCTGTTTAAAATTCTAGGCAGTCTCCTCGTTTTCAAATTCTACTCCGATTTTTTTCCTCTCCCTTCCCACTTACAGCAAAAAAGATTTTTCTTTAAATATTCAGAAATCCATATACCTTTAGCATTAGCATTTAGCCTTTAGCCTTTAGCATACCTCCAATGCAGGTTTTCCGATTTCTCATAAAGTTCTATCGCTGTCACGTTTGGAAGGAGAGTGAAAAGAAAAAAAGTTTTTCCTTTAACTTCCATTCGCCGCTTAGTACGGTCTGGAAACGATGTATCTTTAGTAAGTTTTAAGCTCCAGGGTACTTTCACTGTTACTTTGTCCCGGTCAGCAAAGATCACTTTCATTTCTTCACAGCTCCTCCTGCACTTTCTTTTTACGGCTGAGCTCTTCTATGTGGCGGCCATTGCTGACCGCTGCTCAGCTGCCTTTGGAAAAGGGGGTTTAGCCGGCTAGGGAAGAGAGGTACAATATCTCTCGACCCTGCCAGAGGGTCAAATACATGTTCCTGCAAGACAAAATCTCTGACCCCCCGTCATTGAAGCGAGAGGGGTGTCAGGGCAATAGTGAGGGTGGAGCCTATCCAACACAGTTCTTAGGCGTCTACCCATTAGAAGTTCAGCAGGGGATTTGTTGGTGACCATGCAAGGGGTCGAGTGTTGACTAAGCAAGAAACGGGAGAGTCTGTGATGCCAATCTTCTTTGCTGAATCTGGCCAACGCTTCTTTTGTGGATCTAACGGCTCGCTCTGCCAGTCCGTTGCTGGCAGGATGGAAGGGAGCCGTGAAGATATGACGGATGCCAAGATTTGTGGCGAAACGGCTAAATTCTGTTGAGGCAAACTGGGGGCCGTTATCCGAAACAATGGTATCTGGTAGCCCGTGTGTTACGAATAGGCGAGTTAGAGCCTTGGTAACTGCTAGCGTGGTGGTCGTGGATAGTTGGGCCACGTCGATCCATTTTGAGTATGAATCTACGACCACCAAGAAGGTTTTGCCGTGTATAGGACCCGCTAAGTCAATGTGTAGCCTTGACCAAGGCGCGTTGGCGCTCTCCCACTTTGTGGGGGTGGTGACAGGAGGGGAAGGTCTGGATTCCTGGCAGGGTTGGCATGAGCTTACCCACTTGACGATGTCGTCGTCCAAGCCAGGCCACCAGAAGTAGCTCCGTGCCAACGCCTTCCTCCGGACGATGCCCGGGTGGCCCTCGTGTAGTGCCTCTAAGACTGGTGTGCGAAGTGAGGCCGGAATAACAACCCGGGTGCCCCACAACAGGCAGCCCTGTATGCTGGACAGTTCCTGTTGACGGGTCTTAAAAGGTGTGAATTCGGCTGCGAGGTTAGAGCCCAGCCACCCCCTCCTCACCCAGTCCAGTACCTGGGCGATGGTTTTGTCCGTCTTGGATTTGGTGGCGATGTCGAGAGCGGTGACAGGAAGGTCGAGCTCGGTGACATCGAAGATGGCGTGGACCGGGGCCGGGTCTTCTGCTGGAGCTGGCAGGGGGCAGTGGCTGAGGGCGTCTGTGTGACTTAACGTTTTTCCTGGGCGGTGGATGAGCTTGTACGAATAAGCCGCCAGGAATAAAGTCCACCTCATCATTCTGGGAGACAACACTTGGGGAGTCTGCTTGTCTCCGGAAAGAAGACCCAGGAGAGGCTTGTGGTCCGTGATTAGCTCAAAGTTGTGGCCAAACAGGAATTCATGAAATTTCTTAACCACGGCCACTGCGGCTAAAGCCTCCTTGTCTATCTGACTATAGTTACGCTCTGTTGCTGAGAGCGTTCTGGAAAAGAAGGCGATCGGTGCCTCCGAGCCGTTGGGTAGTCTATGGCTTAATACGGCGCCAATCCCAAAAGGGGAGGCATCCGCGGCTAGTACCAGTGGAAGGTGTGGGTCAAATTGAATAAGGACTGCGTCAGATATGAGCAGTGATTTGACTGCGAAAGCGGTGTCTTCCTTGTGTCCCCAGTGCCAAGGTGCTTTTTATCTAAGAGCCTGTGTAGAGGCTCTGCTACTGATGCTTTGTGAGGTAGAAATGATGCATAAAAGTTCAATAATCCCAAAAAGGCTTGTAGCTCGGCTTTAGTGGTTGGCGTGGGTGCCTCATGAATTGCCTTGACCTTTGACTCTAGGGGGTGAATGCCTGAGGCGTCAATTCTATAGCCCAGAAAGTCCACCTGTCTAGTGGCAATGGCACATTTTTCCTTTTTTAATTTGAGACCATGCTGTCTGAACCTGTCTAACACTGCTCTGACTCTTTGGAAGAGTTGGGGTCTGTCCCTGGCCGAGACCAATATGTCGTCGAAGTAGGGTACTACGCCAGGGAGGCCCTGTAGTATACGCTCCATGAAGGATTGGAAGATGCCCGGGGCAACACTTACGCCAAACTGGAGACGCTTGCACCGGAAGGCACCCCTGTGGGTCACAATGGTCTGCAGTTCGGCTGTTTGGTTGTCAACAGGGAACTGCTGATACGCTTGTGACATGTCCAATTTGGCAAAAATGTTGCCAGGCTCAAAGGTATGCAATAAATGTTGAATGACCGGGACTGGGTACGCGCTAACTTGTAGAAAGTGGTTGATTGTTGTTTTGTAATCTGAACAAATTCTCAGGCTGCCATCCTTTTTAAGGGGTGTGACAATTGGCGTCTCCCATTTGGCGAAGTCTGTCGGCTCAATGACCCCTTGCTTTAATAATTTATCGAGCTCTGCGTCCAGTTTAGGCCGAATGGCGAATGGGACTCTACGCGGTTTCAGCCGGACTGGAACCGCTTGCGGGTCAACTGTAAACGAGATGGGGGTACCATTATAACACCCTAACTCATTGCTGAATACGTCTGAGTAGTCAGTGAATAAGGAGTCAGTGTCAGAAGCTGAGACAGCATGGACTCCTGTTAACCCTAGGCCGAGGTAGGGGAACCAATCAAGCCCCAGAAGGCTGGGGAGGTTGCCGTTGACTACCACTAGAGGCAGGTGGCCTTTAAAAGCTTTAAAATTAACAAGGAACTCGCCTTTGCCGAGCACTGGAATGTCCTTTCCCTGATAATCCCTCAAGGAGATCTGGCACTTCTGGAGCTGGTTTCTGGATAGTCTGGGCTGGATTTTCTTGAGGGTGCTCCAAGAGATGATTGAGAGCGCTGACCCCGTGTCAACCTCCATACGACAAGGTTTACCTTCTAATAAAATGGAAAGTGTTATTTTACTAATAGAGTGACAGGTGTGGTTAGCATGGTAGCAAGTGTGACAATTTAGTACTTGCCTTTGAGGCCCAGAATGGGAAAAGGAAGGAACCTTTTGTGCTGAGTTGTGCGTGGCCTGGCAGACTCTAGCGATGTGGCCTTTTTTGTGGCAATGGTTACAGATGGCACCCTTGAATTTGCACGTAGCTCTCGAGTGAGGTCCGCCACAGGATAGGCACAGGATGATGTGTTTGGGTGCGCTGTTGGTTTCTTGCCTGACTCCTGTCTGTGGTTGTTTGGCATGGGTGAGGTGGTGGATGTCTGTTTGATCGTTAGGGTTGTCTTCGTTGACTACCTCTTCTGAATGAACGGTGGCGCAGCTTTGTTTGGGAACGGGACCTTGAATTTCAGTGGCTGACTGGGTTGCCAGCTCTGCTGCCAGGGCTTCCTCGACGGCTTGGGATAAGTTGAGGTCCTTCTTGGCGAGTAGTCGCCTTTGGAGGTGAAGGTCTTTGACCCCGCAGACGAGCTGGTCGAGGAGCATGTCATCAAGATAGTTCCCGAACCCGCAGTGGAGGGCTGCAGTCCTCAAGGCGGCCATATATTGGTTGACGGTTTCTTTTTCCGCTTGCTTCCTCATCCGGAAGGTGAAACGCCTCGCGATTTGTGATGGTCTGGGGGAGTAATGATTGGTGAGAATCTCTAGCAATTCTGCCCAGGGAACATTCTTTAACTCACGTGGAGCGACGAGTGCTGTGGCTGTATCAAAAACGATGGCTCCGCAATAACTGAGGAAGAATGACCTTTTTCTGTGCTCCCCAGCATCAGCCAGACCGATAGCGTCGATATAGTGGTTAAAACGATTCTTGTATGACTCCCATTTTTCTTCTTCCGGCTTGAACGGTGGGAAGGCTGGGTTGGAGTTCATGATGAGGACTTCTGCGCGTTATGCTGTTGAGAAATCTCTCTGGGACAACAAAATGGCACTTGTGCTCTTGTCAGGCTAGTGACTACAGCTCTGGAGAGGCTCCACAGAACCTCTCTGCTCTCTCTCTCTGGGCTGCAATTGTGGCTAAGCTGCAACGGCTGTTGGCAGCGTTTTGATTTTCGCGCTCCTGGAGAGCGTAGGCGGTGATGGCTTACCACCTCTGATAGCGCTTTGAATTTCGCGCCTGCGTAAGTGCCAGTGATTCGGAATAACAGCACCGCGCTGTATTCCGGCTTGAAATTCAAACGACAGCCGTTTGAATTTCGCGCTTTTGTATTGAGCGGCTGCGGCTCGCAGCGCTTCACTTTCCCCTGTAGCTTGCTAACAAGCGGCTACAGACACTTATTACTTTCGCTTTTGCTGACCGAGCTCTCCGGCGGCGCGGCTGCGGCTCAGCGGTTTTAGTGATTTCAGCTGTTGCGAATCGCCTCTGGTAGCCATCCCATCCTCGTCGCCAGTGTTGTAGTTGAGCAATGAGAGGCTAGACCAGGGCTTGGATGCAACAAGACTTTATTGTAGCAATAAAGGACTGAACGTGTTAGCTCTGCCTGGAGCAGGCTCACAGCGATCAGCGGCTAGCCGGACCCTGCAGCTGGCTTTTATAGCCGGCTGTCGAGGGAGGCCAGCCAATGAGGGGCAGCAAACGCCCCCGCAGCATGAACGGACCTGGGTGGGGACTTGGGCAAGTTCCAGCGACATAACAGGATTGGATTTGTAAGGGGAAATTTAGAAGCAAGTTAGAAATAAGGAATAAGACTCGTTTCTTTCCTCCCTTTCTTACTAACACATTTTGCTGAGCAGAATTTTTTTAAATATAACTCTTCACTTTTGACCCATCCTCCTCCTCAGTTACAGAAGGTGTTTGTTCTGTTCAGATTCTGAATTTTTAATATAGGAATTGCTACAATGAGAAAATTAATTTTGTCCCCGTAATAAGAAATTTTCAGGAAGGTACCAAATGTCCAGCATATGCATCACAGCACAAAGTAAGGAAGCATGAAATGCACAGCCGCTAAATGTCACCCTATTTTTCTCTTCATAAAAACTTACAAGGGGTAAGAAGGGATCTCAGAGTTTCTAAGTGAAGAAGAGAAGGCATTTGCTCGCTCACCTCTGGCAACAACAGGTCTTTTGGCAACCCTGTCTCTGTGCCTCTCCTTCTTATCCTGTTTGTGTAATGGTTTTGGACTGGGGAGCATATGTTGCATGCTGTATGCTTTCATGAGCGGTTACCACAAGGGTCTTTTCTGCTTATGAAATGGTTGCTGTGGGATGTGCAGTCAATTAAAAATCAGCTTAACCGTGCAATTTAACATAGGTGTCAAGGTTCTGACTAATGAACTCAACCAATTCAGCACTCTGAAACTTGCAACTTTCTCAAAGAACTGTTTTATTGAGTACATCATTTCGGCATGGATGAAAACAAAACTAGCTCTAAATATTTCCCATGGTTTCGGTATAATTAAAGAATAGATATTGCCCTTCTTCATTGTCATCAGTCACACTGTCCCATTAGATGTTCTGGCATCTCTTTGGCAACCCCTCAGTCTCTGGCCAACACCTGTTGAGATGACCTTGGTTCATGTTGTCTGGTCTGACATTGCAGACCTCCTCCCTCTCACATTGTGTGACGAGCTGGGAAACAGAAAGATAGCTGTGGCAGGCCCGGTCCGTTTCAAAGTTGACAGTTGGATCCTACTAGAAAGTGAGAAGGACCTGGAAAACATCAAATACACACATACACAAGGACACATATTAATGAAAGCCAGGGTTCTCTCTATGCCAAGGAAGGTCCTTTGTCTTTCTCACGAAACTTACTGATCAATCGGTCTGACTTCATATTCTGCAGATTCACCCATCTAGCATCTGACATTGGGTATCCCTTCCATTGGACTAGTTACTGGAGTTGCCTTTGTGTAACCTGGCTTCCAGGATCATTTTAACCTCGTAATGTGTCTCCTCTTCCACTACGATCAGACCTGGAGCTATCCTGGCAACTGGTCCAGTTCTGACCCCACCAGCAGCTTAAGCAAACTGCAGTGGAACACTGGGTGCACTTTTTCCAGTAGGCGTGGCATTTCCACTATCACTGGGTTTGTGATTTTCACAATGGGGAAAGGCTTTATAAATTTCGGACCCAACTTTCGGTAGGACAGCTTTGACTTCAGGTACTTTGTGGGGAGTTACACTTTTGTCGCCAATGTGAAACTGTCTCTGGGGTGACTGCCTCTTCTCTGCCTGCACTTTCTGAGTCTCCGTTGCTTTGGCTAGCTCGTTTTACATTTCCCCACACATTCTGCAAAAACCCCACCTATTATTTTAAACTTACTGAGGAGGAGGGTTCCCAAGGGTATTCCGGCATGGGACAAAGTGGCTACTTTGAATGGGATAAGCCCTGTGCTGCTATGTATGGCGTTATTGTATGCAACCTCATCAAATGGCAGGAGATCTGCAGTTAGACTGCTGGTAGTTGACATAGCATCTCAAATACTGTTCTATCACTGCATTCTTTAAGGAGCGGATATGCTATTCAGAAAATGTTTATTTCAGCAATATTCAGCAATAACCACTAGAGAGGGTATACTTAACTCAAAGGAGAAGAGGCTCTAATTTGCAGGCCATTTGAAAAGGAGGTGAAATCATACCAGGAATAATAGTTAGAATAGGAAAAATGACATTCCTATATGAGGAGAATGCATAGCATACAAACGAAATGAAAAATATACAATCCATTTCTTAGCGATGGATTTCATTAGACTTATATACCACTTTACAGTGCTTTGCAGCCCTCTCTAAGCGATTTGCAGAGTCAGCCTATTTCCCTCAACAATTTGGGTCCTCATTTTACTCACCTCAGAAGGATGGAAGGCTGAGTCAACCTTGAGTCTGGTGAGATCTGAACTGCCAAATTGCAGGTAGCCGGCAGTCCAC
This sequence comes from Pseudonaja textilis, assembly GCF_049901715.1. Lineage (NCBI taxonomy): Eukaryota > Metazoa > Chordata > Lepidosauria > Squamata > Elapidae > Pseudonaja > Pseudonaja textilis. Next base: position 98,187,087 of record NC_141992.1, read on the forward strand.
AGAAGTAGCCTCAGTACTGCATTCTAACTACTGTGCCACTGTGGCTCCTAAGAGTTTTTATTTTACATTATTCAAATTAAGCCTTAGTTTTTTCTCAGATCAACTTCAATTTCTTTACTGCTGTGTCCTGTGAACAATCCATATAGGAGAAGTTTGTGCCACACATATTGCACTGTGGTCAGCAGGCTTGAAACTGGTTATAATGGTGGGTTTCCTCATTCTGTACTCCTTGCTTTCTTTCAAAAACCTTTTTCATTCTTTCTGCTTTTTGTAAAAAACTTCTTTCTTCACAGTAGCATTGACGACTGTGACATTGAAAGTAGGGATAAGATCTTATAGCCTTGCAGAACATCATTTCAAACTGGGAATTGAGGCAAACTTGCTGGAAGTAAGCACATGCATGGCGGCACATGATTTGGTGAGCATGTGTTCGGTTTTCAGACTTTTCCAGAAATCTAGCAAATATACACTGTGGGAATATCATCTGAAAAAAATGAGAACATCTCATGATTGAAAAATCAATACACCTTCAAAGAAGTAGAAAGGAGTCGTTAACCAAACCAGAAAACCTTTCCTTAAGATTAACATCTTTGCCTAAGAACTTTTAACTTTAAGAAAGGGCTTGAAAAAAGAAGTTAAAAATAAAAAACTGGTTGCTTTAATCTCTCTTCTAGGCAAGTGTGTAGAAAAGATTACAAAATGTAAAGTAATTAAACACACTGAACACATAAAATAATAAGTCTTCTTAAGGAATAAACTTTTTTTCTGCAAAGCAAGTTATATTTGTTTTAAAGTTCTTTGCTGAGATCAGCAAGCATGTGAAAGCAGAGTTCTTATTTCTAGACTCTAAAGGATTCACAAAGACCCCTGAGCAAAATTCATCGTCTCAGAAGTGCAGAGATTTCCTTATGTTTAGATACTGTCTGAATATCACTTGAGGATGACAGCCATGTTAGCCTGAAACTACAGTTTCCAAAGCTTATGTGTTAGGTCTTTAAAAAATGTGTTAGTTGGAAAAGGTGCTGTCAGAGTCTTTCTGACAGTGCCTGATCTGGTGAGGGCTAATCAGAAAAAAAGATATTAGGTTTGTGATAGATGACTTGATACAGATGACAGTATAGCTATTATGTAAATGCTTTTATTTTATTTAGCTCCTATAACTGTAGAATCCAGACCATCAAATGAAACCATATATTCTTCATCTAGGTGAAACTGTGAAATTGGATATCAAAATACAAAAGGATAGCCAGCAATCTAAACAATGTTAGGGGAGTTTACATGCATTTATGAAGAACAGCACAAAAACCAAGTTAGGCAGCTGGTAAAGTGCTTTTATCCTATCTTGCATAGAAATAGTGTTCAGCCTTGTCTATCCCTCCTCCACTCGTCCCCAGAAGGCTGTAAGCATGTTTGCAGGCAGTTGGGGACCTAAATTAAAATGTCCATTCTATGAATTAAGAGACTTCTTTAAAAATAATAATGTATCAAATTTATGTTGCCCAACTTTCAGATACTGATTTAGAAGAAAAGACAGAAGTTGAGACACATCCCTTGCACAAGCATCTTCTGTAAAAAATGTGGATTAAAGTACTTTTTTAGTATTTTAGTATTTATTTGATTTGTCAATCGCTTGTAAGATACAGGTATAAAAATAAATATAGTTTTGAATACATGAGATAGATACTTATGAGAAAAATAAAAAGCAATAGGGCAGGGACGTTAGGCACGATTGGTGCGCTTATGCATGCCCCCTACAGGCCTCTTAGGAAGGGGGTGAGGTCAATAGTAGACAGTCTAAGGTTAAAGTTTTTGGAGTTTGGGGAAGAAACCACAGAGTCAGATAGAGTATTCCAGACATTGACCACTCTCTTGCTGAAGTCGCATTTTCTGCAGTCAAGTTTGATGCGGTTAACCTTGAGTTTGTATCTATTGTGTGCTCTTGTATTGTTATGATTGAAGATGAAGTATTCATTTGCAGATAGGACATTGCAATGTATGATTTTATATACTATATTTAGATCAGACCGGAGGCGGCATAGTTCTAGGTTTTCTTTTCTTTTTTTTAGGTTTTTTTTTAAGTCTCTTTTGTCTGGGGTAGTTAAAGAAGTCCTATTGACTGGTCCTGTTGGAATAGTGCTTCCAAGGTAAACACACTGAATTAATTGGTGAAGCACCCACAACATGCTTCTATGCCGATTTCAGAAAAAGGAGTGGAAAATTGAAATGGCCGAGCACACTCAGGCATCAACACAGAACTCCTGCTGCCAAAACGGATATTTCAATCCTGGCTGGTTTGTAATCTGATTTTAGGCAAATGCAGGGCAGCTGAAACTTCACCATCTCCTCTTCTGATGAGGAGCCTGCAGAATGACTGCAGTAGAGTAAGCCCCCCTTTAGCTCCACAGAATTTATTTTGAAATCATAGGTGTGTGAGAAAAAATCACAAGGTACCAAATCCACAGCTTAAACCTTACATCAGCCATGAGTTATCCCGCCAGGGTCTGCTTCCCCACTATTCTTGTGGACCTGCTCCCGCCTTACCGACCTATCTTCTTCCCTGGTCTCAGGTACATGTTTGCATTTCCCGACCGGGGCTAGTGTTAGTAGTGGTTGTTGCATAGTTGTCAGGGTTTGTTCTGTTATTTCTCTTGCTCATGGAGGGTCTTCCCCTCCCTTCCTACTTGTGTTTTGTCTTTTTGAGGAGTCTCTCCCCTCTTCCCTGGTTGTGTTTTGCTTGTTTGAGGGGTCTCCCCCCTCCCCTATGGTTATTTTTAAGGGAGTCTCCCCCTCCTTCCCTGGGTTTGTTTTGTTTGAGGGGTCTCCCCCCTCTTCCGTGGGTCTGTTTGGGTCACCCTTCATGACTCTAGATCTGAGCTGGTCAATGTGCCTCCTCCAGCTTCTCCCGTCCTCAGTGTCTACCCTGTATGCACGGGGTCCAGTTATCTGGGTTACTTTTGCTAGTATCCACAGTGGTTCTCCTGTGAGATTTTTTTGCGTATACTGGGTCCCCTGTTTGAAATATGTGGGAATTGCTGGAGGAGTCTGCTGGTTTTTTGGGGCTATATGTGGGGTGTAGTCTGTCTAGCTGTGATCTTAGTTTCCTCCCCATTAATAACTCTGCTGGGTCCTCTTCATGTTTCCCATTCATGTTTTGGTGCTGTGGGGGGTGTTGGCCTCGATTCCTGCCAGCGTTTACACATTGCCACCCAGTCCCCTATTTCCTTATCCATCCCTGGCCACCATATATAACTCCTTGCCAGGGCTTTCATTTTTCAGTACCCTCATGTAACAATTCTAGTATGCATTTCCTTAATTTGTCCAATCTGACCACCCAATCCCCCTATAGTATGTACCCCTTAAGTATTGAGAGTTCTGTTTGTCTATTCCGGAACAGTCTGATGGTCTTGTCACTCTCAGTTTCTGACTATCCTTTTCCTACCCAATTTAAAATCTGCGCCAGGTTTTTGTCTCTAGCTGTTTCCCTAGTGATGTCTGCTGCCGTTACGGGTAGGTTTTCTAATGTCTCTATTTGAAGGGTTGATGTGGTTGGTGATGGGTCATCTTCTCTTTCAGGTAGAGGGCAACGGCTAAGCACGTCAGCATGATTTATGTCCTTTCCAGGTTGGTAGGTCAATTTGTAGTTATAGGCAGCCAGGAATTCCGACCACCGCATCATTCGTGGTGACAGTGTATTAGGTGTAGCTTTGTTTCCTGCAATGATGCCCAGGAGTGGCTTGTGGTCTGCGACTAGTGTGAAAGTTCTCCCATAGATATATTCGTGGAAACGTTTTATTCCAGTGACAGCAGCCAATGCCTCTTTGTCTAGTTGACTGTAGTTCTGCTCCGGCTTTGACAGAGTCTTTGAATAGAATGCTGTGAGTGCTTCTTTCCTATCTGGTAATACATGGCTGAGTATAGCACCGACGCCGAAAGGTGATGCATCGTAGGTTAGTGTTATTGGAAGTGTCTCTCTGTATTGTATTAGTACGTGGTCTGATGTGATCAAGTTTTTTATCTCCTGGAATGCCGTTTCTTCTCGTCGCCCCCAGGACCAGGTTGCTTTCTTGTCAAGCAACCTGTGTAGTGGTTCCAAAATGGTTGCTTTCTGTGGTAGGAATATATTATAAAAATTAACGAGTCCTAAGAAAACTTGCAGATCAGTTTCATTTGTGGGTCTGGGGGCTTCCTTGATTGCTCTAACTTTATTTTCAGTGGGGTGGATTCCTTCGCTGTCTATAAGGTATCCTAGGAATTCAACTTTGCTGGCAGCTAATTGCCACTTCTTTTTTTACTTTTAGTCCTGCCTCCTTGAATTTGCCAAGGACTTTCCTTAGGCAGTCACACAGTTGTTCTTTTTCCCTGGCTGATACCAGGGCATCATCAAAGTATGGTACTACCCCTTTTATCCCTTGCAATAGGCATTTCATTAAGCTCTGGAACATCCCTGGGGCGACTCCAAATTGTAGTCTGTTGCATTTGAATGCCCCCCTGTGCATCATGATTGTCTGGGCTTCCATTGTTTCGAGGTCAACAGGCAACTGTTGGTACGCCTGTGCGAGGTCTAGTTTCGTGAAGATTCCCCCCCCACCACAAGGGAATGTAATAGATGCTGTACCACTGGAACTGGGTATGCACTTTGTTGGAGGGCGTGGTTAAGAGTTGCTTTGTAATCCCTGCAGATGCGCACCGACCCATCAGGTTTAATTGGTGTAACAATTGGGGTTTCCCACTTAGCGTGGTCAATTGGTTCTAAAACCCCTTGTGCAATGAGTTTATCCAATTGCTCATTGATTTTTGGTTTTAGTGCGAAAGGAACCCGCCTCGCCTTTAGTTTTATAGGGGCTATGTTTGGGTTTAGACTAAAGGAAATTGGGGACCTTCCAGTACTTGCCCAGTTTTCCGTTGAACACATCCCAGAACTCTTCCATCAGGACATCTTCCCACTCTGTTTCGGTGATGCTGTTTATCCCTATGACTTCAATTCCTAATGGTGCAAACCATTCGAGTCCCAATAGGCTAGGTTGATTCAAGTTGACTATGGTTAGTGAAAGGACTCTGGTCCATTCATTTTTTGAATGCTACCTTGAATTGTCCAGTACCTACAACGGGGATTTTGTTCCCCGGTAGTCTTTCAGCGTTAGTGTTTGTCTTTTGAGTCTTCCCCGGCTTATGTCTGCTATCAGTCTTTTTATGGTGTCCCACGATACCATTGATAAGTATGAGCCTGAGTCCACTTCCATCCGGCATGGCTGGCCTTCTGTGGTGACCTGGACATATACTTTCCTGGTGTTTGTTGTGTTGGAGTGTCCGATGGTCACCGTCTGGTGTGTTTTCTCCCTTCCGTTGCTTGTTTCTTTCCCTCGCCTGTTTCTGTTGTCTTAGGTCCAGCGGCTCCCTGTTTGTCTCTCTCTCTCTCTGGGAGGGGGGGTGTTCCATCTTTGTCTAGGGATGTAGTTTTTTCTTGCTTGGCATGCCCCAACAATATGTCCTCACCATTCACAATGTTTGCAGATTGCATCTAGGAAATGGCAGTCGGAACATGGATGGCTCCCCTTGCAACCAGCACAACAAAATTCCTTCCTTTTTCCGTTCCGGTCCCTTCTGCCCTGTTCTGACCGGAGTTGATTTACCCCTTCTTCTTCCTCGTCTTCCGATGGGGACTCAATGTCCTCGTGGTGGGTTGTGGTGGTGTTTTGGGGGGTTTCTGGTGCTGCTTTGTTCATCTTCTGCATGGCGGCCACCGATTTCTGTTTTGCTTCTGCTGCGGTAGCTTCTTCTATTGCTTCTTGGAGTGTGATTTTGGGTTTTGTTAATAATCAACCTTAGAGTATAAGATCTCTCAGTCCCAGGACCACTTGGCCTCTCATGGCTTCATCCATGTTTAGGAATTTGCACACTCCGGCGATGTCCCTCAGTGTTGCAACAAAATCGCTGATGCTCTCACCTTTTTGGTTGCACCGATAAAATTCAAGTCTTTTGATTAGGCAGGAAACAGTTGGTGTGTAGTGAGCCCTTAGTATTCTTTCCAGGTCCAGCCAGGCCATTGTTTTCACGTCAGTTGGTGCTGCTAACGCTTTGGCCATCTTAAATACCGCGGGATTGCAATGAGTGAGGAAAACGCTTCTCTTCCTGTGTTTGGATACATTATGGAGGTCGCTCCCTTCAAGGATCGAACGGTGCGGGTGGCGTGTTGTTTCCGGCCATTTCGCCTTGATGTGTTGCCGGTGTTTGTCAGTCGCCATGTGCTCGCTGGTTCCCTTTGTCTCAGAATCCCACCTTCGTCGCCAGTGTTATGTCGCAGGAAAGAGACTCAGGACACCAGCATGATTGTCAATTGTTTTACTTTCTTCTAGGACTGAGCGCCGAAGAAACTGTGGCAGCCCTTTTTATACTTGGGCTGCTTGTGGCTGTGGTCAGTGACGGCTCTTCAAATTTCTCGCCGCCACAGACCAACCAATTACAGGTAAGTATGCTAATACATAACAGCAAGGGGCTTGTGTTCATCTCCAGCCTCTTTAACCAGCTTCAGAGATCACTGGGTAGAAACGCAAACAAAGCTTCCTACGTTTGGCATGTAACACAGTATGGCTTGATGGTTTGGTAATGCTGCAGCCTGCTTTAGGCTACCTATGCAAGGCCAGACCCATTCTGGTGGTCAGCCCCAGATATCTGATGGATACAGTTGATTTCTAGTAAGAGCTGGGTTTGTTAGAGATCTGGTCTCTTTGCACAATTGCTTCTAAATAGTAAATTTCTTTGGGTGGCTCCTGTGTTTGATTGTAAATTTACATTGATATTGAAAGTAAATCAATCTGTTGGGGATAAATCTGATGTTTATGTGTATGTGTATCTGTGTGTTTTTGGCAAAATGTCCAGGCAACAACCAGGTGCAAGATAAGTGGGTCATTGAGAATCCAAAGACAATAAGCATACCAGTTAATAAGGAGATTTCAGGCTTTATTAAGAACATGTAGCAGGCAAATTAAATACAAGAAAGCTTGAAGTCTAATGTCCAAAGACACTTTTTCAAGAGGCAACTGGACTTTCTTGTTTTTTCTTTGAAGACATTTCGCTTCTCATCCAAGAAGCTCTGACTGAATGTTGGACATGGGAGGATTTATATTCCTTGCAGATAGCTGGTCATTTGCATTCTTTTAGAGAGTATTTGAAGCCACCTGGAGGTTTGTCTGTGTCCTCAGGCTCACCTGGTAATGCAAATGGGTGTGGAGCCCTTTTGGAACTGCTGAAAGGATTCCTGATTTTCTGGAAATTCGTTCATACTCCCACACTGTCAAGTCTAATGGTCTTTCTTCAGCTGCTTGCAATCCCAATTCAAGTGCTGAAAGGGAAATTTCATGGTTTTAAAGTTTGGCACCTAAATTCCATAGTCATGGCAAGACCAGACCATGGCCCATAAGTGTCGGATGGGCATAGAAATCTGAGAACTTTCTTGATAAGGCACACCTTCCCTTCCACATAGGCTGCATTGTTATGATAGTAATGCTGCAATCAAGGGAACACTCCTGATTTGATTGGTTCCTTTTCACTTTCAAAGCTTCCAGGTTTCACACCTGGCTTTTTAATGATAGCTGCATTTTATACATAGAGCTCAGTTGATTCCAAAGAAATGAAAGGATCAACAGTGAACATCCATTTGAAATAGTCCAAAAGAGTGCAGCACATGCTGAAACTGAGCTGACACTGGACAAACCTTCTGTAAAAATCAGATGAAAACACAGCATTTCTCTGAAGAGCAGTACTGCACATGTTCCTGGATTGCAGTCCCTGAGAGAAGGCCCATGAGTTGGGAATTTCTACCCCCCAAATACTGGAGGCTCACAGATTCTCCAGCAGAGAAGGTGCAGTATTCAGAATGCTTCTCATCAAGATGCTTCAGAAATCCTTACCATAGCCATGACAAATAAATCTCTCTTGTTCCTTTCCTAAATATCCTGAACTAAGTGATCATGGCTTGCTTAAGATATGAGTCCACATGGGGGTGATTTCCACACCTTCTGATCCACAACTCTTAGTTATAGAATATATCTCATTTTGTTCATGTCTGTGTAGGGTAAATTCACATGAGACTGTGTAACACTAATATGTATTGTTTAGGAAAAATGCTTCCTTTTCATAACACACAGAAACCGAGGTGTGCATCTAAAATTGTTGTCATTGCTGACTGATTCTAATTTCTAAACTAATGCTTAAATGCATTTCAGCTAGATCCTTGATGATAGCTGAGTTTGTCTAGCTGCCCAGGCTCATCTGAACTATTTTTTCTCTCTAAAATATCAATATCAAGAGCAGAGTGAAATTAGCCCCCTTAGGGTTTTTCATTTGAATAATAAAACCTGTTTAAAATTAAAACTAATTAAAATAGCTACTATTTTGTTCTTATCCATGTTCTTACATTATAATTAATGTAGTTTTGCTACAGGAATCAATACTGGAATGATTTACTGGGTACTTTTGAAATTCTCAGTAAAAGTGATGAATCAGTAAATCTATGCAGACTCTACCTCTATTATATTCTAATGGGATTTGATTAGCTCCTTCAGCATTAAGTTATTTATATTTAAGAGTTTGATTAGTACAAATTAATATTTGTCATTTTCAGTATTTAGCATTACGTAATCTATTATCACCAAGGAATCTTCAGAGCTTAAAAACATTTTTTTCTTTTTTCTCTTACATACTAAAACAGGCACAAGCCAATTCAAAACTATTTCCAGAAGTTTCTGCTGTGTACAGAATGATGGATGAGACTGAATTTGTGAAAATTAAAGATCAAAGTGGAAGCCAAGACCTGGCATAATTGAAAAGGACAGTAGTAAGTAGAAGATAAAAACCCGGTTGGGCCATGAAGATTTCCTGTGAAGAGATTAATGATGTCTAATATCTATTTGGGACCCAGTGCTCTCTTCTCTTCTTTTGCAATTGTTTTAATCAAAAACTAAGCCTCTGGAAGTGAAAGTCTTTGAAGAAACAAGGCTTCCTGCAATCAGAAAAATACGCTAGCCTGGCTTGGAGAGCCAGAATGTTTGGAACAGGTTGAAAAGAATCATTTTCTTTTCCCTAACCTTGTTCCAGGCAATAAAATTCAACCCAAAACATTATGTTAAGTATGTCCAGGGGAAGGAGCTTAGGAAAATTTAATATGAAATTCTGGAAGAGAAAGTCATTTTCTCACCTGTTTAGCTTTTCTTCATACTTTTCGTAGAGCTCCTCTTTTTCTTTGGTCAGCTGGAGATTTTTATTTATGAGCTCCTAAATCTTTTAAGTCAAGCTCCTCTTTTTCTGTCAAGAGTTGAAATTTCCATTGTCTTTCTGTGAATTATGAAGACCGGAGAGAAATTAGCTCCCTTTTTGGAGGGGGGGAACTTCTTGAATTATCAACATTTTTCTTCAATTAAAACATATTAAAAATACTTCTCACAAATGCCTAGCTGTCAACAAATCCCAATAAATTACTTTCCCAGAGATTAAGGCAATTAAAAGTCAGGAATATATTTCTATATCAGCTCACTCACTTCCCATTATGACCCCACCACTGGGCTTCTTCACCTTTTATTATGACATGAAATATTTCTAAGTAATGCCCGCTCAAAAATTCCTTAGATGCTAGATTGCTTACCTGATGGGAACATATCTTATAACTTAAATCATGCCTGCTGGTTCCTCATGGCCCACGGGCATCCTAATGTTTTCTGGATGCCTGGAAACCTGGCAGTTCTGTGAAGAATGAAAAACATAAAATGAATTGTGAATTAGATGCTTGCTTTATATTCTTCATTCTTTAAGAAAATTTCATGGTTATGAAAAGAATTACATGAATTTGTTTTCCATAAAGTAAATACTCTGTGATATCATTGTATAGAAGATATTAAACTTCCTGTTTAGAAATAGAGGCAGGGTTGTAGACAAGCATATTTGTGCATATTAAAAACTATGCATGTCAAGATCTGAACACAAATGTGCAACTCCCAATTTAATGCTATAGATGTAGATAGACGCAATAAAGATTATTCACGTTGGAGTAGAAAAAGACCTAGTTTTAGTTAATTTGTTTAGGAAATTTAAAACAGTGGTTCACACAAAATATGAACCATCTCAATTTTATTTACTATTTCACTTAAAGTGGCGGAAGAATTGACTATATTCAAGATGCATAGTGAGAAACACATTCAGAGAAAAATTAATATACATTCTATTCAAACGGACACATGTTTTGGTCTAGAATAGATATGACGTGGACATCAATAGAGTTAACACTTAACATACAAGAAATAAATATCAAAACTTGGGCAGATCATAATCTGATAAAAGTTATATGGAGAGGACAAAAAAGAAGTTGAGATGGACAATGAATGAATCAATATTGAAGGAAAAAGAATTTATTTAATTCATTCAAAGAGAATTGGACTTTAAAAAAGAAAAAGAGAACAGGAAAGAAGAAATCTCATTGCAAACTATAGAACATAGCAAAGGCATATATTAGAGGATTAACTATAACATCCAAGGGAAAGAGGAATAAAAGAAAAGGCAAGCTCAAAAGAAATTAGAAGAGGAATACAAAAGGTTAAAGCTGGAATTACAGAAAAACCCTGCAAAAAAAGAACATAAAAAATCAAATGGACCTAAAAAAAGAATTACTTGAATTTATTAATAGATAAAGAAGAATGAGCACAAAAAATTAAAAGATCTAAACATTTTTTTTTGAAAATGCATATAAGCCAGGAACATGGCTGGCATACAGAGGGAAAAAAGAGAAAGAAAAGAAATTGATTCACCAGCTAACAGATGAGGGACTTTTTATTATCAAAATGATGACAAAAAGAAAATAATAGAATAGAATAGAATTCTTTATTGGCCAAGTGTGATTGGATACACAAGGAATAAATACATTAGTCAAGAATAATAAGGTACTAATGGTATGAAATGATATCTAAAACATTTGTGCACCACATAAAGGCATGATTTATGCCATGACTTACATATAACTCTGCTCCCTCGCTCTCTTCAGATCTACTTCCAGTCGTTCGGTTTTTGTGTGAACAATCTAGAGAAACCAAAATACATCACAGGTCAGGAATACATTTCCATATCAGCCCACTGATTACTCCCACCCCCATTACCCCATCACTTGCCATTGGGCTTCTTCACCTCTTATTACGACGTGAACTATTCCTCAGTCAGGCACATTCAAAAGGTTCCTCACATGCTAGATTGCTTATCTGATGGGAACGCATCTTTAAAGTTAAATCTTGGCCCAGGTGCATCCTAATACTTTCTCGGCTCCTGGAAACCTGGCAGTTCTGTGAAGAATGAAAAACATAAAATGAATTTTAGAGGTTTGCTTGTTAGTTTTCTTCCTTAAGAAAAGTTTTTCTGGGAGGTATTGTAACTGTACATTTATTTACAGTTTCTCTACATTTTTTTCATAAACATATTCTAAGGTGACCTACAAGGATACATTATATGCCTCGGCGCGTCTCCTTTCTTCTGTGGTAGATGTCAAAAGGGGAAGTCTGGATCTTTCTTCCTGCAATGTTTTAAATATATATATATATATATATTTTAAATTTTTAATTTAAAAAAAATGACAGTAATTAAAGACACCATTTTTTCTAAGAACAGCTCTGTGTGACTTGGGTTGATGTTAAACATAGTTTCATCTTCAAATCTGAGGTGCCAACCGTATCTTCTAGCATCTAAACTTTGCACCCTTCCCTGGAAATTCACAATAGTGAACAAAATAAGATTTTGATATTTGTTCAGGACTCAAGAAGTTAAAGGCATGATTTATGCCATGACTTACATATAACTCTACTCCCTCGCTCTCTTCAGATCTACTTCCAATCTTTCGTTTTTTTTGTGAACAATCTAGAGAAACCAAAATACATCACAGGTCAGGAATACATTTCCATATCAGCCCACTGTTTACTCCCACCCCCATTACCCCATCACTTGCCATTGGGCTTCTTCACCTCTTATTACGACGTGAACTATTCCTCAGTCAGGCACATTCAAAAGGTTCCTCACATGCTAGATTGCTTATCTGATGGGAACGCATCTTTAAAGTTAAATCTTGGCCCAGGTGCATCCTAATACTTTCTCGGCTCCTGGAAACCTGGCAGTTCTGTGAAGAATGAAAAACATAAAATGAATTTTAGAGGTTTGCTTGTTAGTTTTCTTCCTTAAGAAAAGTTTTTCTGGGAGGTATTGTAACTGTACATTTATTTACAGTTTCTCTACATTTTTTTCATAAACATATTCTAAGGTGACCTACAAGGATACATTATATGCCTCGGCGCGTCTCCTTTCTTCTGTGGTAGATGTCAAAAGGGGAAGTCTGGATCTTTCTTCCTGCAATGTTTTAAAAATATATATAAATATATTTTAAATTTTTAATTTAAAAAAATGACAGTAATTAAAGACACCATTTTTTCTAAGAACAGCTCTGTGTGACTTGGGTTGATGTTAAACATAGTTTCATCTTCAAATCTGAGGTGCCAACCGTATCTTCTAGCATCTAAACTTTGCACCCTTCCCTGGAAATTCACAATAGTGAACAAAATAAGATTTTGATATTTGTTCAGGACTCAAGAAGTTAAAGGCATGATTTATGCCATGACTTACATATAACTCTACTCCCTCGCTCTCTTCAGATCTACTTCCAATCTTTCGGTTTTTGTGTGAACAATCTAGAGAAACCAAAATACATCACAGGTCAGGAATACATTTCCATATCAGCCCACTGATTACTCCCACCCCCATTACCCCATCACTTGCCATTGGGCTTCTTCACCTCTTATTACGACGTGAACTATTCCTCGGTCAGGCACATTCAAAAGGTTCCTCACATGCTAGATTGCTTATCTGATGGGAACACGTCTTTAAACTTAAATCTTGGCCCAGATGCATGCTTATATTTTCTGGATGCCTGGAAACCTGGCAGTTCCGTGAAGAATGAAAAACAAAATGATTTTTGAATGTCAGCATCTCGGTCCTGATTTGAAGCTCTTCTTTCTCTAATGTCGTACCTACGTTCCTAATTGTTTTTGCATTTCATATACCTCTTGCTCTTATACATACATATACATATTTACGTATACATACATATGAAAGAATGGAATATTTCTTTTATCCAGTGTATCTGGCCTAAGGGCTCAAATACATAAATTTGAATTTGAAAGAAATGTCAACATTGCTATTTCAATATTTCTCACCTATAAAGTTCTTCTTTAAGGTCATTATTTTCTCATAGGAGGTCCACTTTTTCTCCAGCGTATTTTTGAACCTTGCAACTGAGACTCTCATTCTCTCGTCTGAGTTTGTTCAGCTGCCTAGACTCATCGGAGCTACTTTTCCCTGTAAAATATCAAGAGCAGAGCAAAATTAGCCCCCTTAGGTTTTTTTTATTTGAATCATAAAACTTGTTTAAAATTAACATTTTAATTGAAATAGCTGAGAAAGGAAGAAAAAGTCAGAGTTGCTATCTAAAATTTTCTCACCTGATCAGCTTTTTTTCATACTGTTTGCAGAGTTCCTCTTTTTCTTTGGCCAGTTGGAATTGTTTTTTAATTCCAGCTCCTCTTTTTCTGTTAGCAGTTTTGACATTTCCATTGTCTTTCTGCAAACTATGAAGGTCAGAGAGAAATTAGGTCCCTTAGTAAAAAAAAATAGCTTTTTTACTTGAATTATCACTCTTTTTCTTCAATTAAAACATATTAAAAATACCTTCATGAGTGCATGCGTGTGTGTGTGTGTGTGTGTAGTTTGAAGGAGATTGGAGGTTAAAAGATCTCTCCTATACATTTCTTCCCATTCACTTTCATGAGATTAACTCCTAGATTTGTATTTGTAAACATATAATGAGCCATAATTCATTAATTTCTTTGTAAAGTAAGGAGATTTTCAGGTTTTTCCACGCTTTCTAAGATAAGAAAAACTTAATATGAAATTCTGGAACAGAACTCCATGAAGTTCATGATGGCTATCTAAAAATTTCTCACCTCCAGTCTTTCTTCGTACTCTCTGCAGAGTGCCTCTTTCTCGTCACTTAGTTGACTATTCTCGAATGTCAGCATCTTGGTCTGGATTAGAAGCTCTTCTTTCTGATATCAGTTTTGACATCACTGCTGTCTTTTTGTAAATTTGGAGGACCAGAGAGATATTAGCCCTCTTAACTTTTCACTTGAATTACTAAGCATACCTACATTCCTAATTATTTTTGCATTGCATTATACCTATTGCTCTAATTCACTTATATTTCTTTTATCCAGCGTATCTGGCCTCAGGGCTCTAATAAATAAATTTGAATTTGAAAAAAAATGTCAAGATTGCTATTTAAATATTTCTGTCCTATAAAGTTCTTCTTTAAGGTCGTTATTTTCTTGCAGGAGCTCCGCTTTTTCTACGGTGTAATTTTGAAACTTGCACCTGAGATTCTCATTCTCTCGTCTGAGTTTGTCCAGCTGCCCAGACTCATCTGAGCTATTTTTCCTGTGAAATATCAAGAGTAGAGTGAAATTAGCCCTCTTAGGTTTTTTTATTTGAATCATAAAACTTTTTTAAAATTAAAACTAATTGAAATAGCTGAGAAAGGAAGAGAAAGTCAGGATTGCTATCTAAAATTTTCTCACCTGCTCAGCTTTTCTTCATATTCTTTGCAGAGTTCCTCTTTTTCTTTGGCCAGTTGAAGATTTGTATTTATGAGCTTGTGAATTTTCAATTCTAGCTCCTCTTTTTCAGTCAGCAGTTTTGACATTTGCATTGTCTTTCTGCAAATTATGAAGACAGGAGAGAAATTAGCTCCCTTAGTTTAAAAAATTAGCTTTTTTACTTGAATTATCAATCTTTTTCTTCAATTAAAACACATCAGAATACCTTCATGTGTGTGTATATGTGTGTGTGCGCGCGTGTATGTAAAACACACAGGAAATAATGCTTTAAATGTTAAATATTCATGACTAATAAATATTCATGTATTACATATTCATGTGAGTGGGTCTGACGTCAGACTCCACTCATTGGAGAGCCACTGGCGGGAGAAATAAAGTCCTGTTAGTGGGTGAAATGTTGGACAGTGCCGAGGCTAAAAGCTGGCGCTGGCTGCTGCTCTGCTGCTTTTTGTTTTGGGATCTTCACAACAAAGGTTTTAAAGGAGCTGGTGTGTCCTGCCTCTCCCTCCTGCCTACAAATACAACACTGGCAACTAAGATGGGATATTGAGGAAAGAACAAAGGACAACCTCGTGGCATCCGCAACCATCTTAGCAGACCCCTTGAGGAATACTGCACCAGCTAAACCAGGGTGGCCTACCACCTGACATCTATACCATATGACCTAGCAAAAGAAAAGTAGTCATATGGGCCGCTTTAAGATGCACATGGAAGTAAACTGTCTGGCAGCACCGGATGCCAAGAAAAAAGCACTTTCCTTGACCTACTGCAACTCGGAGCTATAGAAATTAGCGGAAGCCCGCGTCACTAATGAATTGGAACCTGTCTCTTGAGATGATATACAAAGGGCTTTAAAGGAACACTTTGCATTAAACCAAGAGAGAAAGTGAACGTTTCTATATGAAGCTTATTGTATAATGATTTGTTACATCCAGATAAACATCTATGGTAACCTGTTCCCCTCCCCCCATACACACAAAACTTGGTTAAGATTAAATTGTTATTCAAAAACTTCTGACTGTGAGCACAACTTTGAATCTCTCCGCATGCACACAAGCATACATTTTCACATATCTTCTTCTTAAAAATAAAGATACAATCAGAAAGGAAAGAGATTCAAATCATTTTGGAACCTAGGATATCAGTATCAGTTGCCTAATGATTGCTGAAAAAGTAGTGATATTTTGACCATAACATACATAAAGTTGATTTTTTACCTTCAGCAAGAATTTTCCTTATTGCAGCAAACACCCACCTTTTATTTGTTTATTAACAGACTCAAAATATTTGTTTATTGTGGCCTTTTAATTGTTTTACTTGGTTTGATTTTTACTGTTTTTAGCTGTTTTATATATGTAGATATATATGTGTGTGAGAAATTATCACATAATCTAAACATGTTCATTATTCATATGTTCATTATTAACATGAGTGAAGATGGAAATTGGTCTTATTGCCCAAGAGGGAAGTGGCAGATAGTCTGTTGCTTCACTCAGATGAAAGAAAAAGGCGTGTGTAAATTTCACTGTAAGGCTTGTTTCTGATACACAGAAGTTGGTAGAATCCTTTCCTAAAAAAAATTGATTTTGAATCAGTTTTTGATATTCCTTCAAGCTACAGAGGATTGAAAAGTAATTCCTAAATGTTTAAATGCCTTAATGTGTTTGGTGGTACTTTTACTGTCCATTAATGAGTATGGCTAGCAAGCCTTTTAGTAAAAGCTGTTATTTTTATTTTTTTAAATAGCTGATTGAAGGTTTCCTTTCAATAAAATATGCAGCAGCCTGAGAATTTGATCTATTATTCATTTTCTTCATCCTGGAGGAGCTCAGAATCATTTACAACAGAAAAATGAAAATAAATTAGGTTTTTTGCACTCAATAATGCATACAAAAAATGATGCAAAATTCATTTTAAAAGAAGCAAAGTAATAAGTAAACTAAAAGTTATGCTTATCTGCAATTGTCTTGGTAAATATGCCTATTTTTACTTATTTTTTAAAAAAATGTGAGCGAGGACAAGGCAGCCAACATATCTTCAGAAGAGTTCTATAATTGGAAAATGTTCTACTGCTGCCAATTGCAGTAAAAGTTGAACCATCTGTGAGATTATGAACAGTTTATTTTACTTTACATTCATAAATCCTAAATCGTTTAAGGGGGAATTGATTATCAATGCTTCCACTGAACTTGTACTATAGTGTTTTTAGGAATAGTGTTACATAGTCTTGTTTAGCTTCCATTTTAACAGTATAGCAACTACATCCTGCTGTCAGCTCTGCCATCTTCAGCTGCTACCCTTTGCTGGCATCCTGTCATACACCACCTAGGAACACCCCCACCCACCCCCCAGAAGCTCAGGTGCTAGATTGGATGGTCCTATTGCAGTTCCTGGCCATCCTATCCCTAGAGATGCAGAGCTGAATTTAAGAATGTGGAGCAGAGATCTGGTCCCGGATAGTGTACCTAGCAGAAGACTTCTTCCTCAGCCAGGAAGAGGACAAGGAGCTGGAGGTGAGGGGGTTTTGAACAGGCAATAATAGTTTATCAATTGTTATTTTTTTCTGGGTCTAAAAATATAAAGAAAGGAGCTATCTTTTCTGAATCTAAGAATACAAAGAAAAGGTCTCTCTTCCCCTATATTCCTTGGCTTTGCCCAGGTGATTTCTCTTCTCCCAGCTTACACACAGCTGGCAAAATGGCAGCAGTGTGAGAATTCAGTCCTTATTGTGTGCTGCCTTCTAACTCCTTTTTTTCTTTGCTTCCAAGTGAAGAGCCTGCCAAGGAGGCAAATCACCCCATTCCTCCCTATCCAAAAATTCACAGCCTCCAAGCACTGTGTAAGCACATGAATAGCATCAGAGGTGGCATGCAGCAGGTTCTGATCAGTTCTGGAGAACCGGTAGCAGAAATTTAGAGTAGTTTGGAGAACTGGCAAATACCACCTCTGACTGGAGGTTTTACAGTATCCTTCCCCTACCACGCCCACCAAGCCACGCCCAAAGAACTGGTAGTAAAAAATTTTGGAATCCCACCACTGGATAGCATGGTCTGAATGACTAGGGTTTGTTGCTGCTCCTTTTTAATACCAGCAGCAGATGAAATCATTGGGTGAGGTCATTTGGAAGGATGTGGTTTAGTACAGTATTATGTGGTCCTTTGCAAGCTCTTTTCTTTCAGTTTAACCTAAAATGGAAGGAATGGAAGGCTTTTGTTGCTGGTATGCAAATATTAGCTGTCTTTGCTGCAGAATCAGCAAGCCTCCCCAGAATGCCAGTTTTAGAAAAAATACCTTGGGTGGAAGACTTTTCCTGGCATGTCCCATTTCATGTGGGGAGAGCAGAATCTTGCCTCTTGCCTTAGAGAGGGGATGGCATTGGGCTCATGCCATGCCCCTCTCCAGCCTCTTTGCTCAGCTGGGTAGAAAAGCAAAGCTTTCCACCCTTGGCACATGCCACCATCTGTTTTGATGGCTTGGTAGTGCTGCAGCCTGCTTTGTTTAGGGAAAAAAAATGTCTCCGCTTTATAACACATAGAAACAGAGGTGTGCATCTAAAAAAAATGTCAGTGCTGACTGATCTACTTTCTAAACTAATGCTTAAATGCACACCTTCAACCATTCTTGGTGGTTGCTTTTCTGACATCTCACTTGATAGGCCATCACTGAGGACTATTTAACTTCGATGATTACGTTCCGGCACTTAGTCACCCAGCTCTCACTGGCATAATTCAGAAGAACCTGCTGTCTAGGTTAGTATAGGTGACAGCCTGTGTGTCATGTGCAGTCTTGGTCTATCCTTTGTTTATCCTCTGTCTACAATTGCCTATTCATTTTTGGCATTTTGGCATAAATCATATTAGTTGTTTGACCCTTCTTTCCTTTTCTTCCTGCATACCTATCTTTTTTCTTAATTTTTCCTTCCACCCTTTTTCCCCCCTCACTCCCACCTAACTTAAAATAGCATCTAGATAATTACAACTGTTGATGACAAGTGTTCATTGATTATGAAGCTCATGTTGTATAGTCTATCAGGAAAACAGTATGTCACTCGGTCCAAAAAGGCCCAAGAAGTTCTGGAAAACCGCAACAGAAAATATTTGCTGATATGCTTCCACTTGGTTTATTTGGTCAGCTTGAGGCTACTTAACACTAGAAGCAGCAGAAATGAGAGACAAATCTACACCAAGGCAGTCATCGGAAAATTGTATCCACCTCTGATTTAGGCTAAGAATTCAAATTAATTCCATATTTGACAGTTATTGAAAAATGAAAGAACATTTTCAACTTTCCATATGAGAAACAGGGTGGAAAATTCGATGTCCTCATTTCTGTTTTTGCTGGGTGAGATCCGAAGGGAGAGAATCTCTATCTCTAGGTTGAAATGTGGAGTCCTTGGTGCTCTCTAAGCTGGTTCCTTGCTTGCTGATGTTACATTACCCAACATCTTTGATCTTTAACATAATCAGTGCCAGTGCATGAGATTTGCTCCCTATTTATATACAGTACAGTACAATTAGTCTTTGACTGTTTTTTTAGGGACCGTTTGAAGTTACGGCACTGGAAAAAGTGCCAACTGGTAGTTTCAGTTACAAAACTGAAGTTCAAAAATCAGTTCAAAAATCTTAGCAACGGATTCTCTGCCCAGTTGCTGGGTGGGTGTGGCCACAGTGGACGTGGCCTAGTCAGCCTCCTGCACCACTGGGGGGGGGAGGGGGGCATTTTTGCCATCACAGGGCTCAGGTGGCTTTCCTTGAACCTCCGGGAGGACAAAAACAGCCTCCCCGGGTTCTGGAGGCTCCCTGGAAGCTGGAAATGTGCCAGTTTCTGGCCTTCCCACACTTTTGGGAGGCCTGTTTTTTATATTAAAATTTATCTGGCAAGGGAAAAAAGTATAAGATTGAAACTGCTACAGGACACTAAACTTAAAGGGGGCTTTGGGTTGCCAGATTGGAAGCTATATTACCAGGCCTCTGCACTTGCCTGGGTGAAAGACTGGGTAAATTTGAAGCATAAAAGATTATTAACTTTGGAGAGACATGAACTCCAACTGGGCTGGCATGTTTTTCTATGATATGAGAAAAATAAAATACATGGATACTATACTTTCAAAGATACCTTGTTAGAAATGCACTACTGTTAGTATGGGGGGAAATTAAAGAAAGACATTATATGAAAATACCAGTTTGGCTCTCCACGATGGAGGCACTGATACATCTAAATATAATAAATATGGAAAAAATTGTAAGGTATAAGGACATTTTGAATGGTGAAGGGGAACTTAAATCCAAACAAGAACTGACTAATCAAGGGATTGATTTAGCATGGTGGTCACTAGATCAGATATTACTAGAGACAGATGAAAAAGTAATTAAAAATATACATATAGCTTCTTACTGAGAATTAAAATGGAAAAACAGCAAGTGAAAGAAGCAATAAGATGGGTTAAAAACTTTGGTTATTCAATAGAATTCAATAAAGGGCAGAAATTGTGGGATAGAAATTGCAAGCTAACAATGTCAACGACTTACATTATAAGGAAAACTTATACAAAACGTTTTATAGATGGCATTTACCACCAGAGAGGTTGGCAAAGATGTCTGAATATCTGTCAGCTAAATGCTGGAAGTATAATCATATACCAGATAACGTATTATCATATGTGGTGGACATGTCCAAAGGCAAAAAAAATATTGGACTAAAATACATACTTGGTTAGAAAAATGATAAAGCAATATACAGATTTGAAACCAGAAATATTCTTGCTGTGTATACTACCAGAACAGTATAATAAAGGGAATGCATATTTAATTTTGCATCTAGTAACGGCAGCAAGAATAGCGTTTGTACAACAATGGAAAAATGACAAGGTCCCGACAGATGAAAGTGCAATAAAAAATGATTAGAATGTGCTGAGATGGATAGATACTTAAGATAAAAGGAAGAAACAGAATACTTTTTAACATGGGATTTATTCTACCAATGATTAACAGAAACAGAGGTTAGAAACTAAACAGAATCTAAAAAGATAATAAAAATTTGTACTGGAAATTTTGCAAGATGGATAAACTAATGGTTTTATTATGTTGCGATATGTTTAAGATTAATATGATTTTGGTTATTGTTGTATCTTTACTTAAAATTAATTGTACCCAGACCAGATGCTGTTCAGATAGACATGGAATTTTTTGTTTTTTAAAAGGAAAACGTATCAATAAAACATATATTCAAAATAACCAAACTGATTAAACATGTAGTCCATATTTATGACTATATTAGGTTTTTGTTAAAAAATTAAAAACTCTTTGAATTGACCAAAGTTCTCATGAAGTGACTCAAACCTATACACTCCACAATCAAGGTACAGTGTTAATATCTGCAAATATGGTTTTATTATTTATTAAATTTGCCCAACTCTACAAAAAAGTGGCTTCATAAAGGTTAAAGCAAGCCATATTTTGTGTGAATATTTGCTATTTATAGCTGTAGTTGTAGAAAGTCCCAATGTTGCTACCAGTTTGCTTAACAGGAAAAAAATGATCCAGTTTTGACTGTACAGTACATGCCATGAGGATTGCTGGACTGCTGTAAGACTGTGCTAGATCTCTGTTGGACCTTACTCCATGTTTTCCTCTCTGCTTTGCATAAAACCCCACTAGCTGAGTGAATATATACCTGTAACAATGGGAAAGTTGAAGATATATCACGTCATATTGTGCTGCATTTTACAGGGACATCAATGTACATACTCCCTCTAATAGGGGAAATCAAATAATTATTTTGCAAACCACCTTCTTCAGTATTTGAATCCATGCACCACTTGTGCAGTAGCAAAATTTTGTGCTGCTGCTGCAATGATAAAAAGGAAAAACGAGTGAAAGCACTAACGGTCCTTACTCTTATCAATACTTTCCTTAGTTATTTTTTGGTAATTTTTAGAGAACACATATTTTAATGTATAGTTTCATTATAAGGTAGTCCTTAATTTATGACAATGGAGCCCAAAATTTATCTTGCTGAGTGAGACATTTGCTAAGTGATTTGCCCTATTTCATGCCTTTTCTTTCCACATTTGTTAAGTGAATCACTGCAGTAGTTAAATTTGTAGCACGGTTGCTAAGTGAATCTGGCTTCCCCATTGACTTTCTTGTGAGGTCGCAATGGGTGATCATGTGACCACAGGACACTGCAACTGTCATAAATATGGTCAGTTGACAAGCATCCAAAATTTGATCACATGACCATGGGGATGCTGCAATGGTCATTAAGTGTGAAAAAGAATGCCCCTTTTTTCAATGCCACTGTAACTTTGAACAGTAAGTAAATGAACTGTTGTTAAGTTGAGGACTACCTGTATTACTTTTATCAGTCATAATAAAGAATATTTGTATTTGAAATGAGGGGTCCTTGGTACTCTAGTCCCAGCACTGATGTCACCTGGTTAAGGTAATGAAACGTCTGCAAGAAAACAAGGAAGTTCAGAGAGCACCAAGGGAATCCCGCCCCCTTTAATCAGATAAATAAATGGGGTATTATTGTAATTAGATGTTTATGGAGTATACCATATTTGATTTCTTTTATAGTTGTTAATATATAATGCAATTATCTCTCCTTCTCAATCCTGATTGCATTTCCTATCGCTGTTTTATATAGCCCATTTTATTATTTAATGTTTGCTGGTCATTGACCAAATAAAATTCAAATAAAAAAATTCAAATTTCTCATAAATCTGAAGGAAGCTTTTGGTTGTTTAGTACTGATAGTCTAACTGAAGAGGCTTGTGTTTTTGGATTTAGGCAACGATAATTATTTGAAACTATACATATAATATTTATAGGCTGTTTTCAAATGAGAAAAACAGCCTATCAGTCAACAGGCTTCCATCTTACATAATTTTGTAGCCAAAGCAGAAACTTACAGAATACACAGTTACAAGATTTTTTTTAATGCAGTTTTGGAAATGGAGTAAGATAGAATTAAGTCTTAGACTATAGGAAAACGTGGTCTCAACTTCAAGTTTGCAGTCCATTAAACTTCAAGCAGAAAGACGGAATCTAGTACTATAATTTCTTACCTTGTTGCCCACAATCACAGTAAGGATTTTGATGCTTTAAAAAAAATTCATATTACACAAAGTTGGGTGGGCTTGAACAACAAGATTTCTCCCCCCCTCAGTATATAGAATCTTGATTTCCAATAAACCACTAGAATTGTGTTAAAGGTCTAAAAGTTCTTTATAGATTATCAGCTTCCTTATAAAGGAGAAATCTTATTCTGATATTGAATCACCTATAACTTCAGTAATTCTGATTAGTAAATTGCCATTTTCTCATTATATAAACATTCACAGATTTATACAATACATATCGTGTTGCAATGTGTTTTCTTCTTGCTCCCTCTTCTTATTTCATCTGCAAGCATTTCTCTCGAGGGAACGAATTTTCTGGCCATATAGGTAAGACTAGATGGGCTATGCGACTCCACAAGCCACTCAACTTGTCTGTGTCCATGTAGTTATAAGACTTTGGTGTGTCTGAGTTAGTAAATTTAGCCCAGAGAAAATCTTTCACTCTCTCCTCAACTTCCAACAAGGAAAAGCTCTTGTTTAGGGACTCCCCACCCAGAAGAACGGTTAATAGTAAAGCCACATCTTTAAATGCTGCATTTTCATGATCACAGTACTTGTAAAAAATCAGGGTGGAACCTGCGGGTAATGAGTCAAACCGATGGACTACCGCTGCTTTGTTACCATTCTCAAAACCAGAGCTTAGTTTTTTATCAACAGTAAGTTTGACGGCGTCACTATCTTGAGCTCTTGTGCTGGCCCCATCAATTTTAATTGTAAGCGCACCTTGAGAAGATGAGAAAGCATCAGCAATCTGGTTGCTTAAACACTTCAACACATCTTCAGCTTCTTTTGAAGCAGCGAGTAATAAAGTAGCTGGTTCCAAATGAGGGTGAGAAGAATTTAGACGTTTCTTGAAAGTACCTTGGATTCTGTTCCACACTATTGTATCTTGACTTGGATAGGTGTTCCTGAGCTCTTTCATTTGGTTTTTAAATGTTTGTAGAACTTTATAATCAATTTCCGAAGCATGGATTGATGAATGCCAAAATATATCCCACCCACCAGCAGCAATGCAAGTTGCAACGAATATCACAATTGCTGTAAGTGAGTATCTTCTTTCAGGTTTAGAATCTGGTACATACATGCAAGAAGGGAAAAAACAAAATTTTCAGTAATGCATTCATATTTTATTATATTAAGTGTATATCTTTATTTACTTGAGTCTTTCTAAACATTTATCCTAAGAACTTAAGAACTCAAGTGTTCCAGAAAACAGACTACAAAGAACTCTAACTCATTAGGAAAGTGTCAACTACACATTTCAGTCAAAATAAAGTAAATACTATAGTTTAAACACTATATTTTAAACACACCCTACACAACTAACCAAACTGATTTAGTTTATTTATCAATATACAGTATATTAGGTTGTTGCTAATATATTGACCAAACAACCTCTGCCATGGAAGTGACTCAAACCTATAACCTCCATGTATGTGGGATGGGGGTTGGGGGGTTTTGTGGGTTTTTTTTTCAATTTTTTTGGTTTTTCGTGGTTGGGTACCCTTTTTTTTTTTTTTTTTTAATTTTTTAAATAATAAATAAAAACAGGGTGATTTTTGGAGGTTTTTTTGGTTTTTTTTTTTTTTTTTTTTTTATTTTTTTTTTCTCCCTTTTTTTTTTTTTTTCTTTTTTTTTTTTTGTGTTTTTTTTTTTTTTTTTTTTTTTTTTTTTCATATAATATAAAAAAAAAATAAATTAATTAAATAAGAAAAATCAAATTATTTTTTTTTTTTTTTTTTGGTTTTTTCTTATTCTTTATATCTCAGGGCAGGGGTATTATATATATTTTTTTTGTTATCTTTTTTTATTTTAAAAAATAAAATTTTTTTTTTTTTTTTTTTTGTTTGTTTATCTTTTTTTTTTCCACCAGGTTCTTCTTTTTTTGGATTCTTTGTTCCTTTATTTTTTTTTAGCCTTTTGCTAACAATTTGAGCAAGAGATAAATACATCACTTTCAGTAATTACTTTTTAATTTATATAACAAAACAACAATAGAACTTTGCAACTTTATACTGTAAAAGATTTTCATTAGAAACAAGCAATAGTACAATCAAATTTAAAAACAATTTTAATTTGAAGGAATTGGAGTTCATTTTTACATAATTTGTAAAATCTGTGTTTTAATTCTTAGACAGACACTTCCACTTTTGGGTTCCACATATATTTTGTGTTGATACTTGCTCTTTATAGCAGCAATTGTACAAAATCCAAATTTTGCTGCTACTTTGTCTAGCAGGAAAGAAACTATCCAGTTTTGACTGTAAATGCCATGAAGGATGCAGGACTTCTGTAAGAATGTGCTAGATCCCTGTCAGACCTTACCCCATGGTTTCCTCTCTGCTTTGCATAAATAATTGAACAGTCAGCATGATCTGGCTGGGACAGGGTTCCAGCTTGTGAGACAAAGAAGGATCATCAAAGAACTTGCTGCTACCCTGACAAGGTGGTTATCAATTTTTCCAAGCAAAGTGGGGGAAAAATGATAGATAATAGATATGGTTTGCGCTTTGTTTATCCAGGCAGAGAGGAAAGGGGTAGTGCAAATGACCTGCTCTGCAGAAGCTAGAGCCCTTTAAAGACTATATTCTGAACTTCCCAATTTGCTGAAAAAGGTCAATAGCCATTTATCCAAGCATATTAGGAAGTAATCCTGGTAGAACTCTGGCTTTATGTGCACAGGTAACTCCCACCCTCTCAATCGTGGTCCCTCTCAAATATTTTTGTGTTTCTTAAGGAGTTGAAATGCTAAATATTTTAGCACATGAAAAAGTATTTAAAACATATTCTAATCCAACTATTCTAAAATCAAACCCCATTAGTTAAATTAAAAAGAGGCTTGTTTGAAATGTCATATATCTTAGATCTAGCAGAATAGTTTAACAAAGAAATACGACAAACCAGCTGGTGCAAAGCTACTGTAGTTCACTCTCTGTGGGGTACTATGGATGGAGAGCATGTGTGAACAAAACAAACTAGCAATCTTAGACTGCCAGAATTACTTTGGGGTAAAAAGGATTATAGACTTCCCTGGCTATATATACGCACACACCCACACCCCAAAAATTATACATCTTTTTAGATATATCAAGGGTAAGACCATAATTTGCTATGGTTCAGACAAAATTGATAGAACTGAGATTAGATAATCTGATGAATCACGGGAATGCTTCATTTAAGCATTTAACAAATCTGTGAATTTCCTTTATAACAAGAAAAAATCTCTACACTTAAAATAACTTGGGGGCACAGACTTTTGTTTGATTTTGAAAAGATCTACTAGAGATGCATAATATGATTCCTTATCCCTATCCTTGAAACTAGACCAGTACAATGCTAAAGATTTACTTTTGAAGAATTACTTCAAAACATGCAGAAAACTAAGAGAACAATTCATTAAACTGCCACCTCCATTTCCAGGATTGCACAGGGGTTACCTTGGCATTTCAAAGCAACTCTTCCAAAATCAAATCCAACAGTCTATAGTACTTAGAAAATACTATAACCTCTAGAAATGAATGAAAATATTTTAGGTCTGGATTTAGACAAGCATTTTATGCTTGCATTTTATGATAATAAAACAGAACATTTAAGTTAATACAAAAGGGTATTTACATTTTTTAAATTTAAAAAATAAAGCTATAGTCTTAGTTATTCAACTCCAAAAATAAGAAACACAGAAAAACCAATAGAGGGCCTGTCCTCTATTGTCATTTAAAAACCAGTCAACGTGGCAGTTTAATGATCATTTATAGTGGCAGATCATAAGAAGTACAGTTAATATAAATATGCAAAAATTATATATTAAATCAAATAACATAATTCTACATGACAGAGCACAAGATTAATAAATACCTTGTTTTCTGTGCTTTAATTCTTCCAAATTCTGCCATGAATCTGAAAAAGAATCTGAATAGGAGAACAAATGATCATATTAGAGATATAATCCAAGAGGTCCCATCTCTTCATTACTACAGTATGTCTAAATGCAAGAACAGATACTGATTAAAAATATTTATTCACCAATTACAAAATTCCATCCAAAATTAATTTGCTAGTTAATTAAACCAGCAAAAAATAAGGTAAAACACAGCAACCATGTGTACTTAAAAACAGCTTCCTGAAGATTCGATGAAAAATATCCATAATAAAAAAGCAGGACTTAACCTAGGAATTGCCAAGATTAATGACAGTAGGATGATTAACCATACCCTACAATATTCTACTACTGTAGTTGAATAGTCAGGTATTTAAACCCTTTTTAAAGTTCTTCCCGCTTTAAGGATTTCATTCCTTTAAGAACACAATATGAAGATTGTATTCTTGGAACAGCGAACAGAAAGAAAGCTCTACTCAAAGAAACCTAAAGAGTGAACAGGACTGTAAAGAGACATTAAGGACAAATAGATATTTGAAGTTTGTGACTGGATTACTTTAAACACAAGCATCAATAGTTTTAGCTGCTTCTGTCTAAAAAAAGGAGTTAATAAAAAAAGCCTGTACTGTGAAACATGAGTATTCACTGGCAGGCCCAAAACAGAGGAATTGGGAATAGTTGTCAAAGAGACTACTGACATAATCTAGGCATGCACAAATAAAACCAGATATTCCTCTGTCTGTCTGTCTCCTAGAACCCACCAATATGTATCAAAGGCAAATTAGCAACCTCTGTTATCACTTGTTATCAATAAGTGACTACAAAGTCACCTGATTTCAATCTCATAAAATACACATTGAGAGTTGCTGGGAGATGCATTATTTCCATATCTATTATTACAAGGGCTGTAGAGGTAGTCCTTGGCCGATGACCATAACAGAACCGCTTAACAACCTCCACTCCCTGATGCTGTTGTTAAATGACTGTGCAAGTCATTAAGCAGGGCATGAGGAGCCCCTGCTCCAGGCCTTCCCCACCCTTTGCGCTTCACTTCCCCCGCCATGCAAGATCCCTGCAACTCCTGGGCCCGCTCCCACTCCCACTGGGTTCCTACAGGTCTCAGGCCTGCTTCCCATCCACCAGGCCCTAGAACCTCTTCTTTGCTTACCTTTCAAAGATCTATTCAGCTCAGGAGTTACAGGCAGAGAAGGAGGATTACCTATATAGTAAGTCACAGTTAGTGCAAGTTCAAAAAACCTGTGACATTTGATTTAATGAGAATTGTAAATTGATACTAAATCACATTTAATGTGATACCAAATTCAGTTAATGGGAATCTAGTGTTTGTGCAATTAAAGCAAGCGTGTGCATAGTGAGTGTTTCAGATGCAGCTAATCTTTATTTGAACAAAATGGAGAAAATTCCTGTCAGAGGAAAACATTACACACTTAAAAATAAGAGACTCATTATTACATTAGAGCAAAAATTTGATGTAACCGAATGACATGAATGTGGTCATAAGATTAAAATAGGAGATGTTGGAAAGCCTCAATTTACAGATTTTTTTACTTTGTTTTCTATAACTATTCTGTGATTTTGTTAACCACATACTTTAATTTTAGGTATATTAATTTGTATCTTTTACTGTAACATTTTGTTAATATTCATATAAAAATTATGTTTAAAAAGTTATCATTGTTTATCTTTCTCAAACTGAAACTAATTATCATATTTTCCATAGAAATACCATGAACAGTGTGGATTTGAATAACATCACCATTTCACAGAACTTATTAACCTCACTGAAACCTCCTTTATTAGGAAATTGTTATGTACTGGCTGAATAAAGATCAATTAGGTGATGAAAGTTACTTTCATTTTTAAGATTAATACAATTTTGTTTTGTTTTCCCCACAGATTAACATGGGTAGTCTTTTGAATTAAAATGAAAAATAATTGGATTTATTCATGCAGAGTGTTTTGTCTAATCTTTATGATAATCCTAATAAGGGACTCCATGTGAACATGGCTGATGGTTGACGCCCCCAGAGTTTTTTCTCTCTGGACTGTTGTTTTTTTAATTTACTGACAGAAGGATCAGGATTCCTTTTGTTTATACGAATCTCCTGGATTAGAGAGAGTCCTAGAATCACCTCACAAAATCCTCCTTATAGCAAAAGTACTTAGACTTATGTACAACTTTATAGTGCTTTACAGCCCTCCCAAAGCGGTTTACAGCATCAGCATATTGCCCCCAACAATCTGGGTCCTCATTTTACCCACTTCTGAAGGATGGAAGGTTGAGTCCTCAAGGCCTAGTGGGATTTGAACTACCAAACTGAAGGCAGCTGGCTGCAGAAGTAGCTTGCACTACTGCACACTCTAACCATCGCGCCACAGAGGCTCCTTATGGCAGCAGTCTGAAAGAAGCTTTAGAAGCTGAGCTTTGGAGCAACGTGTGAGGCGTTCAGCTGAGGTACAGAGCTGCAATTATTTCATTGTTATAGCAGATGTTCTGGAATTTATTTTTCAAACAGAAAATAAGTTGTGCCTTCATTTCTTAATCAATTTATGGGATTATTATTTATATTAGCTAAAAGACATTCTTTTTAGTCACAGCCTCTCATTCCTTTTTGAAGCTCTGCACCATTTTTGAGACTATATTGTTAAATGACAAGAAAGAGGGTTGCTGGAGGTAAACTAAAACAAAGAAACATGGTGTTTGAAGATATGAATATTATAGATCAGGGGTGTCAAACTCAAGGCCCATGGGCTGCATCCAGCCCACAGGGTGCTTAGATCTGGCCCTCAGGATCACCCTCTGCCAGTGAAAATGGAGTTCAGGGGGGCTGTGCATGGCCTTCTTGGGCTTCGTTTTCCCTGGCAGAGGGCTGCAGGATGATCCCCCCAGGTTCACCCTGGCCATCACAGGTGCTTGACAGGGGTGATGTCGAGTTGGCCATGTCCACTCTGGCCACCCCCCCCAGGTCAAACACAACTCTTATGCAGCTTTCAATGCAATTGAGTTTGACACCCCTGTTATAGATGATACAAAACAAGAGCAAGAGATGCAACTATGAATAGAAGCTTATCAAACAATTGAGGCAATTTCACAAATACCTGACAATGCAAAGGATTTAACTGCAATTTTGGAATACAAATCTGATATCAATTTTTATTACGATGATGGATTAAACATAACCCTATCAGCGCAACTGAAACAAGAGCTCCAAACAAATCCACAATTCTCAAGAGGACAAGTTTAGAATTTTTTTCTTTATGGATACTAACAAGGTTGAGAATTCTTTGAGAAAAGACTTGACAGACATTCCAGAGAGAAGATTTTATGCTATGAAGATAAACTGGAGAGAGTGACTTAAAGTTAATGAGGCTACTGGAGTTAGGATGGATTTTTACAAGTCTGATATATGTAATTGAATGAAAGTTCCAATGTAGTTTTCTGTTTATAAAGTGGTTTGATTTTTTTCCATTTGCAATGCTTGAATGGGTCTTAAAGTTTGTGAAACTAAAGTAAATTTGAAAATATGAATGTTAGAAGGAAGTAAAAAAGATGTGCTAGAATTTGATTTTAGAAATATTTTCAAAGAAAAGTCTAGGCTCTAGTCTTAAAATGTGTTTTTTTAATTGATTTTCTCCTTTAAGGTTAAAGACTTTGAATTAGTAAATGTTAATATAATTATGATAGTTTATAAAAATTAATATGTACAGAAATATATATTATTTCTTGCAGGAAGGCGGGGGGAGTGCAGATTGTTAAAGTGATTGCTCTGTTCTAAGTAAAGAACATTTAATGAATAAAACTTTGATTTTGATGATTGATGGGTTTGTTGTTATAGAAATGGCTAGTACTTATTATTGTCTAAAAGTAAAAATTTGAAGCTATAGTATTACTAATCTTCTATTATGCTAAAAAAAAGTGGGAAGTCAATGCCTTTTTTTCCTTTTCCCCTTTTCTTCTCCTAGTTTCCCATTATTTTCATTTTCTTTTTATTTTACATTCTGATAAACTAATAAAAATTTTGTAACTGACAATTCTAATAAGAGAGGAAAAGTCCTTGACTTTTGAACACAATTGAGCCCCAAATTTCTGTTAAGTGAGATGTTTAAGTGGGTTTTGCTCCATTTTGATCTTTTTTTGTCATAGTTGTTAAATGAATCACTGCAGTTGATAAATTAGTAACACGGTTGTTAAGTGAATCTGGCTTCCCCATTGATTTTGCTTGTCAAAAGTTGCAAAAGGTGATCACTTGATCTTGTGACACAACAGTCATAGGTATGAACAGGTACCAGGCATCTGAATTTTGATCACATGATCAAAGGTTTTAAGTGTGAAAATGGTCATAAGTCACTTTTTCAATGCTGTTATAACTTTGAATCATTAAATGAACTACTGTAAGTCGAGTACTATCTGTACAGTGTAAGGCAAAAGAAGGCAGACTTTGAGGTAAAATCCAGGATCAAGTAAATAGAGGTAGACTGTACTCAAAACGTTACAAAAGGAATCATGTTTGTCTCAAAACTAATGTTTATGTTCATAATCCCTTGGAAGGTGATGAAAGTTACTTGTTGAAAATTAGTTATGTCAGGATCATGAAACTGCTGGTTGAAGAAAAAAACTCTGAAATCTAAAATATTTCAAGGTACCATTTTAGGGGATTCTGTATCAAGGAGTCAAATGAAAGTCAAATTCTCAAACTATTTAAACAGAGCAATATAAATGGAAACTTGGTGGAAACATGAATCAAAAACAATGTGGTTAAACATATTTATGCCATGTTTTTCTCCTGTAATACAATATTTTTATTTATTTTTATTTGTTCAATTCCTATGCTTACCATCTTGATCAATGATTCTGGGCAACTTACAATTTATTCAATATAACATATACATTTTAAATACTCCAAAATTACCTGTGGAAACATTTATCAAATCGAAACGGAACCTAAATAATTGTGCCCTTTAAATGACAGAGATTTTTTGTTAAATTGCCACAGGTTTTATTTACCGTCTCTTGAAATCCTAATAGGCGGTCGAGTGAGAATGACACCTGACATTTTGATGTTAGTATTTTCTGTGGAAGAAAAGAGGAACAAATGAAATAAAAAATTGTTCCAGCTAGACCTATCTGACAAAACAACCTACAGTTCTAGTTCCCCCTTGACAAAATGAGAAATAGTATATACATATTTATATATTAAAAAATCACTAGGTTTTTAAATAATATGCCTTTTTCCTACAAATTTATGCATATATAAAATAAAATACATGTTTTTGTGTGCTACATTTTCCTGCAAACTTATTTACATGTACCTAAAAGTGCATCTGTTGTGTTATGTGTGTATCTCTCTTTCTGAAGATATATATCCATAAACACTATATGATCTTGGCACCAAACACTGCAATACTGATCTCTTGAAGAAAAAAAAAAGATCAGAAATTGTATATAATGTTTACTTGTTGATACCAAAGCAAAAAGATCAATACAGATAGTTGCTACTTATGACAATTGGGATTGGAATCTTGGCTGGAGAGCGAAGTGGTGTTAAGCAATGACTGTTTTGCTCAGTCTGCACTCCTGGTTTTGCTTGTTAAACAGTCACAGGTAAGGAATACAGTATGCCTCAGGGAAGTGGGGAAAGCCGTAGATGGCCTGATGCAGGATACATGAGTTGGAAAGGTGCTGCCCACCTGCCCCCTTTGCCATTTTTCTCCAGCTGCTGACAGAAAGGTCCAGTTTGTGTGAGGTGGTGTCTTTACTGTATACCAAGGCCACATAGCACCATCCTTCATGCAGGCTCCATGCTTGCAATCCTTCAGAAGCCTCCTCCAAATTGGATCATTTGGAGGAGGATGCTTCTAAAAGATCACAAAAACAGAGCCGGCTCCTGTGGTGTTTCAAAAGGCCTCTTCTCCAAATTGGCCAATTTGGAAAAAGAAAGCTTCTGAAGCACCATGATAGTGGAATCTATTCTCATGGTGCTTTAGAAACCTCCTTCTGCCTTGCATAGATTAGGCAACCTATCAGCAGCTGCAGGAAAACGACTAGGATTAAGTGGGGCAGTTTGCTTGCACTCATAAGTTTGCCTTACTTAACCTGGCAGGCTGGATGGTGATGAAACTTCCTGGATCTGGGCATCTTTACTTGGGTTAGCAGGTCCAGTGGGCAGCTGAGATGTGTGTATGTGGGGGGTAGGGTGGGGGGGAGATATACAGATAAGATTTGCAGTGCCACTTTGTTGTAAATGCAGACAAGTTGCCAAACGCCTGAATTTTTAATCACATGGCTGTATGGATAACTGTAACAACTATATTTTCAGGTTCAGGTCATAGATCCCTTCGTTCAGCATCATAACTTTGAGTGGTGGCCTCCATAATTCTCAAATGGAAGAAGTTTGGCACAACCAGGACTCTTCCAAGAGCTGGTTACATGGTCAAAATGAGCAATGGGGGGGAAGAGCCTCAGTAAGAGATGACCAAGAACCTGATGTTCACTCGAGAGATCTGTATGGAGGATGGGACAGAGTTCCGGAATGACAAGTATCACTGCAGCTTTCTCCCCACTCCCCCAGTCTGGGCTTTATGGCAGAGTGTCTAGACAGATGAATGGCCGTAGGTCAAGGATTACCTGTATATTAAGTCTGCTTGTCTAAAAGGAAGAACTACTATGAATGTTTACAATCCTGAATCACTTATAAAGATTTCTTTTTTAAAAAAAAAGTAAGAACAATTCAGACTAGGAAAAAAAATCCAGTATCTTCTATTAGCATTAAACTTGTATCTCTTCCCATCAATAACAATAGTAAGAACACAAATCTAAATTACCTGTTTTAAAGGATATGCAACTCATGTAAGACAAATAACATTTTTTTCAAGATTTTACTCACAATCTATCCTTGTCCTTACAACTCAGTACTTTCAGTATTAGATAATGAAATGGAAACTGATCCTTGTACAGGTAATTCTTGAGCTACAACCACATTTGAGCCCAAAATTTCTGTTTTGTGAGACATTTGTTAAGTGAGATATCATTAACAAAATGTTCATTATCATAAAGAAAATCCAATATTACCTGTCTGTATTTGCATTTTGCCATTAAATTTTTTGTTGGACACTCTGTTTTTGGCTTCACTTGAGGAACATTCTTCTAAATATAGAAGGGAAAGTATTTTAAAAATAAAGCATAAACAAACAAATATCCAGATATTTATTTGATTTGTGTGCCACCTATCTCTTCTAGAGGTGACTACACTGCTCAAAAAAATAAAGGGAACACAAAAATAAGACATCCTATATCTGAATGAATGAAATATTCTTATTAAATACTTCGTTCATTACATAGTTGAATGTGCTGACAACAAAATCACACAAAAATTATCAATGGAAATCAAATTTATCAACCCATGGAGGTCTGGATCTGGAGTTACACTCAAAATTAAAGTGGAAAAAAACAGGCTGATCCAATTTTGATGTAATGTCATTAAAACAAGTCAAAATGAGGCTCAGTAGTGTGTGTGGCCTCCATGTGCCTGTATGACCTCCCTACAACGCCTGGGCATGCTCCTGATGAGGTGGCGGATGGTCTCCTGAGGGATCTCCTCCCATACCTAGACTAAAGCATCCCCCAACTCCTGGACAGTTTGTGGTGCAACATGGCGTTGGTGGAAAGAGAAAGACATGATGTCCCAGATGTGCTCAATGGGATTCAGGTCTGGGGAATGGGCGGGCCAGTCCAAAGCATCAATGCCTTTGTCTTCCAGGAACTGCTGACATACTCCAGTCACATGAGGTCTAGCATTGTCTTGCATTAGGAGGAACCCAGGGCCAACTGCACCAGCATATGGTCTTACAAGGGGTCTGAGGATCTCATCTCAGTATCTAATGGCAGTCAGGCTACATCTGGCAAGTACATGGAGGGCTGTCGGCCCCCTAAAGAAATGCCACCCCACACCATTACTGACCCACTGCCAAACCGGTCATGCTGGAGGATGTTGCAGGCAGCAGAACGTTCTTCACAGCATCTCCAGACCCTGTCATGTCTGTCACATGAGCTCAGTGTGAACCTGCTTTCATCTGTGAAGAGCATAGGGTGCCAGTGGCAAATTTGCCAATCTTGGTGTTCGCTGGCAAATGCCAAATGTCCTGCACGGTGTTGGGCTGTAAGCACAACCCCCAGCTGTGGACGTTGGGGCCTCATACCACCCTCATGGAGTCTGTTTCTGACCGTTTGAGCAGCCACATGCACATTTGTGGCCTGCTGGAGGTCATTTTTCAGGGCTCTGGCAATGCTCCCCCTGTCCCTCCTTGCACAAAGGCGGAGGTAGCGGTCCTGATGCTGGGTTGTTGCCCTCCTACAGCCTCCTCCATGTCTCCTGATGTACTGGCCACTCTCCTAGTAGCGCCTCCATGCTCTGGACACTACTCTGACAGACACAGCAAATGCCCCAGCTCGCATTGATGTGCCATCCTGGATGAGCTGCACTACCTGAGCCACTTGTGCGGTTGTAGACTCCGTCTCATGCTACCACTAGAGTGAAAGCACCGCCAGCATTCAAAAGTGACCAAACCATCAGCCAGAAAGCATAGGAACTGAGAAGTGGTCTGTGGTCACCACCTGCAGAACCACTCCTTTATTGGGGATGTCTTGCTAACTGCCTATGCTTTCCACCTGTTGTCTATTCCATTTGCACAACAGCATGTGAAATTGATTGTCAGTCAGTGTTGCTACCTAAGTGGACAGTTTGATTTCACAGAAGTGTGACTGACTTGGAGTTTAAGTGTTTAAGTGTTCCCTTTATTTTTTTGAGCAGTGTATTATATCACTCTTAATCCTATAAAATGCTATATGCATAGGTGCTAAAATATCTGTGGACACCTCTTGTGATTTTTACCAGCTAAAATCACTTTTGTCTCATATTTCAGAAATGTTTTTAAAAACTACTATTGCTAGCAAGATGTTAAATAATTGCACTGGAAAACAATATACTGGGATTACCAATAGTTTTAAAAAGAATCAAAAACAAATCTATATGATCAATTCATGGTGTCTTTTATTATGTATTCCTACAGAATGTAACTATCAATTCATAAATCACCAGCAGTATAATTTTATTTTTGGAAAGTTATGATAAATAGATTCAATCGGGTATGGCTGAACCAGAGGTAAGCACAGTTCCTGCAAGCTTCTTAGAGCAAATTTCTAAAAAACAGAACTATTACAGTACATCTCAGTTCTGCAATTAACTGAGTCATAAGATTTGGCTTGCATTTTCGATTCCCATAAAGGGAGAAGGACAAACTTAACTAAACTGCCCCACAGTTCTCTTTAGCCCACTATGTCACACTGTTAAAATGCAAGCTTTTTTGAAATTTTGAAATTGAGCACCACTGTTTTCAGCAGATGGCAGCATCTGGCCAGGGATGCCTTTTTAAGGCTGTTTGGCCTGCACTACTTGGAGGGGAGGTCACCCAGAAAATACAGGTAGTCCTCAACTTACAACAGTTCATTCATTGACCGTTCAAAGTTACAACAGCATTGAAAAAAGGGACGACTATTTTTCACACTTACAACCATTGCAGCAGTCTTGTAGTCATACAATCAAAATTCAGATACTTGGCTACTGACTCACATTTATGACAGTTGCAGTGTCCCAGGGTCATATGGGATCCCCTTTTGAAATCTCCTGGCTAGCAATTGGGGAGCCAGATTCACTTAACAACCAGTGATTCACTTAACAACTGTCTTACTTAGCAAGAGAAATTTTGGGCTCAACTGTGCCGGTAAGTCGAGGACTACCTATAGAGGGCAATAGACTGAGAAGTCGAAAAATGAGAAATCGAAACATTTCCTAAAAGAAAGCCACAGACTGGCATTTAAATTAAATAGTACCAAAATAAAAAGCGAGCGTCGAAGTACCAGCAGACTGGCCTCCGACTGGTATCAGTGAGCGTGGAAAAGCCAGCGCTCATTTCTTACCTTTGAAAGATCCAGGTAGTTGCTCCTCTCTGAGCTGCTGCTGCTGCTCGGTCCTTCCTTCCTTCTCGGCCAGCCATTCCGGTTGGAACCCCATGCTACGTTCTTCTTCCTCTTCTGCCGCCGCCGCCGCCGCCGCCACCTCTTTTTCATCTTTCGCAGCCTTTCTGGTAAGCCGTCTTCCCGACATCGCAAAGCCTTGCGGACTCGGCGTAGTCTTCGGGGTCGAGTGCTCGATTACTTCCTCAGAAAACCTCACTTCCCGTCGACGACCACCACGATGGCTTCCGCCGCTGCCCTGTGGGGTGGAGAAGCACGTTCGAAAGCTGCCGCCGCCGCCACCATTTTGCGAGTCGGTTTTCCTCAGAGGCGGCCTGGGCGTCACGTGCCACAGGAACAGCCTCTCCTCGTCCCCGCCCGCCTCGCTCTGGCGGGGGGAGTCCGAGGAGGCTGCTAGCTTTCCACCGGGCATAGTCGTCTCTCCGGCCCCTTCTAGCCTCCCCAATCCTTTCTGGGTGGTTTTTCTATCGCCGATGTGCGCGGCCACCCCGGGGACTGACCTGCAGCGTCGCCTTCTTCTTTCTTACTTTTTAACCGATTTCCACCAACCAACTTTCACTTTACGCTGCAGGCTGAAGAGAGAAATGAAGGCCAATATTGTAGTAGTTTAATTCTTTGCGCTTGTTCCTTACTTCTCCTCAACTCTTCAACGTTTTTTCTATCCCCTTACTTGTTGTCCTCTTCCCCTGTATCTTCTTACCAGGAGCAAAGCAGTCGATTTAATCCTTTCCCTTGGTGAAAGTTAATCTGATCCTCTTCAAGGTCCTATATTTTTGACGGACAGCCGCTCCTGGCCCGGTCATCTGTGCTTTTTCCTTTTCCGAGGAGAACAACAAACATGATAGCAACAAAAAAAAAAAAAAGAGTAAGACCAGCTACATTTTATTCTCCTCTTATGGGTTATCCCGAGAAAAAGGGTTGCCCCGAAAACTAAGCCCAGATAAGTATCTCACATAGTATCTAGTACACAATCAAGTAAGGAGTATTGGCTCAGCCCAGCATCTGCTTAAAAAAGTAAATAGGTCAACGGGAGGTGGCAAATTTTAAAGTAACCTCCCAATGGATTCAGCCAAACCAAATAGATACTTTAATTTTGCATCTTTGTATACCATCTGTTAATAAGGAAAAAATTATTTGAAAAACAATATTTTGGAAACTGCAATTTCCAAAGAAGGCTGCTGCAATTCAAATTCAAGGAATAAAGAACTATTGTCTATTCATGCTACTATATAAACCAGAATGATAATACTGAGATTCTATGGTCTGGACTAGCAACTGGCTAACTTTGTCAAGGCTGATATTCACCACACTTATTAAAGGGAGACAAGCAAGGGAATTGAACAAGAACCCCAGAAAAAGCCAATGACAAACAACTTGGGCATTTAGGAGCCAAAAAGACTTGCATCAACGTGTCTAATAGTCTCCAGGGGCCAATATCAACTTAACTGGACTTTTCTTAAACTCTTATGTACATTTAACTTCAATAGGTTTATTATGCAGCAATCCTTCCATGTTCAAGGTCTCAGTATTTTTTGAAGTTCACAGATGTATGCTGGACAATGCAGTCATTTTTCTAAAATAAATAATAGATAAGACATCCATCTCAGATCCTGCTATACACACTGAAATGATAACTTTATTCAATAGTACCTGTTTTGATTACTATGAGATTCAACATACCAAGCTAAATATTTAGCATGTTATGGTAGTTATTTCTTGCGTTTTAAATTTCTACCAGGGCACATTTATCTATCAATTTCTATGCACAACTGTGATTCCAAATCAGTGTGCACAAGACTATATATGTAGAAGTGCAAAATTAATACTTTTCTGTACTTAACAATATATTCTTTTCATGCTTTGCTGTCATTATTGTATCTTAATTTTCCCGGACATAGCCTTAAATCTATTTGCAATTCCAAAATTCCTGTAAACTCAGTTTGAATGTAACTGTTCTTAAATAAATTCTTATATGTACAAAAGTTTATTTTATCCCCCAAAACCTGAATTATTCAAAAAATTTACCCCCTCAAGAGGCTATCTAGAAATATGTAATTGAAGTCAATTTTATTACTGTCACAAACCAACATTACAAATAAAGCATTAAACATAGTAAAGAATAAATGACAAAATAACATATTGCAATGGTGGTGGGTTATCAGTGGACAGTTAGAGTCTGCATTCAGCATAACAGAAGTAGTCACATTCAGAAAAACTTCATATTGATATGATAACAGCAGTTGCACATAAAAGTGATCAGTATTCTCTGGATTTTTTATTAGGTACGGTATTATAAATGGAGTCCATGAATCCTTATAGAATCTACAGTACTATAGCAGGATGTGAGCTATCGTTTCAATGGCCCCTTGTCCACAGGAGCACAATCCCAGCTGCTAGGAGTTTTTTTTTTTTGTATTGGCCCTCCAAAAGTGTTGTGGGAAGTGCT
The DNA here is from genome assembly GCF_049901715.1 of Pseudonaja textilis. NCBI lineage: Eukaryota > Metazoa > Chordata > Lepidosauria > Squamata > Elapidae > Pseudonaja > Pseudonaja textilis. The sequence continues at coordinate 98,226,273 of NC_141992.1, forward strand.
GTTGCAGCATGGTAAGGTTAATGCCCATTGAATGTTGGGATGGTTATTTGATATAAATATCCCACTGCTTTAAAAGGAAAAGTTTGATTGCTCAAATAAAGATTCTTGGGAAGGATAGTCCAATCTTGTTGGATTTCCAGATCTTTAGTGTGTTGCTTAAGTGTACAAGATGGTTATCTTTTTCCATACCTCAAAGGTGATAATTTGATGATAAGTTAAGACAATAAAATCATAATGAATATAAAATAATAGAAAATAGAGAAGGGAGCAACCTCAAAGGCAATAATTTCTATAGGAAAGAATCCCATACATATGAAAAGGCCTCAAATAATGTTTTCAACACCAAGCCATGAATTGATCAAATTATATAAAACAAGTCACTAAAAGTTAGAATTGATTAAATTATCTATTGAATTGTCTAAGCTCCCCCTCTTTTTGTTGGCTTCCTTGCAAAACTGACAAACCAGAGAGATACAGCAGGAAATTCCTGACAATGATAGGATTAGGAAGGTTCTGCTATCTTGTATTAAATACAATAAATGTAAATTTGCACCAAAAGGGATGAAGGTAGTCAACCAATGTAAACCTCAACCTTGGGGGGGGGGGAATCACATAGATGCACATGTAAAACAAAGAAATGTTTTGTATAATGATCTGAGCTGCATTTTACTTACAGCATTTAATTTGAACCTCTGTCCCAAGAATGAAAGAAATAGCTGAAAGTTTCCTTCCTTGTTCCAGCATCATTTATTCGCTATTTGCACCAGTAAGAACAAAGTCCAGTTTAGGCTCAGGCCAACAACTACATATCATACATCCTGATACAGTTCTTATAAACAAATTCAGAGAGGAACAAAAACTCCATAGTGCAACCCTCTTCTATTGGGACAATTTCTTGCAGTTTTGAAGAAATGACTGAGAAAGGAACAAAGCTTGGAAAATATGGCCTGTTTCATCTATCCCTGTTTACCAAAACTCTGCAGAAAGATTGAAATTAAGACAAGCATGATAATTTCTCCTTTCAGTAATTCTCATCTGCTACTGTCTCTGCCATTCATCCCCAATCTTCAATTTTATTTGGTATTTGACTTCCAAAGGAAGTCAGACAAGAGTATTGGTCTTTGTGAGACCCAGCTGTCTGTACATACTTGCATATTCCTACTTTCATGTGAGCTATGATCCATCATAGCTGAGTGCAAAGACCCATAATTCAGAATTCTATATCCAAAGTTTATTTCACTGTCTCTTTTGCAAACACACCTCCTTTATGAACAGCAATCACCTTGGGACAAAGAATCAACAATGCATTTGCTTTCAAAACCCTAAGTTCTAATTTACCCAAAAGCAGCAACATTTCGATTGTTTTCATCCATATGTACAAAACTATTAAAAAAGCAGAAGCCCTGTTTTACTTATCATTTTAAGTCAATATTTTGTCCTTCCAAAGACAGCTATCAGCACTCTATATAGCTATGCCGTCCTTGCTCAAGAGATAAGGCATAACACTCGGCGCTGCTGAGTGAGGAAAAAAATCCTCCATAAAACAGAATGAACATTGGCCGAGGAGACAACCTTACAAAGAAACGTCATCGAACCGGCTATTGAAAAGGCGGCTCCCGTGAATTGCTTTCTCTCATAGTCATGGAACAACGGAGAGAAAAACTACACCTCCCAGCATCCCTCTACAAGGCCTTGTACTGCGGAACAAATCATTCGGACGTTAGTAGGAATTAAGGATTCTGGGATAGTTGTATGTTCGGATTCAAGGAAGTTATCTAAGGAGTTTCAGTTTAGTTTTAGGAAGATAGGATCTGAATATAATCTTTGTCTCCTTTCACACGACGAAGGACGAAGCAACGTGCATGACTAACTTTCTGCGGAAAGGTAAGTCTCGGTTTTTCCCCTTTCAATTTTTTTTTTGGGGGGGGGGGAGGGGAGGAGAAGTAAGGGACGCGGTTCCAAATTCCCACAACTCTGTTCAGAGAGAGATATACTTGCGCTTATCTAACGATCCGTTGCAGTTCTCCTGCATAAGGATGGCCTTTGCCGTGATGCCTTACTGTTCCAGCCTTAGGCTACGAGTAAGGACTAAGCTCGAGGTAGTTAAAAGCTGAAAAAGTAGCACCGAAAGTACCACTGGAACCCTCTGCAGATCAGCCAAGGGGATCCTTTCAGTCTCTTGATAGAAATGTGGGTTCACGGATTGGAAGAAGAGGACAGTAAGAGGCGTTTTGGACTTAGTTCCCGCCGAAGGGTAACGAGCTAACGTGGCCAGGGCGAGTTCAAGGTGAGAATTGCAGGCAATTTCCTGCAGGCTTCCTGGGTGAATACACGTGAAAGGCTCTTTAGATAATCCCCCCCCCCGCCCCGTTTTAGGGTTAATTCCCCTAAGAGAAGATTCAAGTACTTGTCACCGGCTTGGACAATTATGAATGTAGTAACTGGACAAGCCTAAAATACTGTTTCCAACAATGTTGCTCTTGCTTTCCGTAATAGTTACCCTGTTTTAGTTCTCCTGTCTTCCGTGATGCATGGAAGCATCTGTGTCTAGAAATAAACCACACCCCAACTTCAAATAAGTGTGACTTCTGCATAATCAGGGAATAAGCTTCCTGCATCCTAGGGCAAAGAATTGAGGGGGAACTGCCTGGTCAGGATCTCCCATTAACTTCGTTATTCTCTATATTATGGTCATAATCTAGTTCAGGGATCTTCAAACTTGACAGCTTTAAGACTTGTGGACTTCAACTTCCAGAATTCCTCCTCCAGTCATGTTAGCTCAGGAATTCTGGGAGTTGAAGTCCACAAGTCTTAAAGCTGTCAAGTTTGAAGACCCTTGATCTAGTTCATAGTTTTCTTACCTTTGGCTTACATGGGCTGCATTGACTGAAGAGGAATTGTCTTGGGCTGCCCATAAACTGTAATATAATTAATATATATAGTTAAACTTTTTTTGTTACATTTTTTGTTTTGTGAGGAGCATTACTAGCTATCCAGGGCCACAAAAGGGCTATGCGTTGGACACAGCTGATCTAATTCATCTGTCCGGAGCTAAGCTACCTTTTTTTTTTTTTTTTAACGAGGTGAGACATGATCTGAGTCACTTGCAATACAAAATATTTAGGCATCAGCTAAAGGTACTTTAACAGTGTGTGGTAGGTGCCTGTTTTATAAATTTGGACGTTTCCACTATGAAGTGGTTTTTTTTCCCTGTCTGTGAGGCAAATTGATAGCTGCAAGCTGGAGGAATTGTGCTTAGATCATTTATTCAACTGGAGTCAGTAGAATGTCTAGTTTGAAGTAACTGGAGAGTCATAAGTGAAATCAACTCTATCTTTAAAATCCTAAGACAATTGATTTTTTCTTAAAAGTTTAAAAAGTTTTACAGCTTTGAAATCCGTGACAGAAAGGTAGGATATAAATATAGAGAAAGCATTGATTGACAAAACCAGATTTTTTTACTGTTATAAAATATTTGTTAAGCTGTGTTCAGGCAAAAGTTTCCCACTGGCCTCTGAAGAATAACAATGTGAAAATTAAAATTATTAAAATGCTTAAAGAAAACTAGAAACCAGTGAAAAATAATCATTTATAATAATTCACTGGAAATACAGTGCTTTGCTTCCTTTATGCTTGGAAACAAATAGTTTTGAGCACATAACAACTTAAAAGTTACTGAAACCATATTTTGTATGTTGCCTCATACAGACTTCCCTGAAGAAGAAAAAGAAGTCTATGTCAGAGAGGCAGATGACTCTTCAGCCCCCCAATGTAGAAAATATCTCAGCCAGTCTTCAACAGGATGAGGCAGAAGAAACAAAAGAGGATTCTTTGGGAGAAAAACTGTCAAATTCTGATAAACTCCTACTCGGAACAGAGGATAGTGATGCTACAGAGTGCATTGTAAGGCTTCCATATGATTTTGCTGATTTACCTGATAGTTGTGTAGATACAGATGTGTTGTGTTCTACCCATACTGACCACGTAGATTCTCAGAAAGAGGAAAAATCTTTAACAGAGACTGCTCCAGAAGATAAAATCAATTCACAGGGCCAGCAAAGCCAGCACTCTCTGAAACATACTGAAGAAACAAAAGAAGATGGTTTGGACAAGGAAAATGAAACAATTCAAAACCTTAAAGACATAGAGAAGACATGCCCAGGTAAAACAATGAGAAAATACAACAACATATTCTATTAAATGTATCAAATATATTTTAACTGCAAACATATAAGACAAACGGGGTTGACAAACTCCCATGTAAAATTAGACAAGTGGAATAAAATATTTGACATTGGTCAAAGTTTCATAAACATGATACTAATTACATTTTTCTAGTTGCAGTTAGTGCTAATAAGTAAACTTGTTGCAGTGCTTCTTCAGATAAGAACTTTGCTAAGATTTATAAACTATAAAGAGTAAAGGTTGCTAAAAATCCCTTTTTAAGGTAGTACATGTTTTAAGGAAAGATATCACTGCCCAATAGACTGAGTGTCCTATTTAGTTCTGTACACTTACTATAAAATCAAAACAAAGCTGATCAAATAAGCCATGCAGTAATTAATTAAATTCAGGTCTTGATAATATAATTTGTAGTCATAACTGTTTATTTACTGTGTAAAACAAAGGGTGTTACACCTAAATCAAGTAAAATTAAAAAAATAATAATCTTGCTATAACTAGGGACCATGAAATCTTCATTTAAAAATGGTATTGTAATAGAGACGTTGCAGTCCAGGAAACGTCTAAATTGAACTATTGTAAAACACCATAAGATTTCATTTACATCTGCTGTTTCAATAGAATTGCAGATGTTGGGCTTCTTAACTGCTGCATATCTATAGAAAATAGTAAGACTGGGACACTGAGATAATTTGCTAAGCTGTGACTTGCTAAATAAATTATGGTGACTGGGTTCACACAACAAGCTAGGAGCAAATCCAAAGAAATTATAGAATAGTTTGGTATGATGTTTCAACTAGGAATATAGAATGGCCACAAGACGTGAGAAAGTTGAACTATTGCTGAATTTTCACCGATTACTTACAGATTAGGGCAGGGGACCCCAACTACCAGGCTGTGGCCCACTACTGGGCAATGAGCTGTTAAGAACCAGGCCACAGAAGCAGCTGGCAAGTGTGGATTTGCGCATCCCCACTTGCACAAGCAGCAGGTAAGCCCATATGTGCTCCCATTTGTGCGAGTGACATGTGCGCATACCCACTGCTCGCACAAATGGAGTTGCATGCATGTGCTTGCTGACCATTCACACAGAACCATCTCTTTTCCCCCCCATCTGAAAGGTTGGGGAATTCTGGATTAGGACAGGTTTCTGGACTTTGGCTCCTCAGTTATTAGACTGTAATATTCATAACGCATATCCATTGACATACTAGTGAGGAGATCTGGGACCAATGGTTGAAAAAGCTTGCTGTACTGATTATTAAAATTACATAATTAGATTTATAACTGGACAGGTTGTTTGTCATAATACTGCTATGCTTTTTTTCTTAAAGACGTCCAACATACAACATCCAAACTAATGTCTGAAGTCTATTCTCAGAAGACACTTGAATGCCTTACACCAGAAGTAAATCAACAGAACTCAGTTAAAAAACTGGTAATAAATAATTCCCAGTCTCATCAAGATAATGGTAAGTGTATTCTTGATTTTTTACAAAGCTGATCAAATAAGCCATACAATAATTAATGAAATTCAAGTCCCGATAATATTTGTGGTAACCCTTGCTCTTTATTTTATTTTATTTATAGACTTATTTTCCTGGGTAAAAAAGGATGTTACAGCTAAATCAAGTAAAATGAAAAAAGAAATATCTTGCTCTAACAAGGGACCATGAAATCTTTACTTAAACATGATATTCTAATACATTAGAAGCTTTGCAGTCCAAATGTATAAAGAAATTCTTTTCTATGCATGTGGAATTTCATAAAACAAAGCAATACTTCATTTATTCTGCTGTTTTGATGAAATTGTACATATTGGGTTTAACTGCTCCTTGCCTATAGAAGATAGTATGACATAGTTGTTAAGCTGTGATTTGCCTGGGTTCACATAACAAAGTAAGGGGTTTGGTGGGAAAAATTCTCTTGAAGCCAAACAAAAGATATTAATACTAAAAGGAGGAATTGAACCTGAACTGTTTGGGGGTGGGAATTAGTTACTACTACTGTCTAGAGATTGTCCCCTTGTCTTTGAGATATTTCTATTAACAATAAATTACTTAAGTCTTAAAAAGTCTTAAGCATGTGACTTATGTCCTTGTTTTCTGATTGGTTTTCTGTGTCTTCACTCTCCGTTCCCTGCCCTTAATTATTAGGCTTTCTCGGCTATGGAGTTTTTCTGGCAATAATGGTGGCGTTGATTGCTATTTTCATAAGTTGCCGTTGTTACTACACTTTACACCCTCCAAATGTGCCGAAAAATCCAGTGGTGGAAGTCTTCCTATCAAAGTTCAATCCACTGAAAGATATCTTCCCAGGTCAGAGTCCTCAGCTGTGGGGACGAGTACGGAAAATATTGCAGAAACACCTTAATACATCCTACCACACCGAACCAGCTATCTTAATCTTTACTGCTGCCCAGGAAGCTAAATCAACTCTGAAGTGCCTGAGCACCCAGATTGCCGGTGCCTATTCATCATCCCTGGGAGGCAGCACAGTCCACGTTGATGGAATTTCTAAATCCACTCTAAGCAATGATCTTGCAAAGCTAGCAGTTGATGAGGAGCTGAGTGTTGGTTTCCATGGAGAAGGAAAGGCAGCAGTAGTACATCATTTTGAATCCTTGCCTGCAAGTTCCACCTTAATCTTTTACAAATACTGTGACCATGAGAGTGCTGCTTTCAAAGATGTGGCACTGATTTTGACAGTTTTGCTGGAGAATGAGAAGTTGGATCCTAGCATTAGCCTACAGACTGTGGAGGAAAATGTGCGGGACTTCCTCTGGGCCAAATTCACAAACTCTGACTCACCCAGTTCTTATGACCTTATGGATACTGATAAGCTAAGTGGGCTCTGGAGCCGCATATCCCACTTAGTCATGCCTGTTTGTCCTGTGCCATTTATAGAAGATAATGGCTGCTTTCAACAAGTGGGGAATAAAGAAGACTTCACTTTTAAAAATTAAAGGAAAAAGAAGAACCAACTTTCCATCTGCAGTCTTCTGAAAAATTTGCACAAATCAGATTTTTTTTTGATTGCCTGAAAGGACTAGAGGTATTAAGATAAAACAAACTAATTTTAAATAAATCATGGATTGTGATGTTGATTTTGATTATGGCTTTCATAACAAACCAGAAAAGAAATTACTGAATTATTTTTATTGTTGAGTTGGCATTTGCAATGTAATTTAATGCAATATCTTTAACAAGTATAGTTTGCACATTTATATATTCAAAACAAGCTTGCCATTGGAGAAAAATGGAAAGCCTACTCTTAAAATTTTTCCTCAGTGTCTTATGAATAGAATGGATAGCTTAACCTAGAACTACTAATTGGCATGTGAGAATTCTAGTAATTAACTAATGATTATGTGAACTCCTCCTCCTAAGCCAGGGCTGTCAAACTTGTGGGCCAGAAGCATTATGTGCTGGTCATGCCCACCCCCGGTTTAGCGAAGGGGAAAAAAGTCACATATGTCACATGACTCAGCCATGACGACACAAGTTTGACACCCCTGTCGTAAGCAAATGCTACAAAGTTCAGCATATTTGCACAAGATCTCCTTATACTAGTTCAGTCAACTTACTGAAAATTAGAAGTTGATATTAAGCTAATTGCAAAATAACTAGGTAATTTTCTGAATTTATGCAGTTAATGTATTGAATTTATAAAAAGGTTTTTTTAATACAGACTCCACGGATTGAGATGTCAAATAAGTCAAATGCACTGTATTTGTGCATCTAAACATATTTTCTAAATGGTAATTCTAAAATTAGCTTTTACTATAACGTGATATACTACAGTATTTCTATATATATAGAAGCTGTTATATATTGATTTCTTCTCAGTTTTGGTGATTTTCAATTTATGATGTAAACTGCAATTCCTTCCAAAGATGCAATATAAGTATCCTATTGGGAACAGAATATGATGTCAGTATACCATTTCATCTAGTTTAGTATTTTTTTCAGCCACTGATTAGGACTGTTCTACTTATCTGGCTATATTGACACTGAAGGTGACTAAGAATTCTTACAACTACTATTGTAAAAAAAATGACGGGTATAGTTGAAAAAGCTACCTTAGAAATTACATAAGTATAATACAATTCCTTTCTAGTAATAAATTGGGACTATCTAGTTAGTGACTACAAAGTTCAGAGAGTTAGGAAAATTATGTAGTTGCTTCACTGAAGTGATACTGGGTTAACAAACACAGATGCCTGTAAAGAATTGACAGCAAACATACGGTAGCTGCAGTACATAGAAATTATTTTCATTTTATTTAACTTTATTGAAAATGAAATTGGAATCTTCCCTTGCAAACCATGCTACATATATTTCTATACTTTGTGACAGTTACAATCTATATGAGAATCTCCATTCTGTTTTAGTAAATATTTCTCCTGGACAAACAAACTGAATCTGTTTTCATTTGAAGATCCGGTTTTAGCACAGATTGGTGCTGGGTAGAGCTCTTCAGATTCTAGTTGACTAAATTGATGAGCAATGTGAAAGTAGGGCAACTCACGCAAGCATCTATTGATGCTAGTCTGCACTGAAATTAAAATTTCTGTTCTCAAATTAATAGGACTACAAAAACTTGGAATAAGGCAGTAGCATACCACTTCCAAAGTAGTGCCAAAACCCCTTGCATGAATAGATCTGGGTAATTACCAGGGGTAAAATTCAATTCAAGACAATTTTTATCTTTTTAATAAATGTACATAATAAACCACTATACAAGATAAAATTGGTTCTAACTTAATGTTAGTGATGTGTTTGACCCATTGAATTCAACAAGGCTAAAGCTGGTCAACACTGTCTTGTCTCATTGGTTTCAATGGAATTAAAGTGGGATGTGGTTCAAGTCTAATGTAGCAGATAGGAAGTAAGTAAGTACAGCTCTCTTTCAACAGCAGTCTTCAAATATATACTGAGAACTCATCATTCTCTACCCAAGATATTCTGAATATATTTTCTAACAAACTTCATTGCAAGTTATTTTCCACTGCATGGTTTTGGTTGAAAAATTGCCATCACCCTTTAACAACTCATGAAAAGCAAATTTACCAAGATTTTTCTGAAAGATTGAAATTCATAAAAGCTCATAAAATAGCAGAATAGTTATTGGAGAGATTTTTGAATGTAAATCTAATCAAATCAGCTAAAAATCACCGCATATAGAGAAATTGGTTTAAATGACTAACTTGGAAATGAGTAATCTAGAAAATTTTCCATGCTACAAAATCAAACTTTAAGTGATATGTATCTTTTAACTGGGCTGCAGAAGTGATGTACAAGCCCATACATGAAGCTGCATTTGTGAAAGCGTGCACACAAAACCATCCTCCCTGCTACCATTTCCACTAATCCGCCAAGCCAGAAAGGTTGGATACTGCTGTTTTAAAGAGCATTTGTGAAGGAATTACTGCATGCTGTTCATGGTGTATTTGATTTGTATCTGGCAATATTAACAGTTGCTAGGATATGTTCTCATTAAATACCTGGGAGGGAGGGAGGGAGGGACGGAGGGAGGGAGGGAGAGTGAGAGAGAGTGAGTTGCTCTTCATGTTTAGAAAGGCTGGATTTGAAACAGTATAATGCCATCTAGTGGTTGTATTATGGCAAACGTGTCTTTGTGTAACTGTGGAGTCAATCTATAGCTAGTCCTATGACCCTTCATGTAACAAGAGCCCTTGAAAAGAGATTGATGTCTAGTCCTCACATGAATGGCTGTTGCAGTGTCCCTGCAGTTCACATGATCAAAATTAAGAATTTGGTAATTGACATGCATTTATGATTATTGCAGCTGGTATCACATGATCATCATTTGTGACCTTCCCAAGAGGTTTCTGACAAAGTGGGGAAAGCTGGATTTGCTTAACTGTGTGATTCACTTAAGAAATCAGCAATAAAGGTCGTAAAATCAGGTACAACTCACTTAACAATCGGCATTGCTTAGTGACAGAAGATCTGGTCCCGATTGTTTTCTTAAATTGACGGTTGCCTGTATTTTTCTGTGGGTGGATTATGGATATCTTACATGGTTGGTAATGCATCGATGTTTTTTCATATAACTTCAAAACATGAATCTCACACTATAATTAAGTGGCTGCCATTCATTCATTATATTTATATATTGCCAAATCATCATAGAATTCCTGTTAACTGCAACATGAAAGCATCGATTCTAAGTTTAAACCCCTCCAGTTACATTAAAATGACAGGATACATATTCCAATTTTTAAATGTTTAAATATGGTTTTTATATGGAAGAGAATATATTTTTCTTATTAGCTGATTAATTAGCTGAGAGCCAGTTTCGTGTAGTTATTAAGGTGCTATACTAGAAACTAGCAGATTGTGCATTCTAGACTTCTTTTAGGCATGAAAGCTGGCTGGGTGATTTGGGGCCAATTGTTTTCTCTCTCAGCCGACACACCTGACAAAGTTGTTGCTACAGGGAAAACATAGTAGTCAGGAATACAGATAGCAATAGCACTTAGACTTATATACTACTTCACAATTCTTTACAGCCCTCTCTAAGCGATTTACAGAGTCAGCCTATTGCCCCCAACAATCTGGGTCCTCATTTTACCGGCCTCGGAAGGGTGGAAGCCTGAATCAACCTTGAGCCTGGTGAGAATCAAACTCCTCCTGGCAGTCAGCAAAATTAGCCTGCAATCCTGCATTCTAACCACTGTGCCACCACAGATAGTCCTTGCTAACTGACTACTTATTCAGTTATGGTTAGAAGTAACGGCAGAGCTGAAAAAGATTATGACCAGTCCTCAAAGTTGCATCACTTCATCCCCATGGTCACCTGATGATGATTCAGGCACTTTGCAACAAGTACACATGTGGAGCTATGGTAGGGGAGATAAAATCAGACAACAAGGTTGGACCTCTCTTGCTTTAGTCAAATCCAAGCCTAAAATAGGGTGGGATTTCTTCACAGCCAAGAATTACCCTTTCAATTGCCATAATCGAGACATTCAGCTGAGGTTCAAAATGTAAGATAAAATCTCAAATACAGTTGTTTATTTTTGTTGGTACTTCTCTCCCCCTTCCTTTTTCTGCCCTGAAAGTTGTCTCATTCTCTGGTTTTCATCTTTCAGTATTTACTAGTACATTTCAAGGTTCTGGGTAATAGGTCTACAGAGAACAGCACTGTTTTTTATGCTCTTTGATTTTTGCTTTGACATCTAAAGTTGGTTTTTGATGGTAGTATTGTTGTTACACAAACCCTAGCTTTAAAATTGCCTTTCTAACCAGAGCTGTATTGTCATTCTTAGAATTTCATCAAGAGTAAAATATATTTTGCTGTTCAAATAAAGTAATATATCTTTATTTTTTTTCTCAATGAACACTTTAGGGTTATGACTTTTAACTTGATAAAGGCTTTGAGAAGTTCTTTACTTGATTGAAGTTGTATAGCCCTAATTTATATGCTGTCCTATCCATGAGTACATTCAAATATCTTGGACAGCTTAAAATGGCAAAGTAGCAAAAGTATTTTTCTTCCCATATTTTATAAATAATGAACGTAAAACTCACTTCAACTGGAATAATTTCACAAAGTTTAATATACATAAAATCATGAATTTTATTTTTAAATTCACTTTAATATTAACATATAACATACATAAGGGAATGCAGAAAAAGAAATCCAAATATTGTGCAATCCATGGTAATTATAAAGGACCAAAACCCAAGGAAAAATCGCAAAACTTAATGTATACAAGGTGGCAAAAACCACACGGGGAGACAGAAATGATGAATTCTAGGTTTCTCACCAGAGTTAATGGCAATAATTATAGACAATTGTTTTTGTGGGATGCAGGGAACTATAAGTTATGGCCAATCAGCTAAAAGAAGCTTTCTCATTTGGTCCTGAGGTTTCTCCTGAGAATTATTGGATAAACATAGACCACTGTTTATAACTAACCTTATAATGCAACAATATCTGCTCTGATTCATAAGATCAGAGCATTTTTCAAATATCAACCTAATCCCTTAGTTAAAAGGATTGAAATCCAAGAAAAAAAAAATCTGCATGAAAGAAGTTTCTGACTGTTTCAAATTACAATTTCCTATATTCATCACTGATAAGGAATTATCCTATGTTTGGTTATATAGATCGTTCCTTGATCTACTTATCATGAAACAATAATGCAAAAGATTCAGACCCAGGACTGACAAGATGCTAATTCTTATTCCCAGAGCTATTTTACTGCAAGATTTATTAACTTCATCCACTTTTCTATAGACTTCTATATACCAACCTGCTAAACTCCATTGAGCAAACTATCCTTATTCTAGAAGAGTGAGTCTCAGTTGGTAACATGCATTTCTGGATGATTCTCATTATGTTGGAATTAATTTGGAAGTTTAAATAAATTTTGAAGAATTAAAACTTATCTGCTAATTAGCTCACCAACGCAAGATTGTCTTGTGAATAACCAGTCTCTGCTTATTTGTCTTTTTATGTATTTTTAAGAAAAATTCTAGATATACAAAGTTGAGATTCATATATTTTCTTATTTCTGCCAAAACAATTATACTGATTCTTAAAAACTGAAATATTATTATTTAGAAATTTATTGACATTACGTTATAGACTATAGGTCCTTAAGCCATTTATAACAGATCGTTTAAACTTTCCAAATATCTGATGGGTATTTATTTTGTAATTTATTCATTTAACCAACAAATATATACATTTATAAAACAGATAAAACAAAGGGAAAAAACAGGCTTCTATTGTTCTTAAGCATGTGAATTTGTATTAAAGTCCTTCTCAAGCAATCAACAAAATCTCATGAAACCATTTTTAAAATAAAAGATCATCTACTGTAGATATTTCTGTTGGTGGATAATAATTGATTTTGTTGCTCAATGAGTAATTGTACATTATTATATGCCAACTATCTGTAAATATGTAAGTAGTCCTTGACTTACAACAGTTCATTTAGTTGTCCATTTGAAGTTACGTTACTGAAAAAAGTGACATATGACTGTTTTTCACACTTATGACCCTTGTGGCATTCCCATGATTATGTGATCATAATTCACATGTTTGGCAACTGACTCATATTTAGGACGGTTGCAATGTCCTGGGGCTCATGTGATCCCCTTTTATGACCTTCTGACAAGCAAAATCAATGGGGAAGCCAAATTCAACCCTAACTTAACAATTGCAGCAATTCATTTAACAACTGTGGCAAGAAAGGTCGTGAAATGGGGCAAAACTCACTTAACAAATGTCTCACTTAGCAACATAAATTTTGGGCTCAATTGTGATCATAAGTCGAGGATTACCTGTGCAGGGGTATCAATTGTTGAGAGATACATGCCGGTCTACATCCTGATTTTCAGCCAAGCCTTATTATATCAATTAGTTGTTACGAACAGTGGACTATGACAACAACTTGAAAGCAACAAATTAGTTTATTCACGTATTTGCAAACATGGGTACACAGAAAGTGGACACAGAATAAAACATTTATCAGCTTTTATCCCCTTACACAAGTTCATTTCCCCCTCCCCTTTTTGACACAACATCCTACTCAATTCTCCTAAAAGTCCCCTCCATCTTTATTCAAAGAATTTTAACAAGTTCACCATAACCTTTTTCCTTGCTAGCATAAGCTCTAGTGTTATTTTTGTATTTCCTCTGCTTGCTGTTTCCCCTGGCATTCAGGCTCACTAAGGCTTGTGGTTTCATACTGTTAGCTGTTACATAAAAGTAGTTTTGAAACAGCTTACCATTGTTTGACATATCAAGCACCCACTTTTTAGAAACAATACCAACTCCCATTTTCTTACACAAAATATTAATACATGATGATTATTATTTAAAATGACCATTTTCCTTATATGTGACAGTTTCTTTCTTTTAAACCACAGAAATCCACATCTTTATGATGAAAATAGGGTTTCCACTGGCTCCCCGTGAATTCCCTTTAAATTCCTGAGAGAAGCAGGCCAAAAAGGCTTTCATCTTCACTGGAGCAAACTAGTGTACTTCAAAGGTTAAGTAGCAGGATCCCATGGGTGGCATTGGGAGGGGCCCTAGGATGCAAAAACATTGTTTATGTAGTACACTCAACAATAATCAACGGTTAATGGTCAGCAGAAAGGAAAAACTTGGAAAGGGATGCCTGTCCTGTTTGACAATAACTTCCCAGTCCCTGACACAGCTCAAGCTATATTAACAACTTCACTTTCGCTCTGACAGCCATTTCGTTAATACTAACAAACACATCCATATATGCCCACGCTCCTCTCAAGGTTTGGCCAAGACCTCTTTATTGTGGAATCCAACACTGCCCCCACCTGACCCCACCATCTAATAAAAGATTTAATCTCTGTCCCAGCATCTATCTGCAACTCTTGGGTGGAAGAAAACATGGTTCCAAAGAGTTCAGCCCTCCTTGGAACCTTGCCTACTTTTCCCGCCCCGCTGCCTAATCCGGCAGCTCTTGCTGAAGGGCCTCTTTGACAGTCAAGCAGGAGAGGATGTGGGGCCCTCCCGCCTTCCTTTCCTCGGCCAGCAGCGGGCAAAAGGCTGCCGGAGGAAGGCTCCCGCTGCGTCGGGATCCTTTGTCTCTCTTTGAAGAGGGAGGAAGGGGGCAGACAGGAACACCCCCACTCCTTCCTTCCTTCCTTCCTTCCGTCCTACTGACGGCGTCTTTGGGTGGCTCTCGGGTCGCCTTGTCAATCACCGCTGCCCAGAAGCCACAGGGTTGCCCCGCACTCCCGCAGACCCCCCATCAGATTGGAAAGTCATTATTTTACTTACTCGGCCATGCCGGTTTGGGTTCAGGCAGCTGCTCCTGCTGCCGCCAGGACTTCGCTGCCGCCTTTTGGCCGCTCATGGAGCGCTAGCGAGCACGATGGCCGCGCCTCCCGCCTTCTCCGCCCGCCGGCTCCCTATACTGCAGTCTGTACTTCTGCTGTTCGCCTGGGCACTCCGCGCTAAGGTAAGGGGCCAGAGGCGGCGAATGTGGGGCAAGGTGTGGCGGTGCCCGGTGTTCAACCGCCGCTGCACTTGGGGGGATTTTGTGCGCCCTTCCATAAGGATTTCTGAAAGGCGCTTTTGCAATGTGCTCCCGCCGCGGCTACCCCAGCTGGACTTGCATTTAGGACAAGTAATAGCCCTGACTGAGTAATAATCCGTTCTTGAGGAAGGTCTCATGGCTGTCCCAGCCACCGTCGCTCTACTACTCAGATCTGTCGCAAAGCTCCACTTCAAATCGACCTCTTTCCTAGGGCGTTTTCCCGCCCCATTCCTTTTAAAATGTTGTGGTCGGTGCTGAGCAAGGAGAGAAATGTGTGAAACGACGGCGCTGGTTTTAGCCTGCGTCTTGCCCTCTGGAAAGTTCCCGCGGCGTCTGCTTTCTAATTCAGGCTGGGTTTTTATTTTATTTTATTTTTTGCTTGGTATTTTTGCCCGTTGCAATTAGTTTCTCTCTATGGCATTGTCACTAGTGGCTTTAAAAGCGTCTCGAATTGGAACCCTTACTAATGCAGGGCAGAAAATGGATAGGTGATTTGTGGTTTCTCAAGTAAAGGGTTCAATCACTGAAATACTGTCCTGCATGAAAATTCAGAATTTGGTTGCTGTTTTTGTTTAAAGAAATGTTTATTATTGAATCTTAAACCTTACTCCGGTGTTATACAGATACTCAAGGTGGCTTGCAGCAGTAAAAATAAGACCAAGGAAAAAATAATAATTTGGTTAAAATCAAAGTTAATTAAAATCATTCAGAAGTTAAAGCTTGTCAAAGAGGTGCCATCATTTAACCATGTTCCTAAATAATGGGAGAGCAAGAGCCAAATTCTTTTCTTTAAAAAGTGCATTGTATAGCTTGGAGATACTCAACGGAAGACCCTTGACCCCGATTGTCCATCTTCTGGCAACAGGGGCATTTTCAAAGGATCTCTTCTAGTTATATCAGCAGCTGGCCAGATTAATGCTGGAACAGGTAATCCAGCAAATAAGCCCTGTGCCAATAGCTATGATAACCTGTGCAAGTGTTTCTAGTTTCTATCATCATATGATCCCAGAGCCATGCAGTAATCAATAATTTGGTCCCTGCACCTTACATCTTCTGGACATTTTTCATGAGTAGCTAAATATGTTAAAAAGATGTTGCTTTCAGGAGAAATCAATTATATGCTATTTGTTTCAGAAGAATAGGTCTTTTCCCTGTTTCCTTTCTTCTTAGCTTTTGGATTGCTTATCCTCAGAACATTTTTGAGAAGAGCTGCCAACCCATTTTAGATGGGGAAGCATGGTGTATTCATTTGGCCTTTTTTGAGGCATACAAAACCATACCTTCTGACCTGACCAACCTGAAGTTCCAATTAGAGCCCTGTGCTCTTTAAATATTTCTTGTCTCCCCACCATTGTTAAAAGCCGTCCATCACACCCTTTCATTATTGCAAAACACCTATAGAGAATCCAGGCCACCAAGCACTACCTCTGCCATTAGATGGAGGAGGCAAACCCTCCCCACTTTAGTCCACTTGCTTTAGCTGCCCTAGATTTCATGGATCACTGAACCCATTGTAGCCCTGCTTTTCAGAAACCCCACAGTAGACCCTCCTCCACTTTTTGAATAAGAAAGAGTCACCTCTTTTTCTATCCTGGGGTGGGGAACACTGCTGCTCCTTTCAAATGCTTCTCAGTGATTTTCTTATGCACGAACTCCAAACTTCTACTAGTTGGAAAGAAAGTTCCGGCTCTGGGTGTTCAAAATAGATGCACACTTGTCATTAGGCAAACTTTACTTTCTTCATCACCTTGCCTCCTTCAGATGCTCACAACTTTCCTGAAAATACAGAAAAACAGAAGCAGCATGTAGTGCCAATGTCATCATCATTGTTCATGGATAGAAATGTAATCAATTAGTACTGTGCCACTTCTTTGTACTCCTGTAGCAACTACAAACATTCCAGGAGATACAACAGCTCCTCTCTATTTTCTACTTCTTTCCACACTTACTGCCACTCTCTGGACAGTGTGACTCATAGAGATATGCAGCAGACAGTATTCATAGCTTACAGTATCTGTGTGACCTATGTGGATAGATAATTCTGTCAGGAACTGATTGCAGAGGCTCACATGAAGCCTAGTTTATTTCTCTGTAGCATTTCAATCAATTCTGTTTTCTCTGTATTATTTACATATATATCTAACCATCCAGAGTGATGCCGGAAAATTGTATTATGGCTGCAGGGGATATAAGAGAAATTCAGGTAGTCCTAGCTAAAAGGCAGTAATTGGGACTAGACGTTCTGTCACTAAATGATGTCCTTAAGTGTGATGTCATATACCTGCACTGCTCAGTGGCAGCAGTTCCATTAGTCCTCAGTTATTAGGTGAATCACTGCGGGTCATTAAGTGAGGTCCTCACAGAATCAGAGCTTCCCACTTCTTGCCAGCTTCTCCATTGACTTAGTGGAAAGCCAGCAGGGAAGGTTGCAAATTGCAATCATGTGACCATGTGATACAGTGACGGTCAGAAATTCGGGTTGGTTGCTGAGCACCTGGGGTACAGTCATGTTGCTGCAAAACACTGCAATGATTAAAACTTCAAGGACTGCTAGTAAGTACCACTCATTCAGTGCTATTGCAGCTTTGAATAGCTGCTGCACAACTTTTGTTTACCAATGACTATCTGTGCCATCTTTGGCAATCCTCCCAACCAGGCAAAATGATGGGCTAGGGGACACAATATGGCTCATGCTACTGGGAATTTGGGGGGAGTAGAGGAAATCTCATTTAAAGCCCCATAAGCTGGATGGATCAACCTGATGGCACGAATTAGCCCAGTGGATTAGAGGTTCCTCATCCCTGTTTCTCAGTAGTAGAGAGATGTGAGTTCCAATGTTTAAAAATGAAAAAAACAACAACACATGAGTTTGAGATAAAAGTTTTAAAGTAAATACTATGGAGGAAGGAGAAGAGAGCCGAAAAAATAACTTATCAGTCCCAAGTATTGGGCCTGGAAAGCATACTCAGGACATGGAGGCATCCAATAATGAACAAATATATACAGGAAAGTACAAATTATTATATATTTCATACATTATTTCAGTCTCCAGATAATATACACATAGCCAACAGTCTACATCAGATGGACCAAAACATGGTCATACAGCAAAATATGAACCTAGGAATAGCTTGTGAGGTTAGAAAAATGGAGATACTGGGAGTTATTCTGGAGTTCTTAAGGTAACCTTTCCCTGTTTGTGTCAGGACAGTAGTGAGGCAGCAGAAGAAGCTGGTACCTGGAATGAAGAGGTCACCAAATGGTGGGGAGAATGGAGCTCCTGGTCTACATGTTCCCGCACCTGTGGAGGAGGAGTAATGTCAAGAGAGAGGCACTGCTTATGGCAGCGGTAAGTAGTTGACCAAGGCCACTTGATAGAAATGCAAGATCTTTAGTTGGATAAGCCAATTTTACTATCACAGTACATTTGGCATTTAAAAAAATATTGAGATGTGACAGAGCAATTCACTAAATCACTTTTTCTCTGAGTGGCTCAATTTCTCTAACTTCCTTTTCATAGATAATTTTCATAATCCTCACTGTTTTCTCTATTTTCTTGAGGTTCAGGAACTAACATCCTGAGCTGATTCCCTGATTACAGTGCAGGGAAGATACAGTTTGTATAAGGTGATGATAGATTTCTTTCTGAGGAATCCTATACTCTCAGCCTTAGCCAGGTTGCTCAAATTTCCAGCTAGCTAACCATGCTGAACTTCAACCTGCACTCAAGAGTTGAATAAGCTCCAGAGAAGCACCTGTTTTAACCTGCTGCTCCACATCCCTGGATCCTAATGAGAACAGGCATTGGAGACTTCTATCAACTATGCTTATCCACATTTCTTCTTCCTATTCTACATAAACATACTTCTGAGGGGTGAAACCGTTTCTCTTTGTTGCTGTCAAAATTGTGTGAGTTTATGTGTGTGCCCTTTTATGTGGTGTGCCTGCATAATTGAGGTCTGGATAAGCTGAGGTTCTTTCTATTTGGAAATAACCCTGATTCTCAATGTAGTTAGAAATAAGCTTTACTTTTGGGAAGGCTCTCCTTTTAAGTACCAACTAGCAGGATCATCTGCAACCTACAGTTTGTCTCCAACTTAAAAAAAAACTATGTTGTGGCAAAACAGGTCATAAAATCAGGTCTGACTCATTTAACAACAACTTAACAATGGAAATTCTGGTACCAGTTGTGGTTGTAAATTTTCTGGGAGTAAATTCTATTTACCTTGAGCTGGCTTTATTTCACTATTAGCTCTGAAAAAAATTGTGATGCTATTCAGCTTTGGAAGTATGGGATTCAGAAATGCTGGAGTAGAATATTAGTTAATGCTGAGGAAATCACAGTTAACTATTTGGAAATATTCTGAATATTTTTCTGGATGCAATAGGTTTCAATGCAGCGTTCTTGCTCATATTTAAGCTAAAGAAAGAAATTGCAGCATAGAGCGAAGTAGCAAAAGTTATTATGGATGTTGTAATGGCATAACCTAAATGAATCTTTGGTGGATCTTTAAAGATTAGATGGTGTTGGATCTAGGTAGCAAAACTGCAGTGTTTGGATTTGAAGAAGCAATGTGATCTGGAGTGTGCATGGGATTTGAACTTCTTTGTTCAATAACATTTTAAAGCACGTGTCTCCTTTTTCCGGATTGTAAAGGAGCTGTAAAGGCCAACTGTGTAAGCCCAAGAAAAGACATGGCTGCTTTAATGCAGTGTGTGCATTAACAAATTTTTCAAACTTTAAATTCTGCTTTCCCATTAAAATATGAAACTTTGCACAACCATACCAGGTAGTACTGAACTTGGATAGAAGACCAGACTTATAGACTACACCATGTGCACAATTATTAGACAAGTGAATATTTTGACCATATCGTCCTTTGTATGCATATGTTCCACCTCCAAGCTGTATAAATTTAAATGCTTAGTGGATATAAGCAGATCAGGTGATGTGTATTTGTGTAATGAGGGAGGATGTGGCCTAAGGAGGTCAACACCCTATATCAAGGTGTGCATAATTATTAGGCAGCTTCTTTTCCTCAGGCAAAATGGGCCAAAAAGATTTAACTGACTCTGAAAAGAAAAAAAATTGTAAAAAGTCTTTCAGAAGGATGCAGCACTCTTGAAATTGCAAAGATATTGGGGCGTGGTCACAGAACCATCCAAACATTTTGTTGCAAATAGTCATCAGGGTCGCAAGAAACGTATTGAGAAAAAAAAGGCACACCTTAACTGCCAAAGATTTGAGAAGAATCAAACATGAAGCTACCAGGAACCCATTACCTTTCAGAAGAACATGATTTTTATGCAGGACAATGCTCCATCTCATGTATCGAAGTACTCCACTGCATGGCTAGCCAGTAAAGAGGCCTTAAAGATGAAAGAATAATGACATGGCCTCCTTCCTCACCTGACCCTATTGACCCTAAACCATGTTGAGAACTTGTGGGCACTTCTTAAATGGGAAAATTATGGTGAAGGAAAACAGTTTTCCTCTCTGAAAAGTGCCTGGGAGGCTGTGGTTGCTGCTGCACAAACAGTTGATTGTCAACAGATTAAGAAACTGACAAACTCCATGAATGGAAAGCTTCTGACTGCTATTGAAAAGAAGGGCGGCTATATTGCTCATTGGTTTTTTGGGTTTTTTTTGAATTGTCAGAAATGTTTATTTGTAAATTTTGAGTTGTTTGTTTATTATTCTCACTTTAACAGATGAAAATGAATGAGTGAAGTGGGAATATTTTCATTTTTCATTTAGTTGCATAATCATTCTGCACACTAATAGTTGCCCAATAATTGTGCACATATAGATATTCTCCTAAGAAAGCCACAACCTCACCTTTACATCCTTAAATATTCAGATTTGAGGTTTATTAACATTTTGGATTGACCAAGAGCACTATAGTTGTTCAATAAAAAAATTAATCATTCAAAATACAGCTTGCCTAATTGTGCACACAGTGTAGACTGGGAACCTGAAAAATCATCCGGAATGAAGGGAGTAGCACACTACTACCATATATATGAAACTCAGTTTCAGAAAGACTTTTCAAATGGTGTTTCGTACTCTAAACCAGAATCTCTCTTGAAGTCAACATTTTCAGTTCTTTTGAAGAAGGATTCTTTTTTATTGCAGGCTACACGTATCTCAAGGGACGAATAGTAGCATGTGCCTAGGTCAGTCGAAGCGCTATCAGTTATGCCAACAGCAGGTAAGGTTATCTTTTATAGATACTCTATTTGATCTTCAAGAATGAATTTGATTCTTTGTGTGCTGCAGAGCCCAGCTAGCAGTTAAACTAGTATGAAGGCAAATGATTTTACATGTTGACAGCAGCAAAATTACTTTGTAAACAAAAATGGAAGGACACTGAGAATCCCACAATGGTAGAATGGCTGTGAAAGTTGATGGAGTTAGCAAATATGGCTAAATTAACTGCTTTGATTAAAGAAAAGAGCACAATTAATTTTGGTTCTACTTCAAAACTGCTTTTGGACTTTTTGCTTGAAGTGGGAAAAAATGAAACTTTGATTTTGGCTGATTCGCTAGGTTTGGTGTTATATAAATGGCTCTTATATATTATTATAGAAAAGTAAAAAGTTGAAGTTTCATGTTATTAACGTTTTGTACTGTACCAAAAGGAGTCGGAAGTCACTGGTTTTTTTTCTTTTCCCCCTCTATCCTACACTTTTCTCTCTTCCCCTTTTCCTCTCTATTTTACCTTTATTTTCATTTTTCTTTATATTTTTGTTTTGACAAACAAATAACGTTTTGAACTGTGAAGTACGGGGGCAAATGGGAAGAGGTTTTTGTTTTCTCAGTATTTACACTTTATTGTTAACTAAACCTGCAGTGCTTCCTAGCATTTCAAAATAAAAGAACAGAAAACACAGTTCCTTCAAAAAACAAATGGTTTTGTATAATTTATCTCATTCTTCATATTTCTTGATCATTGTAAGAGCATATAGACTTCCTTAAATGTTCAGTAATTCAGTATTTTTCCATCTCAAGCTTTTGTCCTTATCTGAAGAATAAGTAAGTGACTTAGCATGGAGAATTTGCTTGGTGAGTTTATTTTTACTCCTACCTATACCTGTCAAGTTTGCCTGGTGGAATTCTCCCCACAAATGTGTTATATTTCAAAAATCAATTGAAATAGAGATACTGGGTAGAAAAACAACTTACAGATGCAGCTGAAGGAAATGACAGAGTCTCCTGATGATGACAGAATGGAATATCCTACTTCTGATCAGCAATTGGATTAGTTTCTTTTAATAAGCTTGCTGTCCCAATGAAAAGTTCTTTATCAGAAGAACATTAGCTTAAGAAAGAGAATGAGTTTAACGTAATTCACCCCTTTTCCTATGTCAGTTTTCTTTACTCCTTAAGGATTGTAAATATACAATGAATCTTGATTTCAAACTCTTGTTCTGTACCACAGAAAAAAATCCCACTGTAGTTGGACAGGATTTTAAGTATAGTAATTAATGCAGACATAGTTGCTGTGAAAGGTATTGTCTAAATCTCAGGAGGAGAAATGTAACGTGCTATGCAGATCCATATGACCAAAGGCCAATTAACTCAAGTTCTTCTGAAAAGCAAAAGATAGGAGATGTTGTAGCCAGACCATCTTTATGGTCTGCTCCAGTGCAGGGGTCGCCAACTTTTGGATCTCAGGGACCACCATACTCATACTTTTAAATCCCAAGGACCACTAATACGATTTTTTTTAAAAAAGCTAATATATTTAATATAATTTTTTTATGTTAAATATAAATTTATATATATGTTTTCTTAAGTTTTCATGGGTACTTACATGTATGGTATTCAGCTTTGTTCGGGTATTTTCCCACATCATTATAGTTGTGCTTTTAAAGTTGTAGCAACGTTTTGGCAGAATCTCATCTGCCATCATCAGGTTTCTGTATCGTGTTCGTCTGTGAGTCAGACTTTCACAGCCGTTTCAGTTTTAAATTTGGGACTAGCCTACTGCTGTGCCAGAATGGGTTTTTCTTCATCCTGATTGGTTGGGAGTCTTGGTCTGTGTTTATTGGTCTTGGAGTTTGCTGTGTTCTGTGTTCCAAGACCAATAAACACAGACCAAGACTCCCAACCAATCAGGATGAAGAAAAAACCATTCTGGCACAGCAGTAGGCTAGCCCCAAATTTAAAACAGAAATGGCTGTGAAAGTCTGACTCATAGACGAACATTATACAGAAGCCTGATGGTGGCAGATGAGATTCTGCCGAAACACACACACACATACACACATACACGGAGTGTTCACAAAACTAGCTTTGTTCTGCAGCCCCAAACTTTCCCATTACCAACATATCTCTTTCAGAGCAATCATTCCTCTTCAGGTATTGTAAATTCTCTTTAATGAATAAAATTTGAAAAGGCATGTCTGTTCCAGCCAATATCCAGCTTTTAAATGTTAACAGGGTAACAGGAATGCACGTCTCCTATTAAGAACCTTCAAGATGGGTGCATTAAAACACACAGGTTGCAGATAGAAAGCACCTCTTTGTGAATCATTAGAACAGTCATGCCTTTTTGATATTGGCATGGCTGCTTAAAAAGCTGCTCCAAGTAGGCTCCCTGTGCATGTTTTTTCACAACTCATTTATTCATCTAACTTCTTTGTTTCTGGTGGAAATTAAAATCCCATTTAATATAATAAGTGGAAAGAAGAGAAACAAAGGACTAATGAAGGGACACATACATGCTATTTACTTTCAAACAATTTATTTGGTTGTTTTAATGATATGGGTGGCCTCTTTTGTCTAAACCATTACATTTTTACATTGTCTTTTTGTCCTAAACCATTAAATTTCTCTGAAAACTTCAAAATCTTCATACAATTAAATAATACTATTCAGATTGTCCACTCCATTATTTTTCAACCTTTTCCAGCTGGCTGAGGAATTCTGGGAGTTGCAGTCTACGGATCTTAAACATTGATTAATGTTATATTTGGACATAATTCCATGTCAATCTAGTATAGAGAGGCAATGGAACAAGCACCAGTTTATGTTTCTTTTCTCCCCAGCTTTGCCCTGTCAACACAGCCAGTTTCAAGCAACATCAGTGTGCCAGTTTCAATGCCAAGGCCTTTGGAAAACACTATTATCATTGGATGCCACTCTATCCAGGTTTGCCTTTGCTAAATTATTAAGCAGAAGCTATAGATCAAAAAACAAGGAGGTAAGAGGGTTTGCAAGACTTTGTGAAGATTGAAGACTGCAAATATTTATTCCCAGAAAACCAGAAAATATCCCCATTTTAAATAGCAAGATATATTGTAGCATGGGCTTTTATTGACTAAATCATACTGAGATGCAGCAAGCATTATATTTAGTGTGCTGATAACATAGATATAGGGGTGGGTGGGAGGAAAGGATGTAGGAGAAAAGCTACTTACTTTGTATTCCTGTTTCCTAAAAATAGGAGAAGGTTTCATTTGAAACAGCAGTTATACCTGGCAACATTATTTTTCTATCTCAACTACAGTATTTCAGTTTAGTATACTAGCCATCTTCAGTCTGTAGACTCTCCAGATGTCTGAATTTCAACTACTAAAATTCTCAACTATGACAGTGATGTTAAGGTATTCCAAGAAGTCACAAATCAGGGAGACATTTGGATTGGGGAAGACAGCACTGATTGAGAATTCTCGAGCCAGGTAGTGTTATCAAGTAACTGCTGTTAAAGTTAATTTTCATGCGGTCAAAAGTAAATGATCTGATGCTAGTTCTGGCCATTATGCAGACAAACAAACAAACAAACAAAAAAGAGATGGAAGCAATATCTCCCACTCAAAGGAGAATTTATTCTAGCTCTTTACAAAGAGCAGACACCCAAGAAAGAAAGAAACCCAAGAAAAGTGAACATTGATAAACAGAGCTTGCATTTAATACACAGCAATCACTGGAATGATTCTTTCAACGTTCATTAAGTTTACCGCAGTAATATCTGCTTGCCGCAATGGCTGAATTCTTGTGTGCCTATTTAATTGACTTTATTTTAGCCTACTCGGAAGAAGCCTGACAATTGCTGCTATAGATGAAGGAGGGCCACGGAATTGAGAGCCATAAGGAAGCCATATAGACCTTAAGAGCACCAGGTTTCCTTCTAACAGGAAGGGGCAACTCTCTGGTCATTTCCTCCCACAGCCAATCATTTTGTTGCTGCAATTCAGTAGCCAGATGGCCAATTTTCAGCAGCATGGCTTTTCTATGATCTCATTCCCATTAAGAGGGGAAAGAGAAGCAAGTTACATCTGAAAGGCAAACTTACCATTTCAGTTTTAAGCCGTTCCCCCAAACAGTCTGAAATGTTACACAGGTACTCCTCGACTTATAACAGTACATTTAGCAAGCGTTCAAAGTTATAGTGGCACTGAAAAAAATGTGACATGACCATTTTTCAGTTATGACCATTACAGCCTCCTCATGGTCAAAATTCAGGAGCTTGACAACTGGTTCATATTTATGATGATTGAAGGTCACCTTTTATGACCTTCTGACGAGCAAAATCAATGGGGAAATCAGATTTACTTAACAACCAGGTTACTAACTTATCAACTGCAGTGATTCACCTAACAACTGTGGCAAGAAAGGTCGCAAAATGGGGCAAAGCCCTCTTTAACAAATGTCTCGCTAAGCAACAGAAATTTTGGGCTCAATTGTGGTTGTACATTAAGGATTGCCTGTAGTAGATCTTTGGCCATTTTACTGGCAAACTTTAGTGACCTAATTTCAAACCTTACTTTACGTTTTTAGAAAGATTGTTAAATATGGAAATAGGAGATGTTTGTTTCCAGCTCACTCTTACCTACATCAAAGAGTTAAAAAAAATGAGGATGTAGGTTTGTTCTCTGAGCTTGAGGGTTAGTTTCTGAACATTTTGTTACCAGGCTATATGCCATCTTCAGCAGAGTTTAAGGGATGTCAGTGTACCTCTGTTTATAAGGGCTTCATGTGGTCAGTAGGTCTTGTGATGGGGAGGTCACACCAGGTGAGAATCTTGTGATGTGCCTTGTGATGGGTCAGGTGTGAGTCGCATCAGGTGAGAGTCTTGTGACGGGGACGACATGCCAGGTGAAGGTCATTGGGAAGTGAAGTGCTGGTTGGGTGGGGGGGTTGGGTGGATTAATTGAGGAAAGGTACGGAAAAGAAATCTAAAGAAAATTGGTCCTCCCCATTCAATGACATCGCACATCATTGCTGTGTGTTTAAAGTAGTAATTTTAGTCAGGGTTCATGTTGGAAGATAAATACAATGTATATGCTTTTACCCAGCAAGAGATCTCAGGTAAGATTTTTAAAAAATAGCAATGACTTTTTAGAATGATTTAAATCTGAATTGGGAAAAAAAATGTGATTCACTAGATGTTGCTGAATAACCCAAAGATAGTTTTCAAAAGGCAACTTGACTTCGGTTTTTTTTTTTTTTTTTTTCATTGAAAGACATTTTGCTTCTTCATCAGTTCTGGCTGAATTGTGGGGAAAGAAAGGATTCATATTCTTAGCAGTTATCTAGTTGTTAGCACCTGAAAGAATTGGTTGTTAGCTCTCTAAGAGTTGAGAGTTGATCTGTACCCTCAGAATCACCTGAATCAGAGTTCAAATGATTGTGGAACCTTCTTGGTACTGCTGAAAGGACTGTGTTGTAGACAGGTGGTGTCATATTCGTCCCCCACTCCAGTTAAAAGAAGGGGGTTCAATTTTAATATAAATGGGCTCTTTGATCCCTTTTCAAACCAAGGGTCCTCTCTGTTCAGAATGTGGATTTTGCTATCTTCAAAAGAGTGACCTTTGTCTTTCAAATGCCAATGGCCTGATGAATCTTTTCGTGATAGGTTTGTTCTTCTGTGTTGTGCCAGGTGTTTGTGAAGTGGTTGTTTTATTTCTCTAAAAAGGCCATTTATATTAAAATTGAACAGCCCTCTCTCAACAGAGGGGGAGGGATAGGACATCGCCTATATCCTGTCTATAACACAATCATTTCAGAGGACCAGGAAGGTTCCACACCCATTTGCACTCTAATTCAGGTGACCCTGAGAGTACAGGTAAACCCACAAGTGGCCTCTATGACTTTCAGAAAGCTAATGACCAGATGACAGCTAAGAATATAAATCTTTCCATTCATTCCTCCCCATTCAGCCAGAACTGAAGAAGCTTCTTGGATGAGGGGTGAAACATTTTTTCAAGGAAAAAACAGTTGCCTTTTGAAAAGCACCTTTGGCTTGATGATTGAGAATCATCCATGGACATGTTGCTGAATAACACCTCCTAAAAGTCACAATAAGAATGGACAATGGTGATGATTGCTATAAAGGTTCAAAATTTCCATTTTTTATTTAATTGGTTTTAACACCTTCTTGTATGTAAGTCTCTTGACCCCAATTTGCATGCCCTCCCTGTTTCCTTTTCTCCTGTGCTTTTCTGTAGATGATTACACCAGCATTTCTAACAAGCCCTGTGATCTCCAATGCACTTCAAGGAATGGGGAGAGACAACTCATGACACAAGCCCAGGATGGCACCTCGTGCAAGGATAGGGCTTACCAAGGAGTCTGTATCAGTGGGAAGTGTGAGGTACAACTTTGATGAAAGGAACTGCTCTCTAGATTCATATACTATCCAAAGAAATATTTTCCTAGATGCCTACTGCGGTAGGATGACTCTTAGCTTTGGGATGTATGAGTTCAGCTGGCCAGATCTATTGGCTAAGACTGGGACATAACCAGGGGTGGGCTTCAAAAATTTCAGCAACCAGTTCTCTGCCCAGTGGCCATGGTGGGCGTGGCCTAGTCAGCCTCCTGCACCACGGCGTGGGGGGGGGGGATTTTTGCCAATCCCAGTCTCCTGAGGCTTTCCTTGAGCCTCTGGAAGTGGGAAAACGGACTCTGCACGGGCCCTGCACTTACCTCGCATCCAAAATGGGCCATGTGGAGACTCCTGGGAGGAGCGGGGCAGGGTGGGAGGGGTGGGTGGGGCCAGCCAGGGGTGGAATTTGGCGGTTGTCTGAACCAGCCATAACATTAGCTATGGGTTTTCCTGAACCCAGGCAAATTCATAGCAGCCCACCCTTGGACATAACAAGAGTACACTGGGACATTCCACTGGAACAGACCAAAAGCCTCCTATTTTAACATCCTTTTTTTAAGCTAGAGGCCTTAGGGAAATCAAGAAAAGTAATATAGAGTTCCCTAACCTCTCAGTAGGTCTAATATTTATCACACCAATACTTTATTTGTCTAATGATGTTTTCATCTAGTTCTAGTCCAACAAATCACTGAATTGTTTTCTGATGTTTTCTCAGTCTGTGCATAATTTTATAGCTCCCTTTTGTGCCATTGTAAAAATCTCTAAATGAAGAAAGGTTAAATTTTTAAGATCTGTTTCATGAAATGTATGTGCAATTGAAGTGAGAGAAGAAGAGCTATGAAGCGTTATGTTGTGCTAAATCCGCACTCCAAAATGTAATGGTGAGAATCTAAATTTTGAGCAAGGGAGATGGAGCAGAGAAAAGAACCAAGCTTTAAAACAGAGGTCCCCAAACTTGGCAACTCTAAAGCTTGTGGACTTCAACTTCCAGAATTCTGGGAGTTGAAGTCCACAAATCTTAAAGTTGCCAAGTTGGGGACTCCTGCTTTAAAAAATAGATATAAGAAATAGATCTATACACATCAGTTGTGGGGAAAAAACCAAAGAGCTTGATCCAAAAACTGAAGAATCAAGGTGGGCTTTTAGGCATGGATTTCAAACCGGCCTTTCCTTTTTCCCCCCCTAGCCAATAGGGTGTGATGGCAGCCTCTA
This sequence comes from Pseudonaja textilis, assembly GCF_049901715.1. NCBI lineage: Eukaryota > Metazoa > Chordata > Lepidosauria > Squamata > Elapidae > Pseudonaja > Pseudonaja textilis. The sequence goes on from NC_141992.1 coordinate 98,255,346, forward strand.
CTCTTCCCAGGTGATGGATCGATGCCGGGTATGTGGAGGTGATGGAAGTACTTGCTACCGAGTCTCAGGCAGTTTCCGAAAAGGGATCTCACAGTTAGGTACACTTTGCTAACAGAACTGAGCTATTTTGTATTACGCTTTGTGACTTTCTTGCTTCTGGTTAGACAATTCTGGTGTGTGGTGAAAGTGCTTGCTTAGGAATTCTAATCCTGCCTTAGGCATGAAAACTGGTTGGGTGACTTTGGGACAATCATCCTCTCTCAGCCCAACCCACCTCACAGGGTTATTGTAGGAAAAAGAGGAAGAAGAATACTTGCCATCTTGAGTTGTTTGTAAAAATAATAAAGGTGGAATGAAGATGTAGTAAATGAATAAATTTAGCCTGGGGCTAAAGCAAGAAAAAAAACCCTCAGGTATATAGTTTGAAGGATATTGATCCCATCTGATGCCTTTATGTTAGAGTCTGAATTGGGAATCTTTTTAGAGCAGAATGATAATATGCAGTACATTGCCATAGCCACATGATATGGCATTATTGAATTCCATTTCCATACTTCTCCTTTCATACTGCACCTAAAACCTATCATGGGCAAAAGCATATGGAATACAAACCTCCAATGAAAAAGCAGGAGACAGGGAAAAGTTCAGTCCCTTGTGAGGTTATTTTCTTTCACAAAAAGCTAATGCCATTTTGTAATGGGGGATAGTTCAGATAAATAACTTTCTAAATATTGCCGAATAACAATTTCTGTTGTTTCATTGTCATTAGCTGTAAATAATGAAGTTACAGGGAACTGTGGCTCAACATTCTTTGGAGGCCTCAAACTCTCCATGTTATAAATATTTTCAATTGAGGAAGTCTAGTTCTATTCTTAAGATTATACTGTGCACATGGGCAGCTTTATTCTGCATTTTTAAAAGCAAGTAATGAATTAGTTGAATGAGGGATTATGAAATAAGCTATAAAAGAGAATGAACTGAAGAAGATAAACAAGGAAGATGGATCAGAAAGCAATGCGTACATTTGAAGCAGTATTATTGCAGTCCCAGGATCTTCTATGCATTTCTTTCTGAGAAGAAAGGAAAAATGTGAAATTGGAGAATCTATATTCTGTAGGACAGGGGTGTCAAACTCGATTTCATTGAGGGTTGCATCAGGGTTTTGTTTGACCTCGGGGGCCCGGGTGGGCGTGGCCATCTCGATGTCACTCATTGAGGCTCTGTTTTCAGCCACGACTGCCTCTTGCAGCCCTCTGCTGGCAAAAACTGGGCTTGGGGAGGCAGCACGTGGCTTCCCTGACTCTGTTTTCGCTGGCAGAAGCATAGCGGGGCGGTCCTTTGCTGTATCCAGGATGGCCCCACAGGACAGATCTAAGGACCCCACAGGCCGGATCTGCCCTGTGGGCCTTGAGGTTGATGTCCCTGCTGTAGGAGATGTCAGGCTATGCACGAAATATTCCACATGCAGAGTCACAGATACTTGATAATCTTGCAACAGTTCTTTCAGAGAACTGAAAAGAGCTGCTTTTCAGAATAAGATATGTGCCATATAAATTTGATAACAAACAGTTCTTTCCTTTGGTGAAACCAATCAACTGGAGCTCTTGATTGAGTCAAATAACAGCCCCCAAAACTGGTTCCACCAAATATTATCAAAATACGGGATTGGGATTGAGCACCATATTTCATTTTGATTAAAAGAAATAAAACCGTTCACTGTTATATCAGCCCACAAATTCCCACAGTGTTTCATTATATCATTATTGTTCTTACAATGGCTTTGATTTAGATCATGTTCTTCCTTGGCTGATCAAAGTTGGCTGTGTTGTTCAAAGCAGCCTTAATAATTGCTATATCTGAGGGAAAGTAGCAATGTCTGCCCAGTTCCTGGTGTTTGTACTTCAAGCTCTCATATAGTTGGAAAAACAGAGCTGTGTTTAGCATGTGTCCTGACTCCAGGGTTGAAAGGAAATGCAACGATCAATCCTTTGGATTACTGAAAGTGGAGAAACGAGCTAGTTGTCCTCCTTCACCCAGGCAGTCCACATGTCTTGGGCCAGTCCTTGGAAGTCTTGTGGATTGAGCTGACTCTGAACTGCAATTACTAGTGTTTTCTTGAGAAAATGCATGCTAATGTTCATCGTCATCAAGCATTCACACAGAGCACAGGTGGGGAATGATGGCCTTTTTATGACTTGTGGACTTCAACTCCCAGAATTCTGCCTCAGGAATTCTGCTAGCTCAGGTATGTTGGAAGTTGAAGTCTACAAGTCAAAGGAGCCAGCGTTTCCCACCTCCGACATTGATGGATGTGTCTATCTGATGTAGAGGGAGGGTTGCAACTCCATCACACAGGAGCTGCAAGGGTTTCAATTTACCTTCTGATAAATCTGCTACAGAGAAGAGATTTTATAATAGCATGGAGTAACATCAAAATAATCTCTCGGCATATTTTTATGATAAAATCTAACATAATGATAACAGCATTATCCTGGTTTTTTAAAAAAAACAACCAATTGAGACTGTGCATAATTAAAAGCTCTTACACATTGTATATTTTGCAGGTATATAAAATGTTTTGAATGAAACAAGCCTGTTTATCATAAATAGACCTGATGCCCTCCAGATACATTACAACTGTAATTCCCCAAAGGCCAGGCTCTATAAGAATGCAGAGAATCTCATTCCCAGTACATCTGGAGATAAACTGAAGAGATTATCTGTAACTCTCTGCTGAGTGTAATGCATGGAGTGGCCCCAGACATTCTCTACATTCTCAGTGAGTTAGCTGCTATGGCAAAATAGAAAGAACAAAACTTCTTTGTAGAAAAAGATCTGTTCATCTGATTTTGGTTGTCCTGATTTTTCTATATTTCTCACTTCCCAGGATATGTATTTATCACCAACATTCCTGCTGGTGCTACAGATATACTCATTATTGAACGAAGGAAGACAGAGAATATACTGGGTAAGCAATCTATATCAGTATTACACTGATTAACTTATAGATAATGTGGGTAAGCAATGAAATAGCAGTGTTCTAATGCCAAGTTATCTGTCATGCCCCTGGTGGAGACTGACTCTGAGGGAGAGGAGGAACAGCTGACAGGGAGTGGAAATGTGGCTCCGGAGGTTGTGGAGGAGGCTGGGGAAGAGCAGAGGCCAGCTGAGCAGTCAGAGGAGGATCCAGGCCTATCCCCTATCCATCCTAGGGCACGCAGGGAGGAAAGGATAAGGGAGAGACATGGTCTCCTTGGGAGGAGAGGATCTTGATCCTCTTCATGGGCTGCAGGTGTGACAACTGAATAAGAGTTTGGACCTGCGTACTGGCAAACACTGGAAACAAAGCGTGTAAATATCTCTAGTTTATAGCTCCTCTCTGAGTTTGGCGTCCTTCCCAGTGTGTGTTATTTGTGGACATCCTCCAGCCCTTATTTTGCCTGGTTTGTGTTGTTTTTTTCCTTCTTTGTGTAACTGTTTGTGTGGGAGTGATTTTGTCTTCCGTCAAAGATATTCGGAGCTTGAAAAAAAAATGAAGGAATAAAAGGGGCTTCACCTGTTTTCTGTGACTATGTTTGTTTTGTATCCCATCCTGGGTCATCACATTATCTAACAGGTCAAAAAAAAGTATACTTAAAGGATTTCATGTTTTATTTATTTACTTATTTAATTAATGTATGTGACTTCCAATTGTATGCAATGTAACAATGAAATGGAATGTTCTTTTAGTGCCAGGTTACCTAACAGGTTAACAAAAACCCTACAACATAACCCTGAGCTACTCACTAACAACAGCAAGACCAATAAAATCAATAAAGATAAAAACTAACAAAGAAACTCCTAGTGCCCCTAACTACACCCCCATACATCCATAACTAAGTTTTCTGAGCTTCCACTTCATACATTGGATGCTCAGTGGTTCTGGAAAAAGCCAGGTCATTGAAGTTTTTTGGGAAGGATAGGACTGTCAGGGGCCTGTTGAATCTCAGAGGGAACCAAAACTAGCAAGGAGTGGTTATCAAGAAGGCACACTTCTGGGTCCCTCTGGATAGCAACATTGAGTGAAAGGACCTGGATTGTTCCCACCTTATCAAGCATAGCAGAATGGGCAGATTACCTTGGAGAGGCTCTGTGCATTCTGCTTTTAAAGGTAATAATCACTTTAAATCACACCTAGAAACAAAAGTGAAAGCCCTTGTAATGGTATAACGTACATCATCTAAGAGCTACCCCGAATGCCGCTTCATTCCAGACCTGTTGTAATTTCTTCAAGGACAGCCCCATGGAGAACGGATGGCAGTAATCTTTATGTATGCACATGTCTCTTAAAACAGCATTTCGCAGTCTCAGCATTGTTAAGACATGTGGGCTTCAACTCCCAAAATGCCCCAGCTAGCATAAAGCTCACACATCCTAAAGTTGTTAGGTTAAGAAACACTGCCTTCAGGGATTTTCGACCCAAAGTGCATAAATATAACTTTCCAATCTTCAAAAGTATAATAGAGGATTGAAGCAATGCAATTTTTTATGGACATGTTTTCACTTCATAAATAAGCTGCTTTTGAATTTGACTTGACTAGCTTTTTATTCAAGATAGCACCTTTTTTCAAGATCCTGTAGTCTGTATCAACATTTTACAACCCAAAGTTAATCTAGACATGTGATATTTCTTGATGATATTTATGGAGGAGAAGTGAAGGAGGAGAAGTATACAAGTAGTATACTATTAGGTGCTATGCTCACTCTGTACTCCCAAAATGTTTTGGGACCGTACTTGGCAATATATCAAATGTTGGTTGGGTGTATTTAGCAAAATTTTAGCAATAACGACATATGTGCCAGCAGTTTGGCAGTTCAGGTCTCAACAGGTCAGGGTTAACTCAGCCTTCCATCCTTCCGAAGTCAGTAAAATGAGAAGCCAGATTGTTGGGGTCAATATGCTGACTCTATAAACCACTTAGAAAGGGCTGTAAAGCACTGTGAAGCAGTATATAAATCTAAGTGCTGCTGCTATTAATACAGAGAATAATTCAGAAGTAACATACATTCCATATATACAGAAAATTTTGAGTGCTGTTTCCAACATCTGGCAATACTTTCGTTTGATTCATTGGCAGACTATATATTTATTGGCCTGGCACCAACTTGCAAGACTGCAGAACTTATGTAGGTACTCTTTCTTCTTCTGAGGTGGTGATGGGCATCCCTTTATTGACAGACTATAGGAGTTCCATGGTCCTTCTTTGGTGTCCCCTCCTTGTGCTTTTACTTGCTGGCAATGAGAACCATTACATTTTGCAAGCTATTGTGGGGTTTTTGCAATATGGTCTTTTCTTGAAATTCCACTCGTGGATTAAACTACATCCACATGACCCAACCTCTATGAGTCCACTTCTTCATGGCTGTAAATATTACAGGGAAGAGGTCAGGATATAAACCCTAATATGCATATTAAGGAAGACAAACAAATAGGCTAAGAGTCATTGTGGAACTACTAGAACTTGGATGTAAACATCTTGATCACCACTAAGTAGCAGCAGGGAGTGGCAGTAAACTCATTGTTTTTGCTGGCATCTAGTGGTTTTTGCAACTCAGATCTGTTAAATTTGAACCAATGGAAATCCTGTTCAGATGGATTGAGTCACTTGGTTTCCAGTTATGCATATCTAAATTGATATTTGCACAATGGATGTGTTTCATTCTCGTTTTTGTTTTCCTGGTAGCTCTGGCTGATGATTTGGGTCATTTCTTCTTCAATGGAAATTCTGCTATTGACAATCCACAGAATTTTAGAGTGGCTGGCACCGTCTTCAAATACCGCCGTCCTTCCAATCTACATTCTGATGGTCTGGAATACATTATTGCACAAGGGCCCACTAATCAGTCTCTCAATGTCATGGTAAATAAGGCAAACTACAGTTCAACTATTTCTTACTACATTTTGCAACTATCTGGCAGTTAAATATAGCCAGATATCTAATCTAAAATGCAAGATCATTAAACATTTCAAAATTGAATTAACTTCAGACAGGCTAAATCTGTTTTAATCTAAAATCATTTGGTTTTTAGACTAGGTTTTCACAGCAATTACATCCAGAGGTGGGATTCTACCAGTTCGCACCTATTTGCTAGAACTGGTTGTTAACATTCTAAGCAGTTCAGACAACCGGTTGTTAGAAGAAATTACTGGCCTAATCCTGTAAGGAAGGCAAGAAGGAAACATTCTGGTGTTGCTTATAGAAACTGCCTCTCCATTAACCCTTATTACATTCTTGGCAGGACTAGATTTCTTGTCTCAGAAACATCTCTGGAGATTTTTCCCCCTCCTTTGCTAGTACTTTGCTTGTGTGGAGTGACCATTCAAAGATACAATGGCACTGAAAAAAGTGACATGACAATTTTTCACGCTTATGACTGTTGCAGCATCCCTACGGTCATGAGAGGCCAGGGGAGGAGATGCGTGCCTCGATGTGAGTGATATTGAGTTGGTCATGCCCAGCCAATAACATGACCACCAAGCCATGCCCTCCACCTAAGCCACGCCCACAGAACCAGTTGTTAAAAATTTGAATCCCACCCCTGGTTACATCATGTCAGAGTATATTTCAACAGATCTAATAAAGAATCAGTGCCTTGTCTCTAAATTAGCATCTGCAAAGATTTTTTTATTTCTGGATTTCAGCCTCTCTGAAGCCTCGTGTGTTTATCTCCTCCTGGCTTATTTCAGACTATGAGGGCTGAAAAGAGAAAGGGCCCGGGGCTAGGAGAGGAGAAAGCGAGGAACAATAATGGATAGAGAGTAAAACTGTTTTACTTTAATTGATTATGTGCCATCAAGTCTTTTTCAACTCCTAGCAACCACATAGATAGATTTTCTCCATGATGACCTGTCATTAACCTGTTCTTTCAAGTCTCTCAACAGTGCACTTATCACCATTGCAGTGGAGTCCATTCACATTTTCTTCTCTTTCCTTCCACCTCGCTCAGCCTTAGAGTCTTTTCCAGGGAACTGGGTTTTTGCATAATGTGTTTGAAATAAGGTAACTCATTGGTTATTTTTAGGGGTTTATCAGTGGCTACACTTTTTTTTTAGAAAGTTCACTACTGCTTTCTCCTACATCATGTCGTCGTGGCAGCATCACGTGATGTATCGGGACTTTTTTCCCCTTTGCTAAACCGGGCGTGGCCAGCACATGATGCATCCGGCCTACGGGCCAGGAGTTTGACAGCCCTGTCCTACATAGTCCCATCTGAAATCAGGTGTACGAGAATCTGCACATTTTCTTCATATTTTAAGAGCATTTTGTTCCATCCCATTTCTGCCACAATTTCTTAATTTGCACAAAAATGTATACATAACTGGAGGGGGAAAAAAGTGTCAAGCGGCACAATTAAATACTTCTCAGGTAAATTTAGGATAATTTCTTTGTCTCCTTTAAACTAATTCTCTTACACTTAGTTTTTCAATCAACAATAGATAGTAGGTATGTTTAAAGGGCTAACTCTTGTCCCTTTCATGATTTCAAATTTTTCAGCCCACAAACTTTTATTTCAAACAAACCAATCTTGCTGCCAGATGATAATAAATCTTCTACTGCATGTCATAAATGCTTTTTAGGCTCCCAGAAATTGGTTCAATAGCCACCATATCGCACATCATAACCCCCCCCCTTTTTTTTTAATTAGCAGAACAAGACAAGCTTTTAGTGTCATTTTCAGGATTTCTTTATGGCAGCCAAGAAAGCTGGACTTATTTTGCCCATTCTCCTGATTCAGATTAACAGAGTTAGAAGGGACCTTATAGGTCATCTAGTTCAACCTCCCACTCAAGCAGGAGACCCTACACCATTTTTGACAGATGACAGTCAAGTCTCTTCTTGAAAGCTTCCAGTGATGAAGCTGCCACACCTTCTGAAGGCAAACTGTTCCATTGGTTGATTGTTTTCACTGTCAGAAAATTTCTCCCTATTTCCAGGTTGAATCTCTCCTTGTTCAGTTTCCATCCATTATTCCTTGTCTGGACTTCAAGTGCTTTTGAAAATAGCTTGACCCTCTCTTCTCTGTTGCAGCCCCTCAAATATTGGAACACTGCTATAATGTCTCCCCGATCCTTCTCTTTACTAGACTAGCCATGCCTAGTTGCTGCAACTTTTCATCACCTCCAGTCCCCTAATCAACTTTGGTTGCTCTTCTCTGCATGCTTTCTAGAGTCTCAACATCTTTTTTATAGTGTGGTGACCAAAACTGGATGTAGTATTCTAGGTGTGGTCTTACCAAGGCTTTATAGAATGGTATTTGAACTCTGTTAATGCAATTTAGGATTACACTGGCTTTTTTGGCTGCCGCCACACATCGTTAGCTCATATTTAATTGGTTGTCCACTAAGACTCCAAGATCCCTCTCACAGTTATCGCTATTAAGCCTGGTTTGACCCAGTCTATATGTGTACATTCAATTTTACTTGCCTAAGTGAAGACTTTACTTTTCTTTACATTGAATTTCATTTTTTAGATAGGGTCCAGTGTTCAAATATATCAAGATCCATCTGGATCCTGAGCCTATCATCTAGGCTGTTGGCTATTACTGCCAGCTTAGTATCATCCACAGATTTGTTAAGTTCCTCTTCTAGATCATTTATGAAGCTATTGAAGAGTACTGAGCCTAAGATAGAACCCTGTGGTACCCCACTGCTTACTTCCCTCCGTGTAGGTGTAATACCATTAAGGACTACTCGTTGAGTGCAGTTTGTCAGCCAGTTACAAATCTATCTGATGGCGATGCTATCTATCCCACTTTTTTCTAGCTAACCATGAAGTAGATTGTGGCCTATTTTGTCAAATGCCTATTACAATCTGTTTGTAAAATAGGGGAAAGTAATGATACAAATGCTTGGTTTAGGCACAACTGCCAAGTATTTTAAAGTTAGCAATGTTCAGCCTACAGTGTAACCTAATAGTACTGTAATTTCTAAGTTCCTACCTAGAATTAAAGAAAGGGGATAATTATACTGGCTGGCTGGCATTCTCTCTCAGACTGGCAAGACCTGATCCATTTCTCCATGTCTTGTTCCATGTCTTCCTGATCCATATAAGACGTCTGTTTTGAGTAGGAATATTCCTTCGGCACCTCTTCTTCTGATCTTTGGGCCAGTGTTCAAGTAATTCAAAACTCCTAGTCCATCTTAGGATCAACAGCCATTGATTTTTTTTTCTTTTCCCCAGAAATTTCTCTTTAGCTCTCTAAATACAGGGAGTCCCCACATTTAAGACCACAATTGAGTCCAAAATTTCTTTCATTAAACGAAGCATTTGTTAAGTGAGTTTGCCCCATTTTAGGACTTCTCTTGCCAAAGCTGTTAAGCAAATCACTGTGGTTATTAAATTAGTCAAACTGTTGCTATATGAATCCATTGAATTTGCTTGTTAGAAGGTCGCAAAGGGGGATTACATGACCCCAGGACACTGCAACCATCATAAATATGAGTAAATTGCCAAGCATCTGAATTTTGAGCACATGGCCATGGGGATGCTACAATGGTCATAAGTATGACAACTGGTCAGAGGTTACTTTTTTCAGTGCCAAAGTAACTTTGAACAGTCACTAAACAAACTGTTGTAAATTGAGGACTACCTGTATAACGGTACCCCACTTACCTGCTTTTTCTATGGGAATTTTTCATATTTGTGAGAAAGCATATTATTTCCTCTATTCCCAGCTTCTACTGTTATTCACAAGAAGTTCCAATAACAGGAGTTACCTCCTCAGCTCCCAGTTTCTACTAATATTTCAAGTTTGTGTGAAGAATCTTAGGCTGTGACATGTCGTAGTTTCGATCAGGAGTAGGCAGTTTTAATTTGATGGACACATTTGGATTTTAAAGCATGGCTTCTTCATGTTCATCTAATCAGAAGTAATTTCAGCTCAACCTATCCAAGGGTAAAATTGTAATAATCAGATGGAGAACAAAACCTAGAGAAAATGTTTAGAGGGAATCATGCTGTTTTTTGATAGAAAATGCAAAGGGCCAGCTATAAAAGGATGCTTCTATGTCTGGCTAAAGTTTGAAATTCACTTCATTATATCCAAACAAACCTTGATGACTACCAGAGCTTCCTCTCTCAGATATTGTTTCAGGGAATTTAAGAGGGTGGTTACCTGGCTTGGAAAGAGGACTTATCGCATTCCCAGATTTGTTCCTGATTTCTTCTTTCATGAGGATTTTTAGGAAAGCAAAATTTGGGAGAGCAAATAGAAATGATAAAAAGTGGTATCTTCAAAGAATTACTCTGGGAGTTCACTCTTAGATTTCAAATTAGCAGATTTGGGGGCTATGAGTCCTTCTGAGCAGATGTGCAAAATGTTTCAAGCTTGAAATACCTTTGGTTATTTAAACCTTATTTTACTAGAAATGTTGTTCCAAACTTTGTGCGAAATGTTCCAGACCCACAACAACATTTTGAATGAAAATTTGGACTTCCAGTCATTTTGCACACCGCCACATCTGACTACTGTTTACAGTTGCTTATGTGAAGCGTCTTTCTCAAAGTTCTTTGGACTGTAGTAGAATCTTGCATAATTTAAAAGTGAGAGTAAGCTTGGTTATTTTTTTTTCTTTTTGTTAAAAGTACTACAATTTCAATGGAAAAATGCCACATGTAACATATGACTACACTGTGCCTAGAGCATTGTCACCAGTTGTTCAGACAGTTCCGCCATCCATCAAGATGCCTCTCTATCTTCACTTACCAGAACCTAGCCAAAATTACCAAGATGCAGTGTCATCCATTTCCCAAGATTTCAATGCTTCTTGGGTTTCTGTCACAGAGATGACAGATGAGACAGAAGAAGAACCTGGGGGCATGTCCTTCAATAGCCAGAACTTCTTCACAAATAACTCCACTCCCCAAGGCAAAGAATGGGGCTGGAAACATGGGGCACAGGAGGAAAATCTCAGCTTTCAATTCCAACAACTTTATCATACACGTGAAACAAGTGAAGATCTGACAGCTGACAAAGAAGCAGATCTGGGTCAGTATCCTTTCATACGCTTATTTACTCAATCATCTACAGTACAAAGTTGATGGGAAATGGTTGGTGAGATGTGTGTTTCAAGTGCTCCTCAGAAACTAAAGCGTTGCTCGCTTTGTACGTGTCTGTAATTATGTAACCCTTTCCATATTCAAGGTTCTTATATGGAAATGGAAAACGGAAGGGTGGGATTCTTTTTGATAGTCCCATTTTTGACTGGCAAGAAACAAACAGTATGTGGAATACTGACATTTTCAAAAATTTACTACTGAAATTTAGCTCTTATCATGACTTCATCAATTAACATTGATCTAAATCAATGTTAATAGTGATGTATATTCAAAATATATCAAATACTGACCTAAATCAACATTGATTTAGAGTCTCTCTTTCTCTCCACACACACACGCACATATGTAGACTGCAATATTTAACAATATTACTCAAATCCTGAATAATAACACCTCATAATTTTAACATTGAACTTTGTCAAAGTGTAATATCTCTCTTCATTGAAGCAGTCTATCTTTTTAATATATTTCCACGTATGTCTGAATAAACAGATACAGCTGATGTATTGAATAACAAAGAGGTTATCTATCATTGCCTAAGGATCAAAGTCCTTTTGTCAAAGAAAGCAATACATGCAAATTGCATATTCAGATAGTATATTCCAAATTAAATTTCATGTATTTCTGGAACATTTTCGATAGTATGTTAGTTTGCATTTTTTCTTTATAGTCATGAAAGACAGGAAAGCATTTTCAAATGCTGAAAGAAGGATGATCATACCTAAACAGATACAGAAACTATATTCATGGTCAAATGAGAGTATTTCCAAATATTTAGGGGGACAGAAGCCTTTTTAATTGTAGAAAGTAAACTGAATTTTGTGGGTCTCTTGGTTCATTTTCATTCTTCTTAAGCCCTCAGACTCAATAATATTATGATCAGCACAGCCACGCCACATGGCGCAGAAAGATTTGAACTCCATGAAGCCAATAAGATTGGTCCATCCAGACAGCATCTCTTCAGATCATTGTGTCTCCAGGATCCACAAAATGCCGCTTTTTGTAGGGCATTGCATTACATGACAGTCAAGGTTGGAAGAAAGAATTCAACAGTCGGGTTGTGGGGTCATGCAACTATCAAATGGCCGGAAGGACTGCCCAAGCAACCTGCAAAAAACTTTCCAGACAAAGTGAATGTCGACCCTTTTGTAATGAATGAAGCAACAAATGATACTCTCATGGCAATTTCTTCCAACCCTAGCTCCAGCTCCAGGCTCCCAATCAGCTTTGGGAACCAGCAGCTGTCAAAGCCTCTTCAAGGTCCAGGTGCTGAAAGGTGAGAAAGAAAATAGATTGGGAAAAAAGGGTTGAATATTCTAAGAAAAAAAAGTGATGTAATGTAAAAAGAAAGTATTCAGGAGGAACCTTGGCAACTGAGCAAGCTTGGCTTCCTTTCAAATTCTCCATTTGAAGGAGAGCAAACTAAATCCAGTCTTCCCTCAGCCCCAGGATTAAGATGCACTGCGTACTTGTTTAGCTTTAAAAAAAACTCTCAACTGACTTCATCATAATTTTCCCAGCATATTTAAGATGACAGTCCCTTTTTAAAAATAAATTATTTTGGAGAAAATGTAGATTTTATGTAAATGCAGTATTAAAAAATTAATTACACGTGGTTCTTCAAATGATTCTAGTTTTAAATGGCCTAAAGCCATTATCCTTGGGAAATCTGAGGGAATCTTCATTCTTGAATTCAATTCAGTTAGTATATTGTAGTATATTGGATTGTTTTGATGTATGTGGATATCAGAATTATCAGCTGTTCCCATATACTTTGATTGGAAGAGGTTGTAGTTAGATGAAAAGGATAGCCTTCTCTATCACTGGATAATTGCGTCAGCTGTGATGTGCTGGTCATTTCATTGGTGGAGGCTAATTGGAACGTTGCACGCTGAGGCAGTAAATCATAAAGACACAATGGGAAGCCTCCACTGGGAAGACTCTATTAGTATTTAAACTGCATATTTTTTGCTGCAGTCTAGTGTGCCATTTGCTTGAAGAACGTTGCTCTTAGATGATTAAATTCTCTACAATCCCTACAATTGTGATAGACTGTGTAGATAAGCAAACTATGTAGAAATAATGTGTTGCCATCTGGGGATTCCTTTTAGCCTCTGTGGAAACCAGGGAAGGACAACATATTTCCCTTCCTGTAGTAAATCCTCCATCCAGAAACTTATACTGAGGGTTTTTTTCCCACTGCAGCAATGACTTTGAACTGAGTTCCCTTGGCCGCGAGGACATCAGCTTGGCTGACATGTATCGCTGGAAGGTATCAGCCTATGCTCCTTGCAGCTCCACATGCACATCAGGTGAAATAACATGTAATTTTGGATAGTAATATGGCAGGTTTTTAGTCTTGCGAAGGATTCTTTGTGGTCAGTTTCTAGTATATAGAAGGGCCCACATGAGAACTTGTTCAGAAATGGACAGCAGTATATAATGTATTAAATTCTGTTTGCTGTATATTTGTGTTTGTTTTGCATCTGAACATATTCTTCTTTTAATATTGCAAAAAACACCTTTCCTTGATGTTACTTTATTATTATATCAGAAGAAACTTGTGAGCAGGTGTAGACTCCATGCATATGCATAATAGAATTGTGTTATTTGTTTGCTTGTTTGTATCTTGCCTTTATTATTTTTATAAATAACTCAAGAAAGTGAACCTATCCAGTGCACCTTCCTCCTCCTATTTTCCCCTGTGAGGTAAGTTGTGCTAAGAGAGTGACTGGCCCAAGGTCACCCAGCTGGCTTTCCTGCCTAAGGTGGGACTAGAAGTCTCGTTCTCCTGCTTTCTAGCCTAGTGCCTTAACCACTTTTGTGTTTCTGTTTAGCTTTTCAGTGTAGTCTCCAACAACTCAGGAGCTGTAATGCAGATGGGTTTAATTAGGACTAACATTGTTCTTGTTAATTTTAATGTCTTTTTTCCTGCATGAATTTTTAATAAGTCTGCACAAAGTAATTTGTTTCCCCAAGGCACTTCTGACTGTGAACATGATGTGATTTTCTCTTGTCCGCACACATTCCCTCTTGCTCTCTCTTGCTGCTTCTTTTACTCTCTCTTTCCCTAGTTTTTATTTAAAAAAAATTTCAAACAGTAAAGGACAAAACTAAAACAAAAAGTAGCAGAAAATATATAAAAATAGAGATACGAAAAAGAAAGTACAGAAAGCAAAGGGGAAAAAAAGCCAGGGAAAAAAGACTAAGAGGACTGAAGTCAGAAAAATAAGTGATCTCTGACCTTCTTTACAACAGAAATTAACAATCGTATTACCCAATCTCCCTCCTTAATATTATAAAAATCCCTTCATCTTTAGTGTAGTCCTTTTTTTATTTATCATTTTCTCTGTTTTCAACAAAAAGTCCATAAAAGTTTTCCCATCTTTTAAAAATGTATTTATTGTTTTATCTCTCACCACAAAAAGTCGGGCTTCACCATTTCTGACAACTCCAACTTCTTCACAATCCACTTGTTCATTGTGGGAATTTCAGTATTCCTCCATTATTGTATATACTGTATAATAGCCCTATGCTGTTACCATGTATGAAGTCAATCCTGCATGATTTTTTTTCCTCAGCGGGCTATCCAAAAGCCCCACTAAGAAAGTCCTGTGATGTGATTATTATCTTCATTAAGCATCAAGGCCGTATGATCTGCCTTAATGAAGCATGTTGTGCTGTCCTGAAGCTTCTCATAGTATCCTTGTGAAAGAAGCTGGAAGAAGCTTCTCTGCAACTGTCTACTTGCACAGGAGTCCTTTCTAGCTTTAGTTAGGCAAGGTAATGAGGCTCCTTTTCACAACACAGTTTGCCATCATTTAAGTACCAAAGGTGAGCACTGCACCTTCCACCATCAAAGCAGAATTAAGCAGCACATCATCGCCTGGCACCCCTGACCAAGGACTGAGAAGTATAGCAGCACCTTCTCTTGCTATGCTTGCTAAAACTTGGCTAATTGTATCAAGAGATGCTTTCAGGGGCTACAAAGCTGTAAAGAGTGCTCATAGAGTTGGATGGCTAATAAATTCAAATAAATAAATAAAATAATAGGAACAAAGTGGTCAGCTTGTTTTGCAAAGAAGTCTTGAAGGGATGAATAGCTTGAAGTTTTGAAGAACTGTACAGTTCTAATTATCAGCAGCACAGTGATTAGAGTGCAGTATTGCAGCTCACTTCTGCTAACTACCTGCAATTTGGTAGTTCAAATCCCACCAGGCTCAAGGTTGACTCAGCATTCCATCCTTCCGAGGTGCGTAAAATGAGGACCCAAATTGAGGGGGCAATATGCTGATTCTATAAACTGCTTAGAGAGGGCTGCAAAGCACTGAAGTAGTATATAAGTCTAAGTGCTATTGCTAATGCTATTTTCCCAACCTTAAGGACTTGAGCATTGTGGGACTTCCAGTTTGGGCTTCTTCAGCAATGGACTGAAATCGCAATTGTTCAAGGTTTTGATCCGTGCTCGACGCTGGAGCATCCCGAGCCACCCGGATTCGGGGCTGAAGCCACCCCGTAGAGGTGGTAAAGAAGGGGGAGCCATCAGCGGGGTTGAGGAGAGCCATATCTCTCCTCTTCGGCTGGCCATTACTCCCTTTCCCAAAGGCGGTTGCAGCGGTGGTCAGAAATGGCCACCTCAAAAAAGAACCCAACCAGACAAGATTGTGCAGGAGGAAGTTTAAAGGAGAAAGTCTGACTGACCGGGTTGAATGGAGAACATCTATTTAAGGTACCTGGAACCTGAATTTTAAAGACTAATACTATTCCTAAAAAAGATTTTAAGCTGCGAAAGAGAAAGGGAAAGGAAACGGAATTGGCTTTTTTTCCTCTAACATCGACATTTTTACTCACTTGGAACATTAATAAGAAGAGATTCGAATAAGAAATTGATAATCATTTTGACATCAATAGGTTATTTCTAACTGAAAATAAAGTGTCAAAGGGATAAAGATTCTTGGATAATTTAAAATTTAATTTCTTTAAAAAAAAGAAAGAAAGCAGCGGAGGAAAAAAGAGGGTGGAATCTGGAAAATGGAGGAGACCACCTGGAACTTTTTAAAAAAAAATGATAGTGGAATTTTAACAAGACTTGTAAAAGATATATTGTAGCTGAAATTTTGTTACAAGAGAACAAAGCCCCTGGAAAGAAAAAGTGAGAAAAGAAGTAAGAAACAGTTTTGGATTATTGAATGATTCCTGGAACTTTGGATGGAGCATCCTAATGAAATAAAATAAAATCAATTTGGGGTTGTTTACATTTTTTTTAAATGGCATCACTCCTTGAAGAGTTAAAATGAGACTTAAAGAATAAAAAGAAGAAGCACAAGACGGAAGAGGATCTTTTGGCTTCGCATTTCAATTTTTAGAAATGGAGATCTTGAACTATGAAAAACAACAAGAAACGCTGGCAGAACAAGAAGGGCGGGACAACGAAGAAGCCATCTTTAATGACCAAGTAATTTTAAGCAGGGTAAAGAAGGGAAAGGGGGGAAGGGGAGTTAAAAACTTAAGCACTAAAGCAACAACCAAAAAAAAAAAGAGTAATTTGAAAAGTAATCATAATACCAGGAAGAAGCAGAAGGGAGGATCACAGAAGGGAGAATCAGATAGAAAAGGGAATAAAAAGGGGAGGGAGAAGAAGAGAGGGAAGAGGGAAAGGAAAAGAAGCTACAAAAGACAGAAACAAGATATAGAGGTATAGGAAAAACGTATAAGAATTAAAGCTATAAACCTATTTAAAAGACACAGTGACAATGGTTAACTTAAGGAGACGATTCTGCAAGGGTGCATGGGATAGCATTGTTATATAATATGTTAGATGATTAAAGTGATAGAAAAAATTTCTATTGATGTGTAGTGGAATATTTGTTTGTAAAGAGAATAAGGCTCAATGATTTAAAAAGAACGTTGAAAAAAACTGAAAAGAAACATGGAAGATTTTTATCAGTTGATAAGATGAACTTGAATAAGAATAATAACTTTATTGACTACTGTTAATAACTATTGTTTGGTTTTTTATTTAAAGACAGTAATAAGTAAAATATGAAATATAGATGATTAAAGTGAAAGACAACTGATATTATTAGGTAATGTTTGTTAAAAGAAATAGAAATGTAAAAGATTGTTATTAATATTAATGGCAGAGCTGTACTTGAATAGAATAATTATTCCATTTACTATTGTTATACATATATACACATATATATACTTTTTTCTTTCAAGAATTTAGTGTGTATTTTAAGGGAATGTACCAAGCAGAATTCGATTGAAAATAGGTATGTGTTATAAAATAGAGGTTAGAAAATGAATGTTACAACTGTAAAGATGTAACTTAAATTTTTAAATAAGATTTGAAAAAAGATACAACGGTGTTACACTCCAGTCTAGTAATTACAGGGGAAAATTTGTTTTATGAGAAAAGGTAATATGAAATTGTAAACAGGACAGACTAAAGTATAAAAACATTGATTAGAAAGATTTTAAAAATTAGAAAAAGATATATAATTGAATTAAGAAAGGAATGAGATAATTTAAAATAAGGCTATAGGAAGTAAAGAAAGGGAAAAGCTATTGAAAAAATTGTGAAAATAGTTATAAGATATGGATTAGAATGTATAAGATAAATATGTATTGAGTTTATGTCTGTATGGAGAAGTGATAACCCGGGGCCACGCTGTTCTCAAAAAAAGATATTTTATTTGTATTTGTATGCTTTGTGAAAACTTAAATAAAACTTTTATTTTTTTTTAAAAAAAGGACTTGAGCATTGTGTATCCGTGACTGAACAACTTTATTTATTATATATTTTTGGGTTTCCTTTAAAAAGTTGGGAAAATAATATGTACAGTATATTCCTGTCAGCCATCCAGTGTAGACCAGACTGGGAAACAAAAGTCACCAACTTAATCCTGCTTTAATTATAAGGTTATACTGACAGAATCTCACAAATCTGAAAATGCTTCTGCTCTCCCCCCCCCCCTGCTTTTTTTTAAAAAAAATTTTTTTTGTAAGAACTAGGGAGGGTCTTTTCTGATATGCTTTCTCAGATTACAGTTCTGGCCCAGCTCTGGTTTCTTTTCATCTCACCATTGTCTTAATAAAGGCTCTTCCTACTGTTCCTCAAGGTTATTCTTTCTGTCCATTTCATCTCTTTATGGAAAAAAGGCTGTGCTTTTTCACACAGCAGGGGGAAATTATCTTTCTCCCTTCTGAGGAAATCCCAACTTTCTCTCTTTTCCTGATATCTAAGGTATAGGAAGAAACAGTCGCTTGCTGCTACTTTGGGCCATAGTTGTTAGTGAAGCACTTAATCCTGTAAGGCAGCTAATGATGATTCAGCTTTGCTGTGTATGCAGGGATCAGCACCTCCTATGCTATGTGTGTCCGCTATGATGGAGTGGAAGTGGAAGAAACCTACTGTGATGCATTGACTCGTCCTGAACCCACCCATGAATTCTGCGCAGGCAGAGAGTGCCAGCCTAGGTGAGTGAAAAGAGCCAGCTCTTGGGAAGGCATTCTGTGTGATATGTGTGCAGTTGGAATACTGAAATTAAACCTTATTGCTTAAGCTAGCAGAAGATAATGTGAAATATTTTTTCTGTCCCTTTTGTTTCTTGTGCAGATGCAAATGTATGAAAATAGTTATGGAAGTTTTAAAGGTTTTGAATTTTGGGGGAAAAGTTCCTTACAGAGCAGACAGAATTGCTCCTACAAAGAGAAAAATGAGAGGCAACTATAATAGATCTTTATGGAAGGATCTTTGATTTAGGAGTTTGTATAGAACCTTAGCCAGTTTTATTATTTTTCCCCCTTTGCATTAAACTATGCCCAAATTGCTTTTTCTTTCTCTTACCATTGTTTCCTATGTGGAGGTGGGAGACCAGCCAGTGGAGTGAGTGCTCAAGAACTTGTGGTGAAGGTTATCAGTACCGAATTGTGCGCTGTTGGAAGATGCTGGCTCCAGGCTTTGATAGTTCAGTCTACGATTACATGTGTGAGTCAGCTGGGCTAACCAGGCCTATGGAGCGGAAATCATGCAAGAACAAAGTTTGTGGGCCGCAGTGGGAGTTGTCAGAATGGTCTGAGGTATGTTGGTCTTGGGTAGGTTTTACACACACACACACACACACACACACACACACACACACACACCAAAGAACTTGCACAAAATTAAGATAGTGCTTTGCAGATGTTTTGAACTATACCAATCCTTTGCCATTAATCAGGTTGGCAAAGGTTGATGGCAGCTGATGTCCAAAACGTATTGAGAACATGAAGATGCTTATCCCTGATGTTCAACATGGGTTTAAGGAAACAGTTAAGTGTGAATCTCCTCAGAGATGCAATTGAATGTCTCTTTTAGACACCTGAGTTTAGAAGCAAGTGCAGATAGGGTGACAAGTTGCACAGAGCACCAGCATCCTTCCTTGCAGAAAAAGAAATGTTAATAGGTATAATTTATCATGAAATTTTCATCTGATAGTAAAAGTGCAAGTGCTCTCTTGTATTTGGCCACTTTTTCTCTTCCTTAATGGAAATGGAACAGCCTCTTCCTTAATAGACTAAAATCTATTTTACAGAAGGATACCAGTGGTTAGCCGTTAAATTAAACAGTTGTATAATATTGGCCCACATGATGGTCTCAGTGTTTTGCAGAGATGGTCCTAATCCTGGGTCCACACAAGTTGTGGCAAGGCAGGATGAACTACAAGTGTGAGGACCAAGGTATTACTATTCATTTGCATTCAGTACATATCTTAGCTAACATTCGGTATAAAATATTGATCTGGCAGGAATGTTGATTTAAAGAAAGAAAAAATGCAAGTGACTAATCCTTCTCCAGTAGCTTCAGAAAGCAGTTTCATTTTTGGGAAAAACAATGCTACCAATGACTATGAAGATACATTATTGAACTTTGCTAGTAAAAATATGTTTGATCCAATATGAACTTCAAATATCACAGTTCACGGCACTGATATAAACTGTTCAGGAATCTAGAGCTAGAAAAACTACTAGCTACTCTCACCCAGCTCTTGTTCTTTATATTTTACTCTCCATTTCAAATTACCCCAAAATCTGTTAAGAATTGGAAAAAAATCAGGGACATGAAATATCAACTCTGTCCAGACAAAAAATTATCATATAAAAATGAACTAGCATGGGACATGAAATATCGACTCTGTCCAGACAAAAAATTATCATATAAAAATGAACTAGCATGGTTCAGGAGGACTACACTACTCCAGGAAAAGGACTACCCCAAATTCCGTTTTGATAGTAAAGTCCACTGTAATTGAATTATGGGTGCTAAAAATCTGCTGCCTGAGGCACCTTCTTCATTTTGCCTTTTTGTCAGGAAGGCATGTATAATTTTTAACATTCATTACTTGATTAATAGTCATAATATGTAAGTATAGCAGGGCAAAAGAAAATGTGATGGGTAAATTTGGTGATAATGTGATTTTATAACTTTTATCTTCATCATTGCTGGCACATGCCATGATCTTTTGTCTCTTCTGGTTCCCACTTCTTTACAGTGTTCTGCTCGGTGTGGCAGTCAAGGGACAATGAGAAGAGAAGTGCGCTGTTCAGTCGAACCCAAACTCTGCAATCAATCTACAAAGCCTGTCAATGAGAAGGAGTGTTTAGGTCCTCCCTGTGACAGGCATTGGGCGGCTTCTGACTGGGGGCCGGTGAGTCAAGACGTGTGTGTGTGTGTGTGTGTGTGTGTGTGTGCGCGCGGTTTATTGGAATCTTCATGGAAGGGTTGGGAATGGGAAATATTCTAATTGAGTTTAGGGAGGCATAAAGATGGCCTTTAAGAAAATATTCAGAAAATGCCTAAGTCTGGGAGGGAAGATAGTATTAAGAAAAGACTGCAGAAGACTCCTTCCTGTCTCACCAGGGTAAAAGAGAGAAAGAAGGAGAAACATAATCAAACTTGCAAGAGTCTATTACTGTAGCCTGTCTCAATTCATTCTAGTCATCCTGTGGAATCAGTTTCCTGATCTGGCTGATACTAATTCTAGTCTAGAATAGAAAGTGCCTGTATGTTTTCTGAAATTATTGTAGAAGTCATGAGGTTAGAGGCATCCTTTCAAAAGTAAGCGAAGGCCTCTGTGAAGACCAGTTCTACTACTAATCCCAGTTACCTTGAAAAGTCTCATTATTTCTTCAAGTGCTCAGGTTTGTGTGGTGAGGGACGGATGAATCGCTTGGTCACCTGCCGCAGTGTGGAAGGGAAGTTGATCTCGGAGTCCCAGTGCAATCCCAACACTAAACCCCTGGCAACCTACCCCTGTGGAGATAAGAACTGCCCTGCCCATTGGGTCGAGCAAGAATGGGACCATGTGAGTTTGCATCGGATCACACCTCTCTGTTCATAAGGAAGACACTTGAAGTTATTGCTGCTGGTCCAAAATCTAATTAAAAATTGTGATTCCTGTTAGCGAGAATGTCTATTGTTTAATTTAGATGCTCTTCAGAGCTTTGTTTTTATCTATGCTTCCATCATGCAGTTTCAAAGCAGGGTTTCTACTAGTGGGTTCTCCTTTTGCCATTCTGTCAGTTGGGAGTGGTTGGGGGATGATTTTGGATTGTGTCAGCTCCCTGACCACAGATGGCCTGGCAGATAGTGTACCAAACTAAACAACGATTGGGAGATATAAAGATGCTCTGTAAAACTCATATGCTTATCTGGTCCCTTTGAGCTATTCCTAGATTTGACATTCAGCATTAAGCCACTTATCTACTTCTAAACCATCAACCTGACATATAAAAGGAACAGCCAGTAACATATGCAAAGAGTTTGTAGAAAGATCATGATTCTTCTCTCTTTCACTGCTTAAATTGTTTCTGCCTCCCTTTCTCCTTTTTCTTATTAGCCTCCCCATCAGATGGTAGCTTAGGAGAAACAAACCTCTTTTGCACTGGAGCTACTCTTTATTCTGCATTTATTTTACCTAGTTTAGTTTTTCCTTTCCAGAGTAAAGCAAACATCTAAACATGAAAAATAAACAAGAAAATAAAAACGTAGCTTCTTGAATGGCATGAAGAGGTAAATATTCTTTCAAGGAAGAGGTTTATTTTTTTCTTTTGCAATATCAGGTATCTGTGTTAAACATAATTTCAAGATACATATATACCTCCCAAAATATAGAAAATACAAAAAACCCTACTGCTGTGGAAATAAAATGTCAGGTACCATACACGTGAAAATTTGTCATAAATAAGCAGTACACCAAGTTATAATTCATTGCTATTCAGATAAATTATAAAATTCAACCAAGTTTGATGAAAGTGTGCTTCCTGCTTCTGAAATCTCATTACTTTAATTGTGATGTTGTCATTTTTTTTTCTAATAGAGAGGCTTTACTAATTCACAACTCAGTTTATATATTATTTCCAGTTTTCCTTAAAGAGTCCTCTGTACCAGAGTTCTTCAATCTTTCTGGCTTTGTGGACCACCAGGGTGGGGTGGGGAGGAAGGTTCTGCACGAGCGGCAGGCTAGAACACATGCGCAACCTTATTTCCACAAAGGGGGGGGGCACGCGTACTTGACGCTTGTGCAAAGGGAGCGCACACAACATGTGCTCTCCTACTTGCACAAGTGAGGATGCACTTGCTCTCCCATCACTTCTGTGGCCCGGTTTCGAACTGCTCAAGGCCCGGTAGTGGGATGTGACCCTGGGAATTGGGGATCCCTGCTCTGTGCAGTCTAAGGGGAGGGGGTTATCTTAACCGAGATTCCTTCTTCCCCTCATCAGTCTATAAGGTCCCAATTTTAATTACAATAATTCCTTAAGTATAGTTTTACCAGTGTTAGTATTTGATATAGTTGTTTTCTCTTATTTATTTAACTCTCTTCTTTTTTCCCTTTACTCTAAACCTGAACATTTTAAAAAAGGAAAACAGTCTATATAATTTCTACTGCTTCATAACTGAATGCAGTGTTCTTATTTAGTCTTCCACTTGTAGTTCAACCTACTTTCCACAGTTCCAAGGACAAACCTCTTCTTGGAAAGCTTTGTCAATAAACCCTGCATCTCAACTGAAATTGAAATAACTTTCTATCCTTGTAATATAAAAACAATTCATTTGAGAGGAGAGTCCCATTTGTATTGGGCGTCATTCTGCATAGGCTTTTCTCTAATACGTTTTAATCCCTTCCCTTGTAGCAGTGTAGCTAAACTGATGTTTTGGAAAAAGAATATTCCCCAGTCCACATATTTTTCTCATAATTTTATCGTTTAAATTTGGGTTCACCAAAAAAATGTCTCTAGATTTTCTTCTGTGTGTTCCTTGGAAAGTAAACCTGATGAGCACATGCAATATCTTTAACCATTAAGTTCATATTAGAGCTCTGGTAATTAATTTTAGAGATGAAATAAGTAGTCAAATTTGTTTGTTCCACTTTTCTCCACCATTCCTTTAATCCTGAAATTACTTCTCTTGTCACGATCCTGTAAATCTACCAACTCAATCTTTATTTCAGAAATACCCTTTGGAGCCTCAAAGAGTATTATTTGTAGCCTTATCATAATGGCTACCGTCCTACCGTGCCTACCGTCCCTGTCCTGTTGTCCCCAATTATTTGTACCTATTTCATGTATTTAAACTTATGTTTATTCTTATTTCTATTATATTGTAAGCGTTTGACAAAATAAATAAATAAAATAAAGAAACATTGCTGCCTTTCAGAGCAATATCTGCTATTTGCATGTTCTTAAATTATTTATTTATTTGCTCTGACATATCTGCCAAGACTTTAGATATTCCTACAGTGTCTTAGTCCCATTCCGGCTTCAATTCTTCTTTTAAGTTGTTTTATTAACTGTCCAGTGATGTCCATATTAGACATCCGTCCTTGACCATGTAGTGTTTTCTCCCATTGCTTCTTCGTGGAAGAGAGCCATCTCAACCACCTTCAGGTCTTCCATGGAAGCTTTAAACCCCTTTCCGTTGAGCAGATGGAACACTTTGCTTTCCTTATCTCTCTATCTGATAAAATAAGGGAATGTGGCTACATTTAAGAAAATAGCTGGATCAGGGGAAGAGAGGAAATCTCAGCATGCCATCCTGGTCAGTGGTTAGCCGCGCCCAAATGTATAGTAAATATAACTCTTGGTCTAACGGTGCTGGAATTTGGACTATACGGGTAGTCCTCGACTTACAACAATTCATTTAGTGGCCATTCAAAGTTACAACAGCACTGAAAAAAGTAGGTCACGACCATTTTTCACACTTATGACCATTGCAGCATCTCCAAGGTCACAGGATTTACATTTGGATGCTTGGTAACTGACTCATATTTATGACGGTTACGGCATCCCGTCTTTTGCGACCTTCCAACAGGCAAAGTCAATGGGGAAGCCAAATTCATTTAATAGCCGTGTTCCTAATTTAACACCTGCATCGATTCACTTAGCGAATGTGGCAAGAAAAGTCATAAAATGGGCAAAACTCAAGAAATTTCTCACATAGCAACATGAATTCAGTTGTGGTCGTAAGTCAAGGACTGCCTGTATTAAGGTTATGGTTGCCATTTAACTCTCTTCAGCAAAACTCTTGCATTGTTGAGCCCAAACCCACTTGATTGTATTCATTACTGGCAGCCTTCCAAACAAAAAGAATGAGCCCACTATGGGTGGGTCATGCGGAGGCTTTTGCCATTTTAATGCAGACGGAAAAGGGTGTCTTGCTTTCTCCGTTGCAGTGCAATGCCACCTGTGGACGAGGTGTCAAGATGCGGACAGTGCTGTGTGTGGGATTAGAAAATGGCCTGTACAAGGAGTATCCTGAGAGGCACTGCGAGGCTTTTCGAAAGCCAGAAACACAGGCCCCATGTTTCCAGAGACCCTGTTCCACGTGGTTTTCAACCTCATGGTCTCAGGTAGATGGAGAAGCTACGGCAACGTGGAGAGGGGAGAGAGAGCTGCTGGAGGTTGGAACAGGATTGGAGGGAGCAGGCAGGGAAGATTCCCGCTGAACAACTCTTTAATAGGAGAAAATAAGGTGGGGGGGGGGTTGTCTCTGTTTCATCCATTGAGATTCCCAGCATTGCTTTCCAAAGCCCTGTTTATTTTGAGTTTGTAGATACCACCTTTCTGAAAACCACCATGGAGTGCGCAACATTCAAAAAGATGATCATAGAACTTTTTTTCAAAAAAAAAAAAAAACCCACATCAAAATACAATAAACATTTAAAAGCACATGGAGCATGACTGCAACTGTAAAAGGGGGCACGCCCTCTCATTGGGTTGTGAGGCACAAGGCGGCCCTTTCATTTGCGCCTGGCAAATTGTATTGGGCTCTGATTAAATGAACTGAAGGGCATCTGTATCCAGAGCCCAATGCAATCATCTAAAGTGGTAACCAAGACAGAAGTTAACCTTTGCTGGATCGGGAAAGATGAAACATAATTGGACAAACCTATAACTTGCTACTGCTGCTACTCGGAAATGCAGCGATCAGACAAAAGTAGCTGTGCAAACATTCCTGACCTTGCTCAACCTATAGATGTTTAAATGTGGTCCCAGTATTAGAGTAGTAAATTAATTTAATTCCTTTGGCTTCATTTCATTTCATTGCACTTTCAATCTTTTGTCTTTATTTTTTCCTTTATTGATTTTAATGTAATGTCTTTCTTTGTTGTGGGCCACCCAAAGCCATTGAGTGTTGGATGGCATACACAATTAACAAATTATTATTAAAATTAAAATTTAAAAGTAAGAAATCACACTGGCAAATGAAGCATTGCTACCATTTTCTAGTTTAACTTGGGTATCCATGCTTGCCCAAAGTGACCCAGTTCTTGAGGATAATTATGAAGCAGCCCTGTGGGATTTCTTTTCATGGCCTTCTCCTTTTGGTTGAGTTATACATCCATGCTTTGTGCCGTAGGAGAACACTTTTTTTCCTCCCATCCCTTGCAGTGCAGCAAGACCTGTGGTACTGGCCTGCGTTTCCGTGAAGTGAAGTGCTACCAAGGAGAAACCTTAGGCCAAGGCTGTGAGTCAACATCCAAACCTGAAGCCAGGCAAGCTTGCCAACTGCAGCCGTGTCCCACCGATGCTCCAGGTAAAAAAGCAACATGTCAGGGGCTCTAGCTTAAGGAAGCAGAGAGTATGGCAGCTCTTGAGCCAAGCTAGCCCTCGGTTGTGAAGAAGCGGACAGGGCCATAAACCCAAGCAATCAGTGCTAGGATCACTTGGGATGTTAAGGCATATCTGGTTATTGGTTTGAAACTTAGTGAGGTGGGGGGAACCCAGTTTTGTGAATAATAGATATGGTGGCCAAGCAGAAGACATTGGAGCTGCCAATGTCTGAATCCGGAAGGACTGACAGGCACATAGAAAGAGATAGCAAAGACCACCATGCCAAGAGGCTTAAAGAAGAGGCTAACTCTCACAGGAGGAAGATAAAAGGAGGACGTGGAGAAAGAGAGAAGATGAAAGAGTATGGAACTGCAGGCATAAGAAAAGTTGCATGCACCCAATCATCTGAAGCCAGCCGTGTTTTTGAAATACAAATATTCTGGGTGAGGTAGGTAGCCCAATCGCAAGAGGATTCAGGTGACTCACCATCTATCTTAATCTATGTTTTCCTCTCTATAGACGAAGACTGTGATGACAAAGCAACAGCTAACTGTGTGTTGGTCCTGAAAGTAAAGCTCTGTTCACACTGGTATTATAGAAAGGCTTGCTGCAGATCTTGTACGGGCAAAACACCGTGATTCGGCCCTTGCTTCTTCCACTTCAGAATAAAAAGCATCAAGAGAGAAACTTGAGGGAGGCCTGCCTTCTTGACCAGGAAGTGCCTGATGCTGATGGACAGTCCAGAACATCGGTCCACTTATTAGAACGTTGCTGTAAAAATGACTCCGATCACAGCCCTTTTCACGAGGAGGCCTGCTCCTATATATTGCGCAGGTGATCTAATAATCAGGCTCCATGATGCTATTCACAGGCATTTTGTCATGCTAAGTAATAATATTAAAACCTCTGCTTCTCACTTCCTTGAATTCCTGGGACTGGATGCATCCCTGATTGAGTCTGACTTTCAGTGGCATCATCTGAGACCATTTGGAAGCTACACGCAGTTTGGGATGGGCAAGTCGCCAGTGTTGCGCTAGCAGCCCCCAAATGATGCTGCCCTTTCATCCTTATGTATCTAGGTCAGGAGTCCCCAAACTTGGCAACTTTAAGACTTGTGGACTCCAACTCCCAAAATTCCTCAGCCAGCTATGCTGCCTGAGGAATTCTGGGTGTTGGAGTCCACAAGTTTTAAAGTTGCCAAATGTGGAGGCTTCTGATCTAGGTGAATTCCACTCTTAAAAGATACATCATGTTTTAGAGAGTGTTTCTCATCCTTGGCAGCTTTAAGAGGAGTAGAATCCCACAGCCAGCATGGAGTTGAAGTCTACATATCTTAAAAGTTGCTGAGGTTGAAAAACACCGTATTTCCTTTTATGGACTTGCTGCTTTTGGCTGAGCTTTACATCCACACTTTGTATCAGAAGGTCCATACATAATCTTAGAACATTCACTTGCATTAAGACATAACATGAAATCCAGCAGTGGGCAATCTAATCTGGTCCAAACTAGTTTCTGACTGTGCAGTCAAATGGCTGTAGGGGAGCCCCATGTCAAATATAAAGACAATAAAAGGTAAAATGTTCTTTTGTTTCCTCTTGACTTCATGGACAGTGGGTTTAACATTGTCTTTTTTTTTTTTTTTTGAGAAGTTTTCCAATTTCTCAGTCTATCCTATAGCCTTAAGTACTCCTTGATAGTCTTCTATCCAAGAATTGACCAGGGCCAGTATCTTTTCTATATTGGCTAGTTAGGTAGATTGCCCCTACACAATCTATTTCCAGAGATAGTCTTCCTTATTTAAAAAAAAAAAAAACACATAGTGGATTTCAAATGACAAAGAGGCTGACATTAGAATTTCAGAGGAAAAATTTCCAATGTCCTTCTGAAATCAGAATAAGATATTAGTTTAGGATGATAATCTGAGCCTTCTAAAAACATGTACCCCGCTTCAGCAGCAGACATAACGCCATTTATCTTGCTTCCCAAAGAAAACTGTCTAGCTGGTTGGTAGTTGGCAAACAGCCTTTGCCTTCATGATAACAGGTGGATCCTTGCCTCCTTTAAGATTGGTAGGATCACTGCATTGTACAAAGTCATTTTTGCCACTTTTTGGCTAACTCAGAGGTCGGGCAGTTTCAGCTTGTCAATGTTCTTAGCTAAAAAGTTGCAAAAGATTTTATGTAATTAGATCAGAGGATACACAGCCTTCTTGGGATTCTCTTGTGTCAAAAGCAGTCAAACATACAAGTGGCCTTCTTTCGTACTTTACATGTCACAGTTCTTTATTGTGAAACCATATCTGGTTGAAAGCTCTAAAGAACTCTGAGAGGAGACAGTAGGGACCTTCAACTGACATATCAAGAACAGACTGAGTAGCATACCCATTAACTGTTCGTAGTATTCTCCACTATGGAGGAAGTTTTTTTTAAAAAAACACATTTCACCTATGGTTCATTCTAAAATTGCAGTAGGCACGTTCCATGAAAACCTGTGCTGGCTTTTTGTAATACATGTCTTGGGTTTGGGTTTGAGGTGAGTTTTTTTGACAGTGAAAAAATTTACCACAAGAGTGGTTATTGTATTATAGTGGAGTCTCCCTGGGGCCTCCGTTTTCTCTTCTGGCTTGCCTGTGGCATTAGCATTAGATCTCTGGGAATTGGAGAAATAATTAATGGGAAAACCTACTTTGGGTATTCCTGTATGAGTTTTGGTGTAAAATTGAACTTAGGAATAGGGAAGGAATGAGTGCCGTTAAGGAGGGGCCTGAAGAAAAGATTGCAGAGTCATGAGAAAGGGAAGTGCAAGAAAGAAACTCAAAATAGATTCACATACACACACACACACACATATTTGAATTTGTATAGTATAAGACAAACAAAGAGAAACTTGGGCATACTTTCTGTCACCCTACCTTGACTCCAATAAAGAGCTTTCATTAAATTCCTGCCCTGTTTCTTGATCTGACCAATCATGAAGTTCCTCATGGTATCCCAACAGCTGCAGCAATTTTCCTGAGCTTGCCGTGATGCCATTTCCAGAGTCAATAACTGAGTAGCCTTAAAAAAATCGATGGTTGGACAGAGGAGATACCAGGGTTATAGGGAGAGACATCCAGAAAGTTCTATTCAGTTTTTCCCCAGATTAAATAAAAAACACCAAGGGTGTTTGAGGGGGGCGAGATGTGGGGGAAAATCTGTTTTGCAGATTTTTGAAAGGTTGGACAAGACGCAGAAGGATGATCAATAAAAAGTTATTATCTGGGGATTTGAGAGGCTTTCTAACCAGACAGCCTCTTTGCTAATAGGTTATTGTTTTGCAAATCAATGTATTTAGAACCACTGGAATAATAAATATAAGAATGTCTGGAATAATTAAAAAAAACCCACCAACTTTCCTCTATGTACTAAATAAATGTACCACGGAAAAGGACTATGTTAAATCTTTTTTCTTAATTGGTTAGGTTAAGAGAAGTGAAAGCACTATAAGAATTCAAGGCAACTAGTGTATCATAACATTAGGCATCAGAAAAACAGAGGAATAAGGTAAAAGTAATTATAACAATGGCAAAAAAGTAGAAATAATGTTTTATTTTTCTGTCTATTGACTAAATGTTAATTTGCACTTCCTTTTCACCTCGTGCCACAAAAACACTACTGAGAAAGCCAGACCCTCCTTGCCATTCACCTTCTTTTAAAAAATAAAAGCATTTAGAGCAAAACCACCCATTCTGATGTGGCAAACTAGATTGTATGGGAAAAGGCAATGCTTTATCCCCTTTGGTCCTTGATCATTTGTAGCTGGGGAGTAGGAGAATTTAAAGATTTTGAGCTACGTCTGGAATCAGTTGGTTGCCAGTGTGCAAGTTGTTCAAAAAATGCTCCTCCTGCTGCAGTCTAAAGGAAGATGATCCAGAATTTTTCCAGCTTGCTTTCCATTCAGGGTCATCTTTGGAAAGGCTGTCAAGTCCCTTTCCATCATTTTGAAGTGACCTAGGCTGAATCTAAGATGAAGAAGAGGAGGTTACATACTCCAAACTGAAGGTGGGAAGTAAGTTTTCCCATTTATAAAAAAAACCCCATCCTCATTAAATGAATAAACAGCACAATAGACACGATGAAACACAAATCTGTTTCCTTGCTATCTTAATCTCCCCCTCCTAATAAATATGGGATCTCATAGAAAACCATAGGTGTAAAATAAGCTTAAACAACTACTATGTAGAAAGGTATAATTTGGGCGAAAACATCCATATAGGAAACAGTGCATTCCTAGATGGCTTATAACCAACAACATCTAAAACCGTATGTTGACTATAATTCTATCATATGGCCAGGTGTCATTAGCAAAATTAAGAAGTTTGTTTGGCAAGTAGCCACTTGCTAGAAAGGAGTAGAAGTGAGCCAGTGTGGTGGTGTGGTTAAGGCATCAGGCTACAAACTGGGAGACAGATCCAATCCCATTTTAGGTATAAAGCCAACTGGGTAACCTTTAGCCAGGCCCTCTCTCTGAGCCCTAGAAAGTAGGGAAGGGCAAACATCTTCTGAAAGACCTTGCCAAGAAAAATGTAGGACTGAGCCAAAAACTGACTCAAAGGCAGAAAAAAACAAGAGAAGAAAGACAGGAGTTTTCATTGCACTGGATTGAAATGCTACCTCCTAAATGAAGTATTTCCAGTGTCATCTCAACCCCAGAGAATTAAACAGCACATCTCAGCAAAAGAACTAAGGTGTTCAAAGAAGGGCCCAACTGAAAGGGGTGGCAATATCACACACACAAATGACAATCTGTCATTTAGGAACACCAACAAAACAGTTCTAAGAAACGCAAAACAAGGCATAAACCTTGTACTGAATTAACAGGATTTTTTTTTCCAGCTTGGAAAACAACGAAATTTACACAAAGTGTAAATCACCTAACCTAACCTAAGCAGAGAAGAAGCATGCAGGCTATCTGAATATGGAATTAGGGATGTGCTTCAGGGCTATGGCAACCATTTTGTGTGTAAAACTTTAAAACTAGTTGTGTGTATGCTTGCAGCCCCAAATTCCAGGTCTTCCTCTGATAATAATCTGGAATTTTCTGACAGCTTGATTTACTGCATCTTAGTGACTTCTAAGAATTTTTCTATGCCCAACAAAATTTTTCTCCTTTCTCTAAGATTTGTCACTGGAAATCTTCCCCTTCCAAATGTATAGACAAACATATAAGAAAATAAGCATATAATACTTTTTATCCCTATGGGGTGGTTGTTCTCTTGCTTTCTGAACTCGGTTATTTGAAATGTTTGCAAGAAAACAACTAACCTCAAAGAGCACCAAGGACTTCACAGTTCAACCCTGAGCTACATATATTCTCTTCTATTAATACCATTTATTCCTCCATCTTTCAAATGCCCGGTGTAATCTCCTTAGGTTGGTTCCCCCCACCTTTTTAAAAAATAATAATGGTTTGAAAAACCAATCTTGTAACCTGTATTGCTTTCACAGCTGATCATACAGGCTGCTTTCACAGCAACTGATGAAACTGTCTGTTAGATTTTTCATATTTTTTAAAAAAGGAAAGTCTTTTGAGTTTAATTTGGTGGCGCTATATACCTCATAAGGCACTTTGTTAGTTACCATGATTAAGTGACCTGAAGCACGCGCGTGCACGCACACAAACACACACACACACACACACTGCTTTCTCGTGGACTGGAAGGTTGTGATAGCTTTGGGACCCTTCTTAACATTGCCACCCTTGGCTGCTGAAACTCACTCGTCCAGTCAGTTCATCTCATGAAAATGGGAAAAGGGAGCATTATGTATAACTGTCTTGAGCATCTGAAAGAAGGCAGGATTAGAGAGAGAGAGCCAGGTGGGTGGTGGGGGAGGAAGGGAGGAAAGCTTCATATGAGAAATAGTTATCTGCACACATTTGACTTAACTTCATCCTGTTCATTGACCCCAAACATTTTATTCCCTGAATACTGAAAGTTTCCAGGCATATACAGGACCAAGAAGCTGGACGTATAAGCTTTCTGTGTGCTCAGCATGAGAGTTATTCATGAACATGAGAAGGATGGTGCCGTCAATATACAACTCTATTGTTGCCTGTTCTGCCTCAAAGAACTGCAGGCACACATTGGTCACATCTCTTCCAGATTAGGGATATATGTTACCCCTGTGTGCAAGAGTACATTAGGTCTCTCCTCCACTGCAACCCAGAAAAGTCTCATCATAGTCTATGAGTTAAGGGGAACTGTTGCAACTCTGGCCTGTTGGTTCTCCACAGATTTTTCAACTCTACAAAATTAGGTTTCCATTGTGGGGGGAACTAGGTTTTACTAAGATGTCAGCTCTACTGGAACTGTGGACTGGGATAAATGGTCACAATCCAGATTAAACCCCAAATTGTTCAAAATGTAATTGAAATGAATTGAGTCTATATTCCTGTACATACATGGATTCCTTTATCACATCAGCATCCTTGTGTTCTTGAGACAATTACTATTTTAAGCGAAGGTCTTAAATTTCGTCTCTAATAAACATTCAATTCACATAAATAAAGTCCAGTATGCAAGACTGACTGCTTACTGATACTTCAGAGAATGACCCTTGTGCTTGTTCAAAAGAATAGACCAAATAGTTTCCAAAATAGCCTTATGTACCATTCTTAGAAGATCAAACCATCAGAATTTCAAACACAGGAGCAACGTTTCATACATAGCAAAGTTTGCAGGCTTGCAGAAGTTATCAATCGAAATTTGAAACCAATCCAGTACATTTTTCTTTGTTGTCTGGCCAGTTCTATTTAAAAGGGTATTACCTTACAAAAGTCGTAGAACTGTTGAATTTGACACGGACCATTGTATTCAATACTTCCTCACCATAGCTTGATAATAAAAATATTACCTTTTGCAGTTCTACCAGCTTTAAGTACACGAAGATGGGAAGTTAGAATAAAGACTTGACCAAGCTTCAGTTGGGGTTGCAGGGGAGTGGCCTTTAGGTGTCAGGATGAATTGTTCTTAAGAAAACCTGTTCAGAATTGAGAATTTGGGGAGAACAGGATGTTTTTGCCATGTAAAAAATAATCAGATTTCAGAAGAAATTTGGTAATTTCTCCAATTCTTCAACTCGCAGTTTCTTACCATTAGTAAATGTATGTGCTTGTGTATGCGTGTTCATGTGTGTAATAAATACATTTTGACTGGCCTATTTTACATTCTAGTACAAATAAAGCATTCAGTTCATAAACGAATGGGTTACAGAAATAATCAAAACATTTCATTTCTTGTTTGTTCTTGTTTCACTTCAAATGAACCCTAATTCAGCAAACATGGTGTTACCTTTCCACTGGTTGTCTATATCCTGGTTGGGAATTATAATGTTCCCTAAAAAGTTCTGGAACTGATCGTCGTGAGCTTACTCTATTAATCAAGGGAAGTGAGTGGGTATTGCATTGAAGAGAGACAAATGGGTATGCCTAATGGTAGATCCCAAATCTCTTAGTGGTGGGGTGGAATTGTAAAGTGGATTCCATAAACCTTGAAATGCAAGATAGCCCTCATTAGACAAGAACCCTCAGTGGAAACAACTAGCACTTTGCAGGTTTGAAATTTGCACAACTCCCCCGTCCTCCCCTCCTTGGTTAGAGAGTTATAAATCTTTTGCTGCAAAGATCAGGAACAATGGTGGGTCTTGGACACATGTTCCATATTGGCAGAAACACATCACCTTAAAATCCCCACCCAACCAGAGGATCATACTGAAGCACCTGTGATAGTGATAGACAGTGATCATACTTCTGTACTGAAAGCCCTCAGATTTGGAAAAGTCCCGTGGATGGCGCAGTGATGGATCACCGGGTAATTTTGGTGGGTTGCCAGTTTGGCAGGCAGCCCCATATCCTTGCAGCATATGGGTGTGTAGGTGACACTCTCGCCCCCATTCCGTACCATGTCAGCGGTCTGTATATAAAAGGGAGCCCTGCAGGGGGAACAGACTGGGCCATAGTTCCGGTTACTCTGTTTGTTAAGCTCACAGGATGGAAAAGAGGAGCTTCCCTGCCCATCCATGATACGACAGTTGCAAGCATTGCACATAATGTAGTGTGAGTGCCGGGGAAGATTGACTTCTTCCTCCTCCTCTTCCTCCTCTTCTTCCTCTTCGGCTTCTTCAGATTCATCTTTCTTGCAGCAGTAATACTAAAGCAGGAGAGGAATATTTTTATTAGGACACAAAAAGTTTGTTGCATAGAGTAATGCTCTGAGAGTTCAGAATATTGACACACATTAAATTCAGCAATTTTCACATCAGGTTATGAGGTACATCAGATACATCAGTATTTCTGAATATTGCTGTCTGGAATTCTGGGAGTTGAAGTCAATTCCAATTTGCCAGCAGCATGAAGAAGATGACACCGGGGTGGGATTCTACCAATTTGCACCTATTTGCTAGAACCGGTTGTTAACATTCTAAGCAGTTCGGAGAACTGGTTGTTAGAAGAAATTACTGGCCTAATCCTGTAATGAAGGCAGGAAGGAAACATTCTGGTGTTGCTTATAGAAACTGCCTCTCCATTAACTCTTATTACATTATTGGCAGGATTAGACTTTCTGTCTCAGGAACTTCTCAGGATATTTTTTTTCTCCTTTGCTGGTACTTTGCTTGTGTGGAGTGACCATTTAAAGTTAAAATGGCACTGAAAAAAAGTGACTTATGATCATTTTTCACACTTACAACTGTTGCAGCATCCCCACAGTCATGAGAAGCCAGGCGAGGAGATGCGTTGAGTTGGCCACGCCCAGCCAGTCACATGACCACCAAGCCACGCCCACCAACTAAGCCATGCCCACAGAACCAGTTGTTAAAAAATGTGAATCCCACTCCTGGAAGACACCAATGGTCAACTGAGGCTCATGGGGGCACCAGGCTCAGGATGGCCAAAAGGGTGGAGAGGAGGGGCAGACTGGCAGGTGAGAGAGGTTGAAGCAGAGGGGAGCCCAGCAGGGCAGGAGAAACATGAAGTCCTTCCTTAACAACCATAATTGAGATTATCAGAACTTCTGTCGCTAAGCAGTATGATTACATGATATATTGCCGGAATGACCGCTTTGCTTAGAGATGGAAATTCTGGTTCCAGTTAGTGTTAAACAAGGACTACCTGTAGTTGGGATAAGAAGAAAAATTTGACAGTAGAACAGGAACTTTTAAAAATGCAGTGCATGAGTAACAAGAGCATTGTGCCAACCAACTTCAGAATGCTTTTCATGAGATGGCTGATAATGGGCAAGGCTGAAATTTCAGTATATATATTTTTTGTTTTTAGTCTTTACTCTTATCACATTCCATTTTATCTTTTATTGATTTTATCTTATTTTATTCCTACATAACAGATGAACTCACAACTCTGCCCTTTAGCTTAAAAGTTCTCAGTGCTGTGGGCAAGCAAAGGAGACATAGAATCAGCCCAAAAAACACTGAAACTAGCCGGGGTAGCAAAACAATTTTTATGAGCTCCTCATGCCAAAGGCTTCTCCAGAGAATCTAACATTCTCGAATCTGATGAATGCGGTGAACATAGCTGAGATACTCTCCCAACAATCTGATTAAGCACTGAGCTCCTCTTTTTAAAATAAAGATGATTCTCGTATGGAATGAAGACTTTCTGATAAACACTCAGTCTGTTTAGTGTATTATCCATCATGAAGTTAGCTTTTGTGCTTATGTCCTTAATGAAGATGATGAACTAAGTGAGGATGTAATTATAAAATCTTTTTCAGATTTTTTTGGGCTAATTATTGTCTTTTAACAGCTCACACTATTGTAAGTCTATTTGAGGAACAACAGCTATCTCTGTTAATACAGGTTTTTTTGTCTTTTAATGACCCCCATAATCCCTTGCATCAGGGCAACTGAATGGAGCTGAGTGTTTACTGGCCAGATGCCCTTCCTGTCAGCAATGCAGAGTTTGCAGTTGATATTTACTCATTGTGCCCAGAGAGAAATACCTGCCACTACCTAGGATCGAACTCAAAGCTTCCTGATTGTGAGGCAAAAACTCCACCTTTAGGCCACTGCACCACTATCTCTTGTTAAACCAGTGGGCCAGTGACCATTGGTGGTCCATGAGAAAATTTTGGGGGTCCGCAGAGAAATGTCACCCCCAAAGCACCCCCCAAAGCAATTAAGCCAGGGCACACAAGGCTGTGCTGCCCACATGGCCCGTGGGAACACAAGGCTTGTGTCACTTGCATTGCGAACAACATGAGGTAGTGAGGGGAGGGGGGGGAAGGCCAGTGGCGGGAACTTGCCCCACTCACCCCATGGGCCTGGTCCAGCCATCAGGCTATTTCTTTCCGCTTCTTCTGCTTTTGCTGCACGCAAGGAAAGCAGCAAAAGTCTTTCTTTCTCTTCCCCAAACTCCGCCAGAAATGAGTTTTGGGGACTCTGCAAGGCATCCTGCTCCAAGAGGCTGTGCCGGCGTGACAATCTCACAAAGACTCATTTCTGGCAGAGTTTGGGGGAGAGAAAGAAAGACTTCTGCTGCTTCTGCTGCTTTCCTTGCATGAAGCCAAAAGTCTCTCTCTTTCCCCCTGAGAACAGAGCTGGAGATGGTATCCTGCAATCTCAAATAAAGAATGATCGATCAGTAGGAAAACAGGGTGGGGAATTTTCCTGCAGACTTGGATTTTCCCAGGGTGTCTGGTCTGCAAGATTTAAAATTATGAGTTTGGTGGTCCCTGATGCCCAAAAGGTTGGTGTCCCCGATCTAAGGAAAACATTTGATGCTCACATTATTGTATCTTAGTGAGTTTCCTTGATAGACAGACTGTCTGACAGCTGCAAACACACAAGCCCAGACAAAAGAGAGGGGGAGTGGGAGGGAGGGAGGGAGGGAGGGAGGGGGAGGGAGAGAGAGGGATTTTTCAATCACTTATCAGTACAATCAATTAGTTCCATCTACTCTTAATGCTATTAATGCAAGAAGATGAGTTGCCAAAGGTTCTGGTCAATTTTCTTTCAGCCAACTGCTGCACTGCTAGCATTATACATTGATCCTGTCCATATTAACTGGCTCCTCCATATGCATGAAAAGGATCCAATTGTTTTTCAGCAGTTCATTAAGTCCATCGGTGCTACTAAAAATGAGGTTCTTTCTGGAACGTTTTGGAATTTATCCCGTTTGAGTGTTCAGTGATTTAATCATTGAGACCCCTTTTAAACAATGTTGCATCAGCTCATTCAATCTGAAATGCTGTCCAACTTGGACAGTTGTCATACTTAATCTAAACTTATTGCTAACCTTGACAGCAAGGGCTGTATTTAAATGCATCACTAACACAAGGGAAACATTCTTTTGCCCATTTCATAATGAATTGATTAACTTGTACAATGCATTGGCCAAAGAGATAATTCCCTTTAAAAGGGACGGGCTACCAAACCTAGGAAACAGCAAACCTTCTTGCCGTTTAAATGAAGACTTTAATTCTATCCACACTATGAAACACTAATCAAAACAACAGAGATGAGACCAAAGACAATTATGACTTTTTAAAATCTACACCAGGAATCTTGAAGCAGATGCCCTAATGGACATTCTATCTAACTCCTGTACACAAGTTGCCTGCCACTCTCTTCTTTAAGCCCTTGAAAAGCAAGACCAAGTAGCCCCTGGCACCCATCAATGGTACAAATGTGTCTCTCTGTGAGTATGTAAAAAGTACTGGTAATCATCTCCAGTTCAGCATGACGGAATGACACATCTGTCATATATAAGGCATCCCTCACAGTACAATGATTTGCAACTTCAAACAAAGTGATACTAGCCTCAATCTTCAGCCTGACTTTTACTGAGAATTCTCCAGGTAACAGTCTGTCAGTCCTTCAAGGCTGATCAAACTAAAAATCCAATGTCATGTACACCAGTAATAGTTTTGCCATAAAGCTTGAGTGACAGAATCTTGCAAGCCTGTAGAGTTGTAATTGCAGGAATGTTCCAATCTCGGATGGCAAACCTCAGATAAAGAATGTTTCCAAGCAAATACAACTCAGGTAAACAAAGTCACTAATCTAAAGGAGGATTAGAGAGAGGAAGTAAACATATGTTAGACTTAAGAGATAATTAATTGTATGGATTACTGTGCTAAACGATAACAAAAGTTAAGCAGTAACCAAAGTTAACTAGTGATGGAAGATAACTAAAAATGTTTATAAATGCAAGACTAGACTCCAATAAAGATCATCATGATTCAGTTGTTCATGATCAAACAACTTGACTGCCTCGTCATTACAACACAAGCCAGAAAGAAGTTTCCCCATTCCTCTCTTTTCCTTAATTTATTTTGATTACACTCCTTTTATATGAACATTGTCTTGGTAGCAACACTTTCTCTTGCCCCTCAAGGCCATTTCCTTTGCCTTCTACAATGATCATCTAATCTGACCTAATGATTCCATCTTCTGGTTTCTCAGGGGACATGTCATGACATTGGTCCACCTATAATACTGCTTCCTTTGTCCGAACCCCGTCTTATTACTAGGAATTGATTTCTAGATCTTAAAAGAAGTTACAAGATAAACACTCAATAAAAAGGAAGAAACATATCTGGGAACAATTTTTCCAAGCCACAAGAGATAAAATCTCTACAGCAGAGAATCTGGGAAATAGATGGAAGTAAGCAAAAAGGATTGAAACATTCCTTAAGGGCTGAGAAATAAGCATTAGAAGAAACTCAGGCAGTTTCTCCCTGATTCATTGGGAAGATGAAGCAGTCAAGCTTGCAAGATTCTATAATTACAGCCTATCTCAATTAAGTATCATTCTAGTCTTCTTCCTCTAGAGTCTGTTTCCTGATCTGGTCTGCCCAGAAGGACTGACCTTTATTCTAGTTTAGAAGATAATCACAAGCACTTTAGCCAAGAAGTTGGGCTGTCTTAAAGCTAAGATTTTAGCAAAGATGTGGAAAAAGTTTTATAGCCAATTATACCGTCCTCAGCTCACCAGTCTTTCATCTCAGTTAAGCCCATCCCCCCAATAATATTCTCACTTGGCCATCAGCCTTCTGGCTGGAAACTGTTGAATCAATCAATATTTTTTTAAAAAAACCACGATAGTAATTTGGTACCTGCTGAATTGTTAAAAAGTAATGTTGATTGGTGGATCTTTCTACTGACCTCCTTATTCACCCACATCAATAATACTGTCCATATGCCTAAAGAATGACATTGTTCTACTAGTGTTCCCCTCTTTAAAAAAGGAAATAGCATGGGCCCATCTAATTTTTGCTCTATTAGTTTCCTCAGCTTTTCTAGTAAACTATTTCATTTCTTATTTCATAAGCTTCTAAACTAGTTAGACTAGGAGAAATTTCTCACTAACTTTAGGAAAGGTACACCGACTAGGGATATATATGCTCTCCTGCAGTGTAGGGTAAAGAAATAAATGTTGCCCATGCACTCTCTATATACGTTGCCTTTATTGATCTAAAGTCAGCATTCAGTTCTGGAGAAAGGCTTTGGGTGAAGAGGTAATAATCACACTGGATAACACAGTTTTTCAAAATTTTTGCTTCCTGAAAAATCTTTGGTGATTATGATAGACTCCTTCAAACTGAACAAATATAATTTCAGAGTACCACACAGGAATCTTGAGAAATATGAAATTAACTTTTAATGAGTATAATATATTTACATGATTGGGGTGGGATTCAAAATTTTTAACAAATTTTAACAAATCTGTGGGCATGGCTTAGGTGGTGGGCATGTCTTGGTGGTCATGTTATTGGCTGGGTGTGGCCAACTCAATATCACATCAAGGCACGCATCTCCTTGCCTGGCCTCTCATGACTGTGGGGATGCTGCAACAGTCGTAAGCGTGAAAAATGATCATAAGTCACTTTTTTCAGTGCCATTGTAACTTTGAATGGTCACTCCACACAAGCAAAGTACCAGCAAAGGAGTGGGAAAAAACTCCAGAGACGTTCCTGAGACAGGAAGTCTAGTCCTGCCAAGAATGTAATAAGAGTTAATGGAGAGGCAGTTTCTATAAGCAACACTAGAATGTTTCCTTCCTGCCTTCGTTACAGGATTAGGCCAGTAATTTCTTCTAACAACCGGTTCTCCGAACTGCTTAGAATGTTAACAACCGGTTCTAGCGAATAGGTGCGAACTTGTAGAATCCCACCCCTGCACATGATTTTTCCAACATGCTGTGTGAGTTCACAAGGCTGAAAGTGTTTTGCTACTGATTTTCATTTGTACTCAGTATCCAATGCCTCTCACAGCAATGTGCAACAATAGTCAGCCAGCATTAATGGATTCCAGTTGCCACTGTGGCAATGTCCCATTGAAACCTTTCACCAATTCTATCTAGATTTTCGGGAAAGAAGTCCAAGTGTGAATACAGAAAATGACTCCTCAGGGGTTTCATGGTCTTATACACTGAGAGAAATTTGTCAACAAGCTGGATGTAGTTTAGATACTTTGTAGTTAGCAAGAAAATTCTCAAGGACATCCTTGAATGCTTTCCAGACAATTTTCTCTGGCCCCAGTAACAGATCTTTTTAATCACTTGTCACTGATGGTATATAGCTCAGGGCTGCCAAACTCACATCATCATGGTGGTGTCTCATGACATATCGGGACTTTTTCCCCCTTTGCTAAACCGGGCTAGGTGTGGCCAGCACGTGATGCATCTGGCCCATGGGCCAGGAGTTTAACACCTCTGGTATAGCTGATCTGTGGGCCCACAAAAATGCCTTCCTTAACCTTATTCATTGCTTTCACAAAATTTTTCATAAGTCTAAGTTTTATGTGAAGCGGATGCAACCATTTTTTGGTCAGATTAACAAATGGTTCATGTACCATGTTTTCCTGCACACCAAACTGAATGTAGCCCTTCCTCTTTATACTGGATATTTAATAAAGTCTGCATTGCCATTGCTAACCTAGAAGGAACAGACGTGGTACAATATTTCAAACCGCACTCTAACTAAAACAAGTGCATTCTGCCTATCGTTAAAAGGATGACTGGAGATAGTAAACCAACAACCTCATAAGGTCAGGCTGAGAAATAGTGAATTAACTCACACAATGACAAATCTTGAATTTCTTTCATGTGTGAATTAGCCTTGTGTTTACATGGTCCTCCTCCCTCTCTTTCTTTTATCCTGTGGATGTGATCAAAACAGTGAAGTGGTGACTACAATGGTGCACCTACAAAACAGGTGGAGCTTCAAACGTATTCATTGCAGTCACCATGCTGACTTTTTGGACCAAACTATGAGAGACACATCTACTGCCTGCAAAGAATTCCACCACTGCCATACTCTTCATTTTTAATCTAGCTCTAGTTAAGGATAAAACAAGCCTTGACTTTGAAGCCACAGTTTGATTAAAACACTCTAGCAAACCAAGTGTAACAAAACCAAATTATGCTAATTTTTTTTAATATAGAGTATATATTTAATATAACACAACTCTCTTGCATGGCTGTCCCATTCATATATGTAGCGATAGTATATCTGAGCTGCATTCCAAACAGCAAAATCACTACTTTTAGGTCTCCACAGATGTTCCAGGTGTACTTGGTGTACTGGTTGAGCTTCAACAATAGTTGCATGTTTTTGTATGTTTCTTTCAAGTATGCAAGCATAGCCAACAGATACTGAAGGATGTACATTGCCATTGTATATTAAAAAAAAAGGTTAAATAATGGTTAAACTGAGATACACCCCAAAGTGTTCAGGAAGCAAATCTTTATTGCCCAGTGTCATCTATCGGGCAGATGTTATTCTGCCAAATTAGGATGCTGACACACAATAGAGTATAGTATAGTACTGTACAGTACGGTATGGTGTGGTGTGGCATAGCGTGGCATGTGGTGTGTGGTGTGTAGAGTATAGAGTAGAGCAGAGCAGAGCAGAGCAGAACAGAAAACAGAACAGAACAGAACAGAACAGAACAGAACAACAGAGTTGGAAGGGACATTGGAAGTCTTCTAATCCAACCCTCTGCTAAGGTAGGAAACCCTATACCATTTCAGACAAAAGATTGTCCACTCTCTTCTTAAAAACAGGACCACCTCAGAAGTGAGACATGGCAATAAAGGTCAGCTTTCTGCAGATATTTCCATTTAGAAAGGAGAGAAATGGTTGCCACTTTAATGAAAGCAGAATTTAATCTCCTTATATTTAAAAATGGGCCGTTGGCTCTGCTTTTGTAAACAGATGATGCAATCCTTGCAGTTTACTGCAGAGAAGAATTGCTTACAATTAACCACACCAAAACTATGTTTTTCCCACCAAAGGACTGATATGTCACAAACAATGATAGCAGCTAAATTATAATACTATAGATCAGGGGTGTCCAACCTTTCACCTTCCCTGGGTCACATTAGAAGATGAAAATTTGGTTTGGGCCGCACATAAAATAAAATAACAGTAACGATACCTGATCATCCAAAAAAACCCATAGAAAACATAGTTAACATATTAAATTTATTTGGAAATGAAGTTAGTGAGATGTTTTTATTATTTATTATTTATTATTTATTTAAAATTATTTATTTTTTATCACGTTTTTTTATCACAGTTTTTTTATCACAGTTTATTTTCTGGCCAAATTTTGTGGGGGGAGAAAGCTCACCCGCCTCGCGCCTACCTCTCCTCCTGCAAATGGCCTGGCTGGATGAGGCAGGACTGGAAGGCAGAAGCAGCAGCAGCGGGGGGGGCAGAAGCGGTGGGGGCAGAAGTGGTGGCGGGGGCAGCAGCGGTGGTGGAAGAAGTGGCAGTGGCGGGGGCAGAAGCAGCAGCAGCGGCGGGGCAGAAGCGGCAGCGACGGCGGGGGCAGAAGCGGCGGCGGGGGCAAAAGTGGCGGCGGGGCGGCGGTGGCAACAGCAGGAGGTGGCGCTCTGACAGCACCCGCCTTTTCTCTTGCTGCTTGGCCTGGTGCTCGCCTTGCCCTGCCTCGCGCCTGCCTCTCCTCCTCCTCCTCGCTGGCTCTGGCGCGAAGGTTGGGGTGGGCACTGGGCCGCATTACGAGACGACCTGGGCCGCATGCGGCCCGCGGGCCGTGGGTTGGACAAGCCTGCTATAGATCTTTTAGGTATCTCAGCACAAGATTTTAACACTCAGGAAACTGCTGGGAACAAATTAAGCCTATTTGTGAAAAGGCCGATAATAGTGCTAAGGCCATGCTTAATATCTGAACAGGGAAGAACATACCTGTTACCCTAAGATCTTCTAAAGTTTATGTACTTCCCAAATATTATATGGGTCACTATATAACTTACTCACTCACCCATAATAACTTGAAGTCTCTAAATATAGAATATAGACCAAATTCTTAAGAGGACTGTTTGAAGCACCTTGCTGTATTCCAAAAGCAGCATTTTGTTCACAAACTATATTGATTTCCTTGGATTTTAGGGCATATATATATATATTGGCTCTACTTATGGCTTAATTAATGTTGCCATTTTGGTTTTAACACTTAGATTCTAGTTTTAATGTTCTGCTATTCATCTTCACTATAGTGTACTAAACGCCATACACAGTCCTGGTGATATCTTAGAAATGTTTTAAACTCCAAGGGATTTTATTGCTCTTTCTAGATAGTATCTATACTTTCTTTGCTATGTGAGGGCTCCTTGAACTTTGTTTTTTATTTTATTT
This sequence comes from Pseudonaja textilis, assembly GCF_049901715.1. Lineage (NCBI taxonomy): Eukaryota > Metazoa > Chordata > Lepidosauria > Squamata > Elapidae > Pseudonaja > Pseudonaja textilis. Next base: position 98,299,200 of record NC_141992.1, read on the forward strand.
TTTATAATGGTTGACTATTCAATTTGCTAAGATATCTAAGAACAACAATTAGATTTGTGGCCTAGATAGTGTTATGTCCTTAAGACTAACCAAGGTTTCCAACCAGGTCCGTTCCTATTGCGGGGGCGTTTGCAGCTCCCATTGGCTGGCTCCCTTCGACAGCCGGCTATAAAAGCCGGCTGCAAGGCTGAGCCAGCTGCTGTTCGCTGAGCATGTCTGCCTGTTAGCCTGCAAATGCGACAGCCCTTTATTCTGTTGAATAAAGCCATTCCGTGTTAATGCTCTGGTCTAGCCTCTCATTATTCGATCTATAACAGATAGTATTTTACCTGAGCTTACCATCCTCAGAGCTCTCATTTGTTATTTCTGTCCCAGAGCTGTCCGTGCATTAAGTTGTTCTTATTTTACAGAAGAGAAGTGTTACATCTGAGGAACATGAAGCAAAAATGCTTGTTGCATACAATGTTCTATTGTCCTTGAATGCAAAAGGAAGTATATGTTTTATACACTGGAAGGAGTCTTACCTGTAACCTACAATAGCAAAGAACTGCAATGATACACAATAAGATGACAGTTGCTAGTATTCCGCCAGTGATGACAACAGTTCCTGCTGTCATCCGACCGATTCTCCATCAAATTCTAGAAATGGAGGAAAGACAGGAGAGCTAAGCTAATAGAACTAGTTATAAGAAGTAAAAATCGCTCCAGCGATGAGATCCCTATATGTCCTGTTGTTTTTATAGCTTTATAAAGATAGCTTTAAAAATAATCTAAATAAGATTTTCATAAAGCATCTTGCTTAACTAGTTGGTCAACAACTGAGTTGGTTTTTACCATTAAAACTTTTCAGCTAAATATTAGGGGTATGTTTATTTGGTTGCACAACTATGTTGATCATTTTATTATAAGGAGGAATATTGTTATCTCTGACAGTTATTGAATACATTTATAATGTATGTTTCCTTCAGTATTTTCAACATTGGCCTATCTCTTTCTACCAAATTACCATGGCCGTTGAGATGTGGATCAGTATTTCTTTTAAACTGCAGTGAAAAAATCAGCACATTGAGTCTGAGCATTATCTATATCAGTAGTAGGTACAACATATTCAAGGGCAGGGATGGGGAATTGAATCTGATTCAAGTTGGGTTGGATAAAAATAAGGCTTCACCAGGAGAAAACTCTTCTTTGGAAGGTCCAGCCATACTTCCTTTGTTCAGACAGAGGAGTTCTTCACAATACATCTGCTGTTAGAGTGCAGAAAGGAAGTTATCCCTCTAAGCTTTCTATAAAATGGAAGAAGTATCCCTTATTTCTAAGTGAGTAAAAGAAGATTTTTGTCGACCTCCTCCTGCACACAAAAAAGGGAATGATTTGGATGCCCTTGCTTTGTGCAACTCATTTATTTGTGTGGGTAGGTAAAACAAATCATGACATTTGGACAAGCCAGGGTTTTAATTCAGGAAGGGATTAGCTTTTGTCGTTGGTTTCTTACTTGCATTTACAAACTGAATTAAGATTAAAGAATGCATCAAGTGAAATGTCATTGTATGAAGCTAGACTCAGAAGCTTCTAGGAAGCAACAAAAAACAAGAACTCTTCCTTGGTTGAGTTAATTCTAGCAATTTGTATTCTGACGTATATTCCTTTGAACATTGAAATGCCATTTCACTATCAGGGACAACAAACTTATCCACTCTCCACTTTCCACTTAATATATGTTGAGTGAAACATAGAAAACTGGCAGCAGAAAAAAAACTAGTGGTCCATCAAGTCTACCCTTTAGGTTTTCTTTCTTTTTTTAATTAGTTTATTCATTATTTTAATTCTTATTTTTATTTATTTCATTTTGAATTTTTGTCAGATGATGGACATGTATTTATTCCAAGCATGCTTAAATTCCCTTATTGATGATTGATTCACAATCTCTGCTGGAAATTGGTACCAAGCGTCCCTACTCTATGTGAAGTAATACTTTCTAATATTAATTTTGAACTTCCTTTCTGCCAGTGAGGTTACACCCCCATGTTTTTGAAACAGGCTTGTGTTTCTTCCCCTCTCTCAAATATTATTTTCCTACCTCTGCAAAACATTTCAGTCTGCTAATAGCTCCTGTGTGGATGTCACTTGGCTGCATGCTGATCCATTTCCACATAATCACTTTTCTGCCCATAATTAGACTATGAATCGAATGATATAACTGCAGCAAGCTTATCTCCAGTGAATCCAATTTTTAACAGAAACTATTAGTGCTTACTTTCATTTGTAGATTTGTTTGTACATTTATTTTCTTAAGTTTTCATGGGTACTTACATGTATGGTATTCAGCTTTGCTCGGGTATTTTCCCACATCATTGTAGTGTGCTTTTAAAGTTGTAGCAACGTTTCGGCAGAATCTCATCTGCCATCAATCAGGCTTCTGTATTGTGTTCATTTGTGAGTCAGACTTTCACAGCTATTTCAGTTTTAAATTTGGGACTAGCCTACTGCTGTGCCAGAATGTTTTTTTCTTCATCCTGATTGGTTGGGAGTCTTGGTCTGTGTTTATTGGTCTTGGAGTTTGCTGTGTTCTGCTTGATTGGTGTTTCTAATATCTTCGGTCTGTTTTGTGGCTTTTTTGTCTTGATTGGCTGGCAACATTGTGTTCCTGTATTGGAGGCTTTTAGTGCGGCTTGGCTTGGCTATCATTTATTAGGAAGCTAGGTTTCATCTGGGTGCCTGGTTGGGGTGTGTTTGAGCTGGAGGTATCAGGGGGATCTGTTTGTGCCCAGGTGTTTGCCTGGCTTGTGGTGTGGAGATTTTTTTGTTTGTGAGTGCAGGCTTCCAATTAATTGACAGTCTGGTGGAATCATCTCTTCTATTCATGCTTTCAGGTCTTTTTTCAATCTCTATGGCTTCTCTGATAATTCTGTGGCTGGGGTTTTCTATAGTGGCTAGGGTTTTGGTGCCATTGAAGTCGATGCTATGACCTGTTGCTTTCATGTGTTGGACTAGGAAGTGTGTTCCAGCTTTTTTACTGCATTTTTGTGTTCATCCAGGCAGGTACTTATTCTTCTATTGGTCTGTCCAATGTATGTGGCGGGGCATGATGCACAGGGGACTTCATATATGCCTTGGTTTTCCAGGTCAATTTTATCTTTGGGGTTTCTAAGGATGGCTGCTATTTTTCTGTCTGTTTTGAAGGCAGTCTTGATGTGATGCCTGTGTAGTATCTTACTGATTTTGTCTGTAGTACCTCTTATGTAGGGCAGGACAGCTGTTCCATACGTCTGTTCATCTTCTAGGTCTCCATTATGTCTCAGTGTGCTTTTGTGGTTGATTTTGCTTTTGTGGAAGTGATTTTGCTTTTGTGGAAGCCATTTGTACATTTATTTCACATTTTTTGGAAACTCTCAAGCAAACATGTTTACATAGAAAGTGAATCAACACTCACATAAAATAGTTAAAAATACTTACGTTCAATGAAGGGTGTATTGGACCTGCAAAATAAAATAAAGAAGAAAACTGATTAAATTGTTCACATTCTCGTTCTCAACTCCCCAATTGGTTTAAAACATTTTTTTCCACTCCTAATACAAATTTGCAGTATTTCCAGTGGACATAATTTGTTCCATCCCAGTCATATAATCTTATAACTTTAGCTAGACATGAAAGCTTGATGGATGGATGCATGAACTACATATTTATTTACATATTTTTTGGTCTGAAATTCCTTCTAATGTCTGGAATCAGCACTTCTGATTATTGTGATATTTATTGTCTTCTACCAAGTATTCTTCTATCCTGGTTATTCAAAGAAAACCCAGGGTAACATTAAACATAGAATGTATAAATTGTTACTCTACACTATATATTAATGGGGATGAGAAGTCATAGCAGAGAGATAAAAAGCAATCCATTTAATTTGAGATAAGAAATATATGCCTTTCTCCTTACCTGGGAATAAACATAACAATAGAATATATTTCATATTTATTCATAGGAATAAGAAGAGACAGGTTTAGGATTTTCTGCCTTCAGTTCCTAAATTTTCTAGATCTGCATTATTTTAGATCGTAGACATCTAAAATTAGTTCCCTGTGGTAGTTGTCTTATCCTGCTTAAGAGGATAAGTAGTAGGTGTCCTGATATTTTTTGCTGGTTCTTGAGCAACTCACTATATGCCTTCAGTTTAAACAGGTTCAGTAAAGAATGGTCAGGCTTTCTATAGGCATATTGTCTTTGTTTAGTATTTACTTAGTTTGGAATATGACCATCTGGGCCATAGCACATTTTCTTACCTGCCATAGTTCGATTTAAAAACAATAGCAATAATGTCTAACAAAGATTTGTCAAGTATTAACATTTGCTCAGGATTTCTGGGGGAAGTATGGTGAACAGAAGATATCCCCATGAAAGAGGACTTGACAACTGCAGCAAAGACCTAGTGAGTAAATCAGTTCCTTGGAAACTCTCTAGATAAGAAAAGGACAGGAGATTGGCACATGTGCTCCAAAAATCTGCTCCTTGCAATGTGAAGCAAATCACCTGCAGTTGTTAAGTGGGATATAACATGATTGCAACCTGAGATTTTATTGCTGGCTTCTCCATTGACTTTGCTTGTTGGGAGCCAGCTACAAAGCTTACAAATAATGATGATGTAATTCTGATACAATAAGACAGTCACAAGTTCAAGGACCGATTTTAAAGTTGTTTTTTCAGTGCCACTATAACTTTGAATGGCCACTAAACATGGCAGTTGTTAACCTGGGAGGATCTCTTTCTTTGCCAGGACGTGAGAAAGTTGCATTAAGTTTAATATAATGAAATCTGTCAGCTTTTCAGTGATCTTTCCCAATGATTAATTTACACACAATGGTGTAATTGACACATCATACTAAATCGCAAAGTTTGATTTTTAGCTTAGCATGCTGCATAAACCCAGAGAAGTACAGTTTCAGCAAAGTAAAGTTAAGTAGACCATGGCTTAGTACAGGGTAGAAACTCCGTCAAAATCAAGATATAAGTATTGCAGGCTAACTCTACCCACAGCCAGGAGTTTGATTCAAGGTTTCCATCCTTCCAAGTTAGGTCAAATGAGGACCCAGATTGTTGGGGGCAATATGCTGACTCTGTAAACCACTTAGAGAGAGCTGTAAAGCACTATGAAGTGGTATATAAGCCTAAGTGCTATTGCTATTGCTACAACTATAACTTTTCTTGTGAGTTTTTTTTCTAAAAGCCACTGTTCTCCCAAACTGATATAATTCCCACTCATTTACATGGAGTTTGTCCAAAAGTTCAATGTTAGCCCTATTCAAGTCAATCAGATCTTGGCTCTCTTCTTTTTGTAAGCTCTACTTACATTAAGACTCATTAAGAAATGGGAAGCTTCACCTCCTACAGAGATTAGGTTGATGTGTATTTCAGACACTCCATAAGGGATCCTCTAAAGCAGGGGTCTCCAACCATGGCAACTTTAAGACTTGTGGACTTCAACTCCCAGAATTCCTCAGCCAGCTGGCTGAGGAATTCTGGGAGTTGAGGTTCACAAATCTTAAAGTTGCCAAGGTTGGAGAACCCTGCTCTAAAAGGAAACCTCAGAAAAGCTATCCAGAGTTGGAGAAGGGGCTGATCTGCATGCCAGAGTTAGTCCCTATGAAGAATGGTTACAAAAGGTGGGGAGAAGATCTTGTTTGATCAGAGAAGGATCAGTATGTTTATTATGGACTGGAGATGGCTTATGAACTTTTTGCTGAAAAAAGAAAAAAAATAGACTTGTGATTTATAGGTCTGAAGATTAGAAAGACTAGCTTATGGTAAGAAGGAAATTATGAGATGGTAAAATGTAAATGCAGTTATAACTGCATTTACATTTTACCCTCTCATAATTTCAGAACTATTCAGAAGATTCTTTAGAACTTTTCTTTTTCCTTTTTCCTTTTCTTTTTTTTCTATATATTTTTTCGCCTTGTTATGACTTTTCCTTATTCTTCTTTAATTCAAAATTTGTACTGTTTCTAATTATGTTGAATTCTTCAATATACATTATTTTTTAAAAGGGTGGGCCAAAGGTGAGAAAAACAGAGGAGAAAGTGGGATGCACTGAGCAGTTAAAATAACTCGATCAGCTGACTGCAGAGAGATTCAGGACACAGATTGTGTAGTTCTATTTCCTAGGGCACATTGTTCAACTTCCACAGAGCCTTGCAAAGGATCATCACTATGTGCAATTTTCAAGAGGAAGAAGTTGAATCTGTTAAGGAGAAACCTACAATGGATTTTGATCATTGTATTTTTTTATACTCTATCCCTTAGTTCCAAATTAATATTTAAGCCTAACATTTTTATCATAATTCATTACAGTGACCAGTGACCAGACTCAAGTTTACAACTGTTTTTATGCTCATAAAGCAAGTCACTGAGGTCATTAATTGAATCACACGGTCGTTAAGTGACCCACTTGATCATTAAGAAATTCAGTGTATCCAATGGGCATTTTTTTGGTCATTTTCTGCTGGAAAATGGCAAAAAAGTCACAAATCACAGTCATGTGATTGTGGGATAGTGCAATTGGTTGTAAACACAAGCTGGTTGCCAAGCACCTGAAATGCAATCACATGAGTGGGAGAGAGGGGTGACAGATGTAACTTTGAGGATGGGTCCGAAGTAGCATTTTAAAAAGTCCGTTGTAACTGAATAGGTTTTAAGTGGGTACTACCTGTATGGATTTCCACTGGCCAAAGAGGTTTTGGCTTAACCAGCCAATTGAGTGGGACTGATCTACAGTGCTACACAAATATTATAAAAGGTTGATTCACATACAAGTTTTATTTTAACTGCCATGGTTAATAACTAGGTACTAGACTATGAACTTATTCAATCTTTAAAAAAATGCTGTCCCTAGGCCAGTTATAGCCCCTTGGAATAAGATTTTTCTCTAGCTGAATTAATGCCCAGTCAACATCATATGATGATTCTCCCTTGTCCTATTATGACCCATCAGAAAATAATAAAACCCCAACCTGTCTTTTTCCTGGTCATTCCATAATACTGTCCCTAACAGAAGGAGGAGCACTTGAAATCTCCTCTTAGTTACCATAGCAACTTAAGCCCCCAAACTTCCCAAATTAGCTCCCGTGCACTAGAGGGCCACTTCCTTCAAGAAACCAGAGCTGAAGTATCTGGCGACTGTTTTATTCTTATATTCCTTTCCAATGAGGAGTTGACCTGCCTGTTTTGCTGCCAAAGAAGCTTTGTTCAGAGAAGAGTCTGTTCCTTTTGCTTTAGATTTCTGTTTCCCTAAAAGAAAGAAGATGCTTCTACTGAGGAATGGGTAAGACAAATGCAAACTAGACATCTTAGGGGAGCAACAGAGTCATTTCTCTAGTCAGAAGAGAAAGAAGCAAATATGTTGAGGTGCAACAAGACAAAAATAGCCACCAATGTCCTACCTCGCAGAACCCATGTGGACCCACTTCCAGATTGATTGTTGCATCTCCTCAAGAGCCAGAATAAAACCAACCAGCAGTCATGTGGTGTCAGGAAAACATGGGAGATTAAATATAAACCTAAAACAGCAATAAACGTTCTCACAATCCTAATTCTCTTTGCCACTCATGATATTCTAGCAGCCATCGAAGGAGTTCACACAAGCTTTTCCATAGAGCTGTCTCGAGTGTCCAGGTTGGGAGGAGCTCCAGTCTCGGCTCTCACAGGCTGAGCTTGAGATTGAGGCACGCCTCTCACCATCACGTGGTCCTCCGGGCGCGCCCCAGTTTTTTGCTCAGCCTCGTGGCAGTCAGGCTGGTTTTCCTTTTGCTCCTGGTCGTTCTAGCACCTTGTGTTTTCTTTTTTTTTTTTTTGATCAACTTGGACTCTCAGACAGCGCAGGAAACTGAGGTTTGAGCTCCCTAGGGAGCCTTTTTCTTCTAAGGGGAATTGTTTCACTATCCTTTTAAGGGAGAATCCAGCGCTTCGAGTGCTGCCCCCTCCGATTGCTGCCTTTTCGCTCCGTGCGAAGCTGCATCGTTTCTTTCCTGCCTGTTTTTGTTCTTTGGCCGTTTCCCCCACGAACGCCCTCTAACCCAGGGAGATGCTTCCCTGCCTCTCCCAGGTACTTCTTTGTGGCCTCCGGGCCTTTTTAACTTCTCCTGGGTGATAGCCGCCGCTGGGGATTGCCTCGTCATTGCGCCCTCCATTTTGGGCTCCCTGTGGCGTCAGCCATCTTGGGAGTGGCAGGAGTCGCCGCCATCTTGTGTGTGGCCGCATGGCCGGGCGCCATTTTTCAGAGGCCTATAACAGGGTTTTTCTTAAGGTTTTATAGGCAGACTCCGGACTGCCTATATCCTTGCCTGTTTGCACTTAGTTTCTATCAGGCTAACCAGGGTTAGTTGGCTCTGTAGCCCTTCCCCAGCAGGCGAGTTAGCAGCTCTGCCATCCCCTTCCCGGTCCGTCCGGCAGGGGTAGCTGCCTGGCGTTCAACTTTTGGCTAATTGGCTTCTGGGCTAGGCCCTGCTGTGCAACAGCCTCCTATTTTAAATACAAAAAAATTTTTTTGATCAAAAGGGGGTGCGAAATGTGCGCTAGGATACCCGGCCTCTACGTAGGCCGCATCCAAACGTGCAACTGTCCGAGGACCCGTGATGGCACTTTACTTTAAAATTTTTGGTTGGTAGCCCCAGGGACGCCTGCCACTGCTCGAGGCCTACCTGCAGGCCGCATTGTGTTTGATTCCTGGGCAGATCCTTGGAATGTCCAAATCCCTGCTGGTACCTTGCAATCCTGCCTTGGTACTCCTCTAGATATAGGAGTCTACTGGCTACACAGTCTCTCCCCAGCAAGGGAGGTAGCAGCTCCGCCATCCCCTTCCCGGTCCGCCTGGCAGGGGCGGTTTTTTGGCGTCCATCTTTGGCAAATGGCTTCTGGGCTAGGCCCTACTTCTCAACAACGTGCAAAGCACCTCTGTTGCCCTTGACCTAGGGGGTGCGAAACGAGTACTGGGTTTCCGGCCCCTGCTTAGGCTGTGTCCAGCCTTGTTAATCACCTCACGTTAATCAAGAACTTTCCTCCTTTCTCCTCTCCAGATGGCAGACGACAATGCATCTCGTGGCACTTCACTGAAGGCCAAGGCTGAGTCTCACCACCTGCGCAAACAAGCACAGGAAACATCCAAAGCCTCTCAAAGGGATGCCCTTAGGCGACACAGGGCCCTTGAAAAGGAGATTGACAGATGCTCTAAGGAGTCAAGCTCTGTGCCTCTGGACCCTTCCAATCCCACTCCCTCTACCTCCACTCATCCTCCCTCCTCCCCTGCTTCTGCCTCTTCATCGCAGCCTGGACAGGCCCCTGAGGCCACCTTCCCCCCGCTGCTGCAGGTCTGCGCCCGGAGGAGCCTCACCCACCCCCACGGTGGAAATCCCGAAAATCTCAAACGAGCGATGGAGCTGGCCATCCGGCACGGGATAGCACAACAGTTTCAGCAGCTGACCGGTCTGGCCCCTAGGCCTGAGGTCCCCGAGGCTCGAGGATCAGCAACTTCGCATGGTCAGGTAGCTCTCCACGGGACTTGACCCTGCCCTTGGAGATGGAGGAGATGGAGGCCCAGGAACTCGGGGACCCTACCCTCTTTGGGGACGAGGAGGATCTCGAATTGGGGTCTGTCGTAGACAGTGAACTCCTCTCGGGAGCAGGCCCCCAGAAGGGGACATGTCGGAGGACGAGGGCCTCTCTCCAGGCCAGCCCGCTTTCTGGGGCTGTTTAAACCACATCTATTTAGGTCCCTCATCTATTTAGGTCCTCCTGTTCAAGGCCAGGAATACCTCAGGCCTGAACCCTCCCCCCACCCAACCCAGCGGCATCGGGATTCCTCCCGACTCCATTTTCTCCCAGCCTGTGGTGGAAACCGAAGTGATTCCTGTCCCACCCATATCCTCTGACATGGTCCCAAGGCAGCTAGCCTCCTCGGGCCTCCTCCTCCTCCCAACGCCCAGGACAAGCGGTTTTTCAATCTTGAACCGCAGTTCTCTACCTTGCTCGATCCCCCCTGTGGACGAGCCCGTAGTAGGTCTGGCCTCCCGCTCAACTCCCAGCGAGTCCCTCAAGCTCTCCAGCCCGAGGACAAACGAGCTGAACTGGCCCTGCGCCGCGCTCATCTCTCTGATGCCTGGGCGGTCAGGGCCTCCACGGCCGCGTCTTTTTCACCAGAACCTCCATCAAGTGGCTCCAGCAGCTCAAGCAGCACGTCCCCGCAGCTAATCTCAGAGCGCACCAGGATATTGCCAAGATCCTGGCCGCAGCCGAGTTCTCTGCAGACGCCACCTTCCAGGCTGCAAAATTCTCCACCAGGGCCATCTCGTCCCAGGTTACTGCCCGTCGCTTCTCTGGCTCCGCCACTGGCAGGCGGACGTAAAAACAAGGCTAAGCTAGCATCAGCCCCCATCTCTGGGGGAAGCTATTTGGACCGGTTCTCGACCCATTCCTGGCCGAGACCCGCAACAAGCGCAAATATCTCCCTTCTCTTGCTAGGAGATCTGATTTCAGAGGTTCCTCTCCCTCTTCTCGCCAAGGTTCTTCCCGCTCTTCCTCCTTCCCCAGGTACTACCAATCATCTCCCTACAGGCCTCCTGACCGATCGGAACCAGACAGGTCCGGAGGCACCTGTCCAGGAAGCCCTCCCGGGATCCGGGAGAGGTTTGTTCCGTGCGTGCTCCCGATAATGCAGTCGCCCCCAGGTGGCTGCCCCTCCCCCAAAAAGAAAGAAAGAAAGAAAGAAACAAGTATAAAAACGAGGAGAAGGAGAGCGAGAAAGCCTCCTCTTCAGGCTTCTCGCCTAGTCTGGCTCCACTCTGACACTTAACTCCTGCAAAATCTCTTTCTCTTCAGCCTTGCCCAAACCGTTGGGGAAGCCTAATCCTCATATCTGCCTTACCTCTCCTATACCAAGACTCCCGGTAGACCATACGGCTCCCGGACGCAGGCTCATAGTCTGGAGCACCCTTGTCCTCCTCACCTTGCCCCAGGGCATCTGGCTGGCAACACATTTATCCCCACCCCATGTTAGCTGGGGTTCCTTCTCTGGGCCCCGGCCCACAGCCTCATAATCCAGATACACGGACCCCTTGCCCTGGTCCTCACTACTACCCTTAGTTCCCTCTGGGGCGGTCCTCGGTCAGTTGGCTCTTGAGCAGGGCCGACCGCCTCGCTCTGGGCGGAACCAAACTTGGTCCCCACTAGCACAGGTCACAGTTTGGGAACTCCTTACGTCTCCCTCCATCATTCTGACCTGGAGTTCTCTCAGGGGGTTCCCAACAGGGTCTATCCCATAACACCCTAGGGCGTCCCATCGCCACCCTCGCAACGGTGACCCTCCGGTTATTGAGGGCGCCTCCCCTCACTCTGGCTAGGTCTTCTCAGGGAACTTCCATCCTCGCTCTGCCCGGCTCCTAGTACCGGGTCCCTAACAAGGTTTTGGCCGCTCTACCTAGTCTCCTTGCCCCACGGTCTCAGTAAGCATCCGTGGCATCTCGGCAGGGCTACCTTTAGACAGCCCCGTCTCCTTCATCAGGCCCTCTCGTTGAGGCATTCCAACCTCCGAGGGGTTCTCCTGTTGGGCGTGCCCTCCAGCGGGTCATCAGGGTTCCAGGAGAGGTCCCATTCCAGACGGGAGCCCGCCCGCAGGACTAGCCAAGCTTTGGTATGTCCCAACCTGGACACTCGAGACAGCTCTATGGAAAAGGGGCGTTGGTTCTTACCTGATACGCTTCTTTTCGTAGAGCTGTTGAGAGTGTCCAGCCCCACCCGTAGGCCGCCTGGTGGGAAACCCTGCTGTTCGACCGAGCAAACTAATATTTTTTTCCTGAGTAAGATGAGAACAGGACCTTCCTTCTCGTCTTCGCAAAACTGGGGCGCGCCCGGAGGACCACGTGATGGTGAGAGGCGTGCCTCAATCTCAAGCTCAGCCTGTGAGAGCCGAGACTGGAGCTCCTCCCAACCTGGACACTCTCAACAGCTCTACGAAAAGAAGCGTATCAGGTAAGAACCAACGCCCCTTCTACTGCCAAATATTACTTTTCTCCCTACTCCCCTGCTCAGCCTACTCACTCCTATTTCTATTTCTTCAGATTTCTAGCCTGAATTTGGAAATTCATCTTAATATGTGCCCCGATCTGGAATAATTTATGACCTATCCTTATTTTTTAAAAAACCTCTTTCTCCAAAGATCACTTTTTCAATTTTTGTTGTTTACAGTTATTTTACTCCCAGTTCTCATTCTTTATACAACATAGCTTTACAAATAAGGTTATTTAGCATACTTTGTAAGTGCTCCCATTCTTGCCATAAGCATACCTTAAACTTCAGTCACTTGCCATAAACATATCTTATACTTCAGTACTTCATGAGAAATAAATCTGCTCATACCCTAATTCTTTGATCAGGTAGTGCATTTCTTAATGCTTTGCAAGCCTACTTCTTTCAATCAATCAGGTGGAAATGTAGTTCTTATAGGAATACATACCTTATATTGGTCTATTAAGGGCATATATTTCTAAGCCTGCAAAGGTTCAATTTGAGACTTGTGCATAGCCATCCTTACCATATAAGCTTTTCCTGTTCTGTGTTCATACTAGTTTGACTCAAAATTGGAGTAAGGAAATCCTGTGTAAACTGAGACACTTGGACAACAGCTTGTATAATATTCAGTTCAGGCTTTAATCTATTGTGTTGTCCCACTAGACAGTTCCTCCAGCTGTTCTGCCCTCCCTCCTTTCTGTTCTGCAAAAGCAATTGACAATCTTCCTGGACAAATTTACTCTTAACTTTTATATGTGTTTATGTTACTGTTTTGTGCATAGGTGTGAGGGTATATACAGAAGATCACAAAACACACACACATGCATGCACACAGAGAGATACACATATATAAAGTTAAATGTCAAAATGCAAAATATATACAAGCAGAATAAGCAGCTTTAAAATAAAAAGTCCTTTTTTTCCCTCTCTATAACATGAATCTATCTATCTACAACTATCCTATTGTGATTCTATGACACCTATTATATTTTATCATGATTTTGTCCACAAAGAGACTTAAAACAAAATGGATCGATGACATCAGCAAGTATTGTGGTCCAATTGGCAAAGGAAAGCTCAGGACCACATGACTTGGAAAGATGCAGAAGTGGCTTTCATCTTGTAGTGGATAGGCAATAGGTAAATATAATATATCCACCATCCTAAGAAACCCTAAAGACAGAATCGAGTTAGAAAACCAAGGAGTATATGAAATCCCATGCACCACCTTCCCCACCACATACATCGGACAAACTAACAGAAGAATAAGTGCACACATTGAAGAACACAAGAACTCAATCCAAAAAGAAGAACCGACCTCTTCCCTGGTCCAACACCTCAAAGCCACAGGACATGAGATTGACTTTAAAAATACCAGAACTATCGCCAAAACTGAACACTTCAACAACAGAATAATCAGAGAAGCCATAGAGATAGAAAAACGCCCACACAGCATCAAGAAACGAGATGATACCTCCCGCCTACCAACCATTTTGAAACCCGTCCTCACTTACAAACGAGTACCTAACATGAAGAATGACACCAGACCCACACCCACGAGGACCACACAAGATGCTACCACCACACCTCCACATAGAAAGCAGACTCACACCCACACAGATGTGACATGACCACGAACCAGAAGCTGTACCGCAGCTGCATCACTACCCGCTTCAAACCCCTCCGACCCATACATGAAGCGAACGGACGCCCACCATGAAGATGTGGCACAACCACGAACGCAAAGCCAAACAACAGGATCACAGCTCACCAGCTCAAATCCTCTGGCAACTAAGACTAACCTGAGCAAAACCAAGCCCCCACCTGAACAGAACACACCCCCAGCCAATCAGAACACAGCCAAACCCCCAACCAATGAGAACACACCCCCACCCAATTAAGTCACACCCCCACTAGAAGTTAAAAGAAAGAAGCAGCTGCAAGCTCACATTACTCCGAGAAGCACAAAGCCGAAGACACAAGCCTGAAGATGACGAATGAGATTTCGTCGAAACGTTGCCAAGATACTTCCAGTTTTACGTGGGAGAAAACCTGAATAACGGAAGATCCACATACAAATACCCATGAAAACCTCAGAAAACACTATATACATATATGTGAGTGTGTGTGTGTGTGAGTGTGTGTGTGTGTGTGTGTGTGTGTGTGTGTGTGTGTTTTCTTAAGTTTTCGCGGGTATTTACATGTATGGCATTCAGCTTTGTTTGGGTACAGAAGCCTGATGATGGCAGGTGAGATTCTGCCGAAATGTTGCTACAACTTTAAAAGCACTACAATGACGTGGGAAAATACCCGAACAAAGCTGAATGCCATACATATATGTTGGCAGATGTGAGTTCGAATGAAGAGGATGTGGCAGTGGATTTTGAACCTGCATTGCTGAGTGACTTGGATGTTAGCCAGGATGAGGAAATGGATTTAACCAGGAGAGACGAACCTGATTTAGTAGAGTTGTCAGGACCTTCAACCTCCTCCGGTTCTTTCCCTTTGACTGAGCAGCATCCAGGAATAGCTAGCCAGGAAAACAGGCAAGAGTTTTCCAGTGAAGAAGAGAACTTTGAGAGATCCTGGCTTGATGTGCGAAATAGACGGAGATTGAGACATCAATCTCAATTGGGAAGGAGGCGTTGAGCCAGTGACTAATTAAGGAGATTAACACGCCCCATAGAGGATAAAAGGAAATGGCTTGGCTGGTGAAATTCATCAGAAGCAAAGTGATTTATGGGAGTGAACACACGAAGAGAACTCTTTGAGGCATTGAGATTTATAGCCACATCAGGATTGCTTTTGGATTTATTGCTGAGGACTGAAAATACTTCTAGGTGTCATTTTAAAGCAGGGGTGAAGCTCCTTTATGTCACATGACTGGTAAAACTAGGCAACTTGGAAAGTTTTTTAAAAATAAAACACCTGAGAGAAAACTAGTTACTTGGGAAAAGAAAATGTGTAATTTAAAAAAGGCCAGGGTTTCAAACCAATAACCTTTTCTGTATTAGGGGACAATCATGGCCACTGAGCCAGGGGTCTCCAACCTTGACAACTTTAAGATTTGTGGACTTCAACTCCCAGAATTCCTCAGCCAGCAAAGCTTGTTACTCGTGGACTTCAACTCCCAGAACTCCCAGATTTCCTCAGCTAGAATTCTGGGAGTTGAAGTCCACAAGTCTTAAAGTGGCCAAGGTTGGAGATTCCTGCACGGAACTATCTCAACTCTGCTGATAATACAAATCTGGGATGATACAAATCCACTTGTGGTGGCAGAACACGACTCAGGTGAAGGGACATGCCATGTAGCCAATGAAGAGTTGAGATTAACTTGCAACTAACTGCTCTAGCTCAAATAGAGAGGAGTACTCAAGGAGCTGTAACACAGAGAAGTATTCTTTGGAAATGAATCAGAAAAACACACTCTGAAGTCACTTTAAAGGTGAGAAGAGGACACTGCTTATACCCTCCAGAAAGGGTTGCCTGCCTATTCTGATGATTGGGCGATTGGTCTTCTTATGTACTAGAAGACACAATAGCACCCGTGCCTTAGTATACCAAATGATTTGCACTGGAAGCAGTTAGCAACAGATATAACAGAATGACAAAATGATAGAGTTGAAAGGGACCTTGGAGGTCTTCTAGTCCAACCCCCTGCTCAGGTAGACAAATCGTTGTCTGATCTCTTCTTTAAAATATCTTCTTAAAAACTTCCAATGTTGGAGCATTCACAAACTTCTGGATGCAAGTTGTTCCACTGATTAATTGTTCTAACTTTCAGGAAATTTCTCCTTAGTTCTAGGTTGCTTCTCTCCTTGATTAGTTTCCACCCATTGCTTCTTGTCCTGCCCTCAGGTGCTTTGGAGAATAGCCTGACTCCCTCTTCTTTGTGGCAGCCCCTGAGATATTGGAACACTGCTATCATGTCCCCCCTAGTCCTTCTTTTCATTAAACTACCCAATTCCAGCAACCGGTCTTTATAGGTTTTAGCCTCCAGTCCCTTAATCGTCTTTGTTGCTCTTCTCTGCACTCTTTGTAGTCTCAACACTAACATATAATGAGTCTTTTTAAATGCTAGCTCCAGAAAAATATCACAACTTAGATTCTGAAACAAAACAGGCTGATGGAAGCTCTGCAAGCTAATCTTTCTTACCAAGACCTTCCTGCAAAGTTATAGGCATTTTCAGAAGCACATTTTATGCTTCTGCAATTATGGCCAGGAACCTGTATGAATGAATTCAGATGCACATGTTGCTTCCAGCTTGATCATGGGTTGATGCTGTGTGATGGGGCTGCCTCAGCTGCCTCAGGTTCAAGCTACTCTGATGCCAATGTTAATTAAATCCCACTGCAAAACCCAGAAAGATATCTATAGCAGGCAAACAAAGCCATCAGATAAGATAGGATTTGAGTGAGAAGATGCCAAATTGTCCTTTCAGTTAATTACATTGAAAGGGCTTTGTTCCCTCTTTGTCTTGGCTTCAATGAATGCTTGGCCTTGTGGCATACTCTGCAAAGAATGCAGCTGTACCCATTCGGATCCAGTCTGAGATGAATTGTATTAAGGAAAGAGCATTTCTTCCTTGGCATTCGCAGCTGCCTCGTAAAAGGCTGAAGCTTTGGGCTACAGCCTCTATTTTCATTACTCCTCTTGCACATCTTTCTTTAAATACTACCCCAAATGTCACCTCCTCTTCTTGCACCTAGAGAGAAAAAGATAGCTCCAGATGGATTTTGTCAACGACAGATTTGCATCATTGTGCCCATGGTCTCTAAAAAGATATATATTAGGTTCATTTCAGGTGAAGGCAGAAAAGGGAGGGGAAAGCAGGAAGTAATATTTTCAAAAGCATGGAATACAGATTAAATGGAATAGGGTAGGTGAGTGTTTTTCAGCTTTGACTATTGAAGATTAAGGGTTACTTCAACTCCCAGAATTCCCCAGCCAGCCATTTCCCATGCTGGCTGGAGAATTCTGGGAGTTGAAGCCCACTCATCTACAAGTGGTCAAGGTTGGGAAACACTGCTGTACATTATATGGATTATTTTAAAATAAGCTTCTCTAGATCGTCTGCCCTCTCCCCCTTGGCTGGAAGTATTTCTACAGGAATTATCTTTCCCTGGAAGGGAAGAAACTAAGCACACTCGACAACTGAACAAATAATTAGCTTGACTAAATTATATATTGCTTTTTGGAATTGTTCATACTTTGTCCTTTCTTTGACTTCTCTCTTTGTATGTGTGCCTCTCTCCCTTTTTGCAGCCTCTACCAGAATTTCATACGACTGTGATGCTCTCTATTTTAATACACAGGACTAGAATATATTTCTATAAATAATATCCACAGGGATAAACAAACAGTCCAATCAGTGCATACAGTGATTAAAGGGACAGTCCAACGTAAGAAACTTTATACAAAATAATCTTTTTTAAAAGTTGATTATTATTTGGGATGTTAATGTACTTTTTTCCTTTTCGGAAAGTGATTGTGGAACAACACATTAAGCACCTTTGATCATTGTACTTAAATAAGAAGACTCTTCCACTGAGGATGGGGTGAAGGGAACGCAAACTGGGCATGTGTTGGGAGCAACAGAGGCCTTTCTCCAGTCAGAGAGGAAAGAAGCAAAGATGCTGAGGGGCAATAACATAGAAATATACACCAATGCCCATGGGCCCACTTCAAAATTCATTATTACATCTCCCCAAGAACCAGAATAGAGTGAATTAAGCAGCCATTTGGTGTCAGGAAAGCATGCATGGGAGCAGGGAATTCGGTCCAAAGGTGGAATATAAATCTAATACATCAATAAATCTAATACATCTACCAGTTTTCTTTGCCACTGGTATTCTAGCAACCACCGAAGGATTTAACACTAGTTAAAGAGCCATGGTGTCACAGTTGTTAGAATGCAGTATAGCAGACTACTTCTGCCGACTGCCAGCAGTTCGATCCTGACTGGCTCAAGGTTGAGTCAGCCTTCCATCCTTCTGAGGTTGGTAAAATGAGGAGCCAGATTGTTGGGGGCAAGATGCTGACTCTGTATACTGCTTATACAGGGCTGTAGATCACAATGAAGTGGTATATAAGTTTAAGTGCTATTGCTATGGCTAGTTTCTACTGCCAAATATTAAATCTCTTCTCAATCCCCCGCTCTGCCTGTTCTATCCTCTGTCTATCCTGCACAAGAGATGCTTTTGCAATCTGACAGATTTGGAGTACTTTTCAAGGAAGAATGGGTAAAGATTTCCAAGGCAAGATGTAAATTCCAAAAGACTAAATGCAGTCATAAAATGGGTTTCAACAAAGTATCAGTTTGTACACTATGGGGCCACATTATCCCCCGCCCTAAAAGTTTTCAATTTGTTTTTCAAAGGACCTGTAGAGCTTATATCACATTTTATGGGCCGTATCCAGCCCACGGGTGGTCCCAGTTTGGCCCACGGCATTGTCAACAGGGAAGCGGGGCATCAGCATAATTGAAGGTGGGATGCTGGCATCAGGGGGAGGGGCATCAATGGCAGAGGGCAGGGTGTTGGTGCAGTGGCAATATTGGGGGAAGAACAACAGTGTTGGTGGGCAAGGCGACAGTCCTCCAACCTACCGGTTTCTCATGGCGCCTGGCAAGATCAATTGCTCACCCCTGACTTATATATTATATTAAAGATGGAAAAAATTTTGAAGTCATTTATCTGATTTTTTTTTTGTTTGCATCTCAAAAACCTGGCATTTTAACAGAGGTGTGTAAACTTTTTATTCCACTACAGATAAACAGATGTGAATTAATTTTAAATGGATGTGAATTGCGGACTGCATTTCTGAAAAATAAAGATATTTTTCTCCCCACCTCTCTGTCTCTTTCCATATTATAATCATTTTTAGTAGATTAAAAAAAGAATCTCCCACTGTATGTTTTTCACCATCATGCTTGGTCCCATGTGTTTTGTATTGTTTTGTATTCTTTTAGATTTTTTAAAATCTCACTGTTATTATTTTTATAAATAACTCAAGGCAGCAAACATACTAGAGGGGGTATTCAGCAGGTTCTGACCAGCTCTGGAGAACCGGTGGCAGAAATTTTGAGTAGTTCAGAGAACTGGCAAATACCACCTCTGACTGGAGATTTTACAGTATCCTTCCCCTGCCACGCTCACCAAGCCACGCCCACAGAAATGGTAGTAAAAAAGTTTGAATCCGACCACTGAAACATACATAATATTTCTTTCTCCTCCTGTTTTCTGCGCAAGAAGAATCCTGTGAGATGAGTTGGATTAAGAGAGAATGGCTAGTCCAAAAGCACCCAGACAGCTTTCATGCCTAAGGCAGAACTAGAACACACAGTCACCCAGTTTATAGCCTGGTGCCTTAACCATTAGACCAAACTGGTTCTCTAGTTCATTTTGAATCTATGTAAAAAAAAAATTCAAAAAAGACCTCCAAGCAGTTCAAGCAAAATATTTATAATGGGATCAACTACCAGATCAGCAGGCCAGATATCACCCTTGCCTTTAACCAGAAGCCAAAGTGGATTCAGAGTGTCTTGTTTTGACCCCTCTCACCCAGGGGTGGGATTCTACCAGTTCGCACCTATTTGCTAGAACCGGTTGTTAACATTCTAAGCAGTTCGGAGAACCAGTTGTTAGAAGAAATTACTGGCCTAATCCTGTAAGGAAGGCAGGAAGGAAACATTCTGGTGTTGCTTACAGAAACTGCCTCTCCGTTAACCTTTATTACATTCTTGGCAGGACTAGACTTCCTGTCTCTGGAACTTCTCTGGAGTTTTTTTTCCCCTCCTTTGCTGGTACTTTGTTTGTGTGGAGTGACCATTCAAAGTTATAATGGCACTGAAAAAAGTGACTTATGACCATTTTTCACACTTACGACTGTTGCAGCATCCCCACAGTCATGAGAGGTCAGGCAAGGAGATGGTGCCTTGATGTGAGTGATATTGAGTTGGCCACACCCGGCCAATAAGATGACCAAGCCACGCCCTTTGCCTAAGCCACACCCACAGAACTGGTTGTTAAAAATTTGAATCCCACCCCTGCTCTCACCTCTTCTTTATCCTTTTTTGGGGCAGTCAGTGAAATGAAAGGCGCATATGCCAAGATTTTATTACAGTGAGATCAATCAACTATGCTCATCTAGAACAATTTAAAAGGAAAATCTAGTCAAGCGGAAACCGAAAAAAGAAGTAAAACCTTTTTGCTACTGCTCTTAGTAACTGGTTTGGATCCTTTCACCTCTTGTGTCATACACATTAAAATTGCTTAGAATGTGCATGACAGAAGAGGTTAAAAAGACCCTCACTTCTGATGTGTCAAAAAGGATAGAAAAGGGAGGATGGAGAACTTAAATGCCATTTTTCTTGTATATCTGATTGCATATCATTTATTTGTAGTGGCCACATTCACTTTAAGGAAGGATACTTTGCAGGCACATGTGAGATATGGATAACGTGACAAAAAATGATCACGAACATCCCAATTTTCTCTTTTCCCTCTCACAAAACACGCTTTTAACACATCCTTATTACTCCTACATTTATTGACAGTGTGATGAAGGATAGTATGATTTTCCCCACTGAACCTGCCAGCTCAGTCCAACAGAACAAGATGCTCTTCATGATGGACTCAAACTTAACTGCTCCCCCCTCCCTTTCTGTTGGCAACTCTAAAAAAACCATAGAAATATTTTATGAGTTGACAACAGCTTTACTTGCTCCTTGTCAATTGCCCAGAAAAAAGTGGGGGACAGTACCATACTTAGCATATTTGACACCCAGAGTGAATCATTTTAAAAAAAGAAATACCACCCTCTTTCATTGCTGAGAGTCAGTTAAGGCTAGAAATCAGGAGAATATGAGTTCTAGTTCTGCTTTAATCATTCTCTTAGCTCCAGGAAGAAGGCAGTCACAAACCACTTCTGAAAATTGCAAATACTGTGAAGAAGACTGTAGGGGGCAGTTGCCAGGAATGAAAACTGATTTGAAAGCACACATTTTTTCCTGCAATGTCAAACAGCTGATTGACATGCGGGGACCAGCTGTGATGACTCATAGTCTCTCAAAATAACCCCAAACCCAAAACATATATTAAAGTCTGGTAAAGCCTTCAACTTCACTGTTTTATTAGGCACAGTTTAAAGTCACAAAAGTAAATAATGAGGCAAACAGAAAACCAAAACAAACCGCATTGATGAGAGTTCCGAAGCAAGCCAAGATAACTAATTATAAACTCCAGGAAAATAACCGAGAAAAGTCCATGGGAAGAACACCAGCAAAGATAAGCCTCTTTCAAGATAAACACTAATTGACTTCAGCAATTCTAACTGCGCAGTTGCAAACTTATATACATAGCTCCCACCTGCAAGCCACGAGGAGGATCATGGTAATCTCCTCTTGAGTAGACCTCGCTTTTCCCCGATCTTCTCCTCCCTGCATGACCTAGGATGGATAGGGGATGGGCCTGGATCCTCCTCTGACTGCTCAGACGGCCTCTGCCCTTCCCCAGCCTCCTCCACCACTTCTGGAGCCACATTCCCACTCCCTGTTGGCTGTTCCTCCTCTTCCTCAGAGTCAGAATCCACTAGGGGCAGGACACCAGCAACCCAACTCCTTAGGCGCTGATAGCATCCCTGTCTTGGTAGGCAGCACAGAGGGTAGACTGCCCTCCTGTCTCTTCCCATTGGTGTGAGAAATCAAGTTTGGGCAAGAATTGTCCAAATTCCTTTGGTTCAAAAAGAGAGAGAAGAGGCTTAAGTTTTAAACCCTGGGCTGGTCTATATAGGCCTTGTTTCCTGAATGCAGATCTTTTCTGTCGGCAATAAGGCAGCTTCTCTAGCTATTCTGAATCAGTGAAGTTTCTACTGCAGGGGTGTCAAGCTCACAGCCCGCGGGCCAGATGTATCATGCACTGGCCATGCCCACCCCTGGTTTAGCAAAGGGAGGGGAAATGCGTGATGCATCACGTGACGACAATGTCGTGATGAGTTTGACACCCCTGTTCTACTGCTCCTGAACGTGATTCTGACTTTCTTTTGAGTTAATATTTATTGCCAAACCTAATATGATAGTTAACAGTTACTTTGCTACCAAATCAGAATGCCCTCCTCAGTAATTTCCCACTATTTATTGAGAATATTGCTCAGCCACTAATTCAATCAAACAGATTTGGCAAACTCGGATCAGTTCAGGTTTTGAATGGCCCGGGGAATGTGAGAACGAGTATAAATAAAAAGTAAAGCACTCTTCATAGCGAAGGGACTGATTATTTGTCTCCTACAGTTTCTACCCTCTGAGATTATTGGACACAATTGGCATGTTCTAGGTCCCACTGATTGAATAGTTTCATCTGGTGGAATTACAGGTAGTCCTTGATTTAAAACCACAACTGGGGCCAAAATTTCTCTTGTGGAGCAAGGTGGTTGTTAAGTGAGTTATACCCAATTTTATGATCCTTTTTGCCATGATTGTTAAGTGAATCATGAAGTCGTTAAGTATATCTGGCTTCTCCTTGTGGACTTTGCTAAACAGTAGCTGGCTGGCAAGGTGGCAAAAGCCAATCACATGATCCCAGGATGTTGCAATAGTCATAAATACATGCCAGTTGCCAAGTGCCCAGAATGTGAACATGTTTGTGTGGGGATGCAGCAATGGTATGAGAACCAGTCATAAGTCGCTGTTTTCAGTACCATTGTAACTTTGAATGGTCACTAAACAAATAGTTGTAAGTTGAGAATTACCTGTACACAGCGGTTGCATTGTCTACCCTCTGGAACTATATCTCCACAGAGTTTCATATGCACACACACACCTGACTTTATTTAAACAAGATTTTAAAATAGGATTCCCCTCCCCCCTCAGGCCTTGGTCAGTTATCATTTGTGTCTTTTATTCCAGGTATAGGTTTTTCTTTGTATGGATATGGTGTGGTTTAAAATTGTCTTCTAAATTGGCCAGAGTTGTGATGGAGCTGGACTGCCTATAAATAAAATCAACCATTAAATAAATAAATGAGAAACATTAATAAAATAGCAGTGCTCCACCTCCCATGTTCAGGAGGTTCCCTAGCAAATATTTGTGAATAATTGTCCCTTGTTTTCTTCTCACAGAGAGAAGAAAATCCCGCTCCACACCGCCTTCCTAGACTTGGAAAAGGCCTTCGACCGAGTCCCGCACGATCTCATCTGGTACGCACTGCGAGACCACGGCGTGCCTGAGCTGCTCGTACAATGGGTCCAACTCCTATACAGATGTCACAAAAGCCGTGTAAAAGCGGCAGCTGGGATATCAGAGGAGTTTAATATTACCGTTGGCGTACACCAGGGCTCTGCTCTCTCACCACTGCTGTTCATTCTGGTGATGGACACAATTACACACGACCTGTACACGCCCGCCCCATGGATGCTGCTCTACGCCGATGATGTGTTCCTGGCCAACCTGTGCAAGGCTGAACTAGAGCACCGAGTCCAACAGTGGCACGACCGCCTCGAGCAGTTCGGGCTCCGGCTGAACCTAAAGAAGTCCGAATACCTGACCACTGACAATGAAATGACAGGCTCCATCCACGTGAACGGGCAGGAGCTACCGCGCGCCTCCACCTTCAAGTACCTGGGAACTACTCTTGGGGAAGAAGGCCTACTACAAACTGAGGTGGCAGCCAGGATCAATGCAGCATGGGGCAAATGGAAGTCCGTCACGGGCGTCCTCTGTGACAAGAAGATGCCGATGCGCCTGAAGGCGAAAATCTATAACTCTGTGGTGCGCCTGTGGCCATATACGGCGCAGAGTGCTGGCCGACGACCAAAGAAGTCGAAAGCAGACTCCAGATAATGGAGATGCGAATGCTCTGATGGTCGGTAGGCCTCACCCTACTCGATCGCGTCAGGAACGAAGAAGTGCGTAGACGGTTCAACGTCGTGCCCATCCCCACGGTCATGAGGCAGTCCCGGCTACGATGGTTCGGCCACGTGAGCCGCGCCAAGGAAGAATCCATCATCAAATCTGTAATGAAGGTGACTGTCGGAGGAGCGAGACCGCGTGGTAGACCTAAACAACGCTGGATGGACACGATCAAGGCCGATCTAGAGATCGCGAAGGCAGACCCGACACACGTGGCAGACAGAGAGGTGTGGAAGCAGTACTCAAGGACATTAGCGGACCTCGCCCGAGCGCGAGACAAACGCTGAAGAAAAAGAAGAAGAAGAATTGTCCCTTGTTTTGTGATTAAGTCCCAGAAACAATTTGAGGGGAAGCTTTTAAAGAGAAATGGTTGTTTTTTAAAAATATATATATGAAGAAATGCACTTACAATTCCCAATAACTGTTTAAGTCATCCAGTTGGAAAACTCTGCAGTCTTTTAAACTCCCAATGCTGGCAAAGAGACAATTCTGCATTTGGACTCCTTTTCCCAGCAATGCCATTCCCATGGGAGTCCAGAAGCCAAGGAATTTCTTTATTTGGAGCCTAATCACTCTCCAAGGCAGTGTGATACATTGCAACGATTGCTACTTTGAAACTGCATTTCTCTGACCATGGATACAGAGCTCTCCGAAGAATAGATCAGAATTGCCCCTAACTGCAACCCCCAAATGGAAATGACTAATGTGGGGTTTTTTTTTAACCCTATGAACAGGATGTACCTTCAGTTGGCCACCTGAAAATAATTTTATTTTTATTTTTTTTATTTTGTCAAGCGATTATAAGATAACAGGTATAAGTATAAACATAGTTATGAATACATGAAATGGATACATATAAGAAAAATAAAGAAACAATAGGACAGGGACGGTAGGCATGTTGGTGTGCTTATGCACGCCCCCTACAGACCTCTTAGGAAAGGGGTGAGGTCCATAGTAAACAGTCTAAGGTTAAAGTTTTTGGAGTTTGGGGAAGAAACCACAGAGTTAGGTAGAGTACTCCAGACACTGACCACTCTGTTGCTGAAGTTGTATTTCCTGCCATCAAGTTTGGTGCAGTTTACCTTGAGTTTGTATCTATTGTGTGCTCTTGTATTGTTATGGTTGAAGCTGAAGGTACATACATATACATACATACATACATATACATATACACATTGACAGGTAGGACATTGCAATATATAATTTTATGTACTATACTTAGATCAGACAGAAGGCAGCGTAGTTCTAGATTTTCTAGGTCTAGAACTTCAAGCCTGGTGGCATAAGGTATTCTTCAATAAATAGAGGAGTGGAGAACTCTTCTTGTGAAATATTTCTGGATTTCCTCAACTGTGTTAATATCTCATATCATAGCCAAATATAACCAAAATAGGCACTGCTTCTTTTGCATGAATGGATATAAAACAAACAAAAAAGCAGAGAAATGTCCAACGTTTGGAAAGTCTGGGTTGTATTCAGCTTTACATCAAATAGGTTCCTTTGTGTTTATGAAGAAGGGCAGGGTAGGAGAAATGTCGATTAGCTTCGCAGCCTTAAATGGCTTTGATAATAAGGAACGGTAATTGCAAGCTCTTGGGAGGAGGTTGGTGGGGGGCGAGAGAGAGAGAGAGAGACCTTTGGCAACTTCTCTCGACTGAGCAATGTCCAAGAACAGGCCATGATTTATGAAACCAAGAGCTCTTTCCATCCAGAAAACTTCATTTTACAGTGGCCATGATTTGATTTAGAGTTCTGAGAACAGTATGCAATTATCCTAACCCTCAGAGCAAGCCAGCAGCCAGGCAGTAGAGAAATTACAGGGAGTGAGAGAGAAGGAGCAGCAGATTGTGAGATCACATGAAATATCCTGGGCAGAAAAGTAACAAAATTCACAGACATTTATTAGTTAGCTGTCCCACTTTTTGCGGGGATTTTTTTTGCTGGTTAATCTGCTGATATATCATGTTTTACAAACTGTGGGGAGATTGCTAAACTTAGCATCCCTGTGTTCATTCTCCTATAGAGGAGTGGGATGTGATGTTATTTTATTCCTCTCACACCACTCCTCATTGCATATATTTGATTTGTAAAGGTGTGGAAACATAGAATGTGGTAATGTCCCGGGGGGGGACGCATCATTACACTACCACCCTATATAGAAACAGGTACCAGTAGACCAGTGGTCCCCACCCCCTGGGCCGCAGCCCACTACCAGGCTGTGGCCTATTTGAAACTGGATCGTGTGAGTCGCAGGCTGACACATGCGCACTCAGCTCAACTTGTGCAAGTTGAGCTGCGTGGGAGCAGGTGCACTGGCCTACCACTCGTACGAGTTGAGCTGTGCACACACGTGTGCCAGGCCACCACTTGTGCAGCCCAGTTCCCCTTCCCCTGCTCAGTCAGATCACCAAAAAAGCACTACAGAGAATCATTAAAACTGCATCGGGCTCCAGCTACCAGCTCTGGACGATATCTTCACATCTCGCTGTTTGAGGAAGTTGCACAACATTCTAAGAGACTCTTCTCATCCTGCTTACAATCTTTGTGAACTGTTGCCTTCTGGCAGAAGATACAGAACAATTAAAAGTTGGACCACACATTTTCTGAACAGTTTTATCCCAGAATTATAATTATATTATTTAGAATTAAAATATAATTGCACTTAACAATAAACTTAAGGATCACCATTGGTGAGCTGTTGGACAATATTGCTCGGTCTGTTGTGTGGATGATTGTGAATTTTTAGGGGACAGGGAATTTTTGAGGGTGGGGGGTTGCTTGGTGATTGTCATGTGCGTGTGCGTGTTGGGTCTGGTCTCTGGATGTAACGTGAATTTTGTTGCATGTACACTGTGTATGTACGTACAATGACAAGAAAGAATTCAAATTCAAATTCAAGCCACAAAAGCTGGGGACAGCTGAGGTGGACAACCAATAATGTAGGACCAGGACTGGAAAATATTGCATGATTTTAGAATACAATGTAAGAACTCTGTGTATGGGGGAAAAAAATGAAAATCAAGATACTATTTCTATGACATCTCCATCCCATTAAATACTGTACATTAGAAATCTTGGCTTCTAATGTTAAAAAACAAACAAGAGACTTTGATCTATTCCAGACATACTGAACATATGTTTTTTTTAAAAAAAATCATAAAATAAAGTTGGAAGAAGTCCAATATTTCTGTTTTACACAGGAATCTGAATTAAAGCATCCCTGCCTGGCTGAGCAACATCTGACTACAAGCAGACTGCTGTAAATTTGGCGAAAAGCAATTCCATTTCAACATTTCTTAAATTTTTGGAGATAACACACAACTGGCACTGTGATAGTTAAACTAATGAAGATAGTCCTTGATTATGACTGGTTCCCCACCACAAACCCCTGCAAGTCATGTGATTACATTTTGGGTGTTCAGCAACCTCCGTTTACAGCTGTTTGCAGCATCCCATGTACGTTTGCCAGAAATTGGCCTGCTTTCTGGCAAAAATGCTCATTGAAGATTAATAGAAGAGAAGAGAAGAGAAGAGAAGAGAAGAGAAGAGAAGAGAAGAGAAGAGAAGAGAAGAGAAGAGAAGAGTTGAAAGGGTTCTTGAAGGCTTTCTAGTCCAACCCTTTGCTTAGGCAGGAAACCCTTTCAGACAAATGGTTATCCAATCTCATCTTTAAAACTTCCAGTGTTGGAGCATTCACAGCTTCTGGAGGCAAGTTGTTCCACTGATTAATTGTTCTGTCAGGAAATTTCTCCAGTTCACTTAACAACCATTGATTCACTTAATAACACCACAAAAATACAGAATTGGATTAGTCACATGATGAGCCCCTTAATGACCAACATGAATTATGACCATAATTACAGGTTTAATTATGGTTGTAAGTAGAGGACTACTTGTGAAGGCCAGTGATACATAATTTTTTGTATTTCCTAGGGATAGAAGAATGGGGTCTACACCTAAACACATGATAAGGTCAAACATAGAATCATGGAACTGGTAAGTAATTCATTAAGATCAGATTGCAAAAACACAAGAGGACCACAACTAGAAAAGAGAACATTAATTATTAACAATAAATCACATTTGATTCAGCAACCTAACAGGTCAATGAAAGGCTGAGAAGAACTCTGTGACAGATGCTGCTGGTAAAGACTAAAAGAACAAAGTCTTTGGGATTCTGTTGGAAGACTTCACTGTATTCAAGACTTACATACTTTCTTTTCCAATAACCCAGGCTGAGGTTGGCCAACTCAACAGTATAAATAGTATTGTATAATTGAGTGAAGGTATGTGAATGTTTTGTTTAAATGTTTGAAATCAATAAAGCTTTATGGCTTATGTTATCCACTGCATCAGGTTAGGCTATCTCTCTGAAAACTGGCAAGTGCAAGACTTCCTCAAGCAATGGAATGAGGAAGTAAGGGCCACCTCCTTGGCATTAAATTTCTGTGTAACAGAGATCAGTATCTCTTGGGCAATTTCTCCCACTGTCAAACAGGTACTTACTATTAAATATATATATATATATATATATATATATATATATATATATATATATATATATATATATATATATATATATATTTTCTTAAGTTTTCATGGTACTTACATGTATGGCATTCAGCTTTGTTCGGGTATTTTCCCACGTCACTGTAGTTGTGCTTTTAAAGTTGTAGCAACGTTTCGGCAGAATCTCATCTGCCATCAATCAGGCTTCTGAATTGTGTTCGTCTGTGAGTCAGACTTTTACAATTGTTTCAGTTTTAAATTTGGGGCTAGCCTATTGCTATGCCAGAATGGTTTTTTCTTCATCCTGATTGGTTGGGAGTCTTGGTCTGTGTTTATTGGTCTTGGAGTTTGCTGTGTTCTGCTTGATTGGTGTTTCTAATATCTTCGGTCTGTTTTGTGGCTTTTTTTGTGTCTTGATTGGCTGGCAACATTGTGTTCCTGTATTGGAGGCTTTTAGTGCAGCTTGGCTCTGAGTAAATGGACGAGTATCATTTGTTAGGAAGCTAGGTTTCATCTGGGTGCCTGGTTGGCGTGTGTTTGAGCTGGAGGTATCAGGGGGGATCTGTTTGTGCCCAGGTGTTTGCCTGGCTAGTGGTGTGGAGATTTTTTTGTTTGTGAGTGCAGGCTTCCAAATGATTGACAGTCTGGTGAAATCATCTGTTCTATTCATGCTTTCAGGTCTTTTTTCAATCTCTATGGCTTCTCTGATCATTCTGTGGCTGGGGTTTTCTATAGTGGCTAGCGTTTTGGTGCTATTGAAGTCGATGCTATGACCTGAGGCTTTCATGTGTTGGACTAGTGAGGAAGCGTGTTCCAGCTTTTTTACTGCATTTTTGTGTTCATCCAGGTGGGTACTTATTCTTCTATTGGTCTGTCCAATGTATGTGGCAGGGCATGATGCACAGGGGACCTCGTATATGCCTTGGTTTTCCAGGTCAATTTTATCTTTGGGGTTTCTTAGGATGGCTGCTATTTTTCTGTCTGTTTTGAAGGCAGTCTTGATGTGATGCCTGTGTAGTATCTTACTGATTTTGTCTGTAGTACCTCTTATGTAGGGCAGGACAGCTGTTCCATAGGTCTGTTCATCTTCTAGGTCTCCATTATGTCTCAGTGTGTTTTTGTGGATCAAGCTGATGATTTTGCTTTTGTGGAAGCCGTTGGCTGTCAGTACTTTAGTCAGGGTGCGTAGTTCAGTCTTTATGTCTGTCTTGCCTGCCAGGCGTTTGGTTCTAGCAATTAGTGTTTCGGCTACAGAGTTTATCTATGTTGGGTGGTGGTGGGATTGGGCGTTGAGGTAGTGGTTGGTGTACGTTTTCTTCTGGTATATGATGTGTCCTAGTGTGCCATCTGTTTTTTTGTAGATTAGTACATCTAGGAGTGGTAGTTGTTTGTTTGTTTCCGTTTCCATGGTGAACTTGATTTTGGGATGTGTGCTGTTTATGTGTGTTAGGAAACTGTTTAGGTTTTCTTTTCCATGGGGCCAAATCACAAATGTGTCATCGATGTATCTTAACCATAGTTTGGATTTGTGGGTGGCATTAGCCAAGGCTCTCGATTCAAATTCTTCCATGAACAGGTTTGCAATGACGGGTTACAGTGGTGATCCCATAGAGGCTCCTTCAATTTGCTTGTATCTTTGTCCTTTGTATATGAAATATGTGTTGGTTAAGCAGTGTTCTGTTAGTTCCATGAGGTGTTTTGGGTGGTTGGTATTTATTTTTGATGATTTTTGATGATATGTGTGTGTGTGTGTGTGTTTGTGTGTGTGTGTGTGTGTGTGTCAAATTAGAATCCATCTCACTGTAACTTATTATTTACCCTCTCTCAGATTTTATCATTCCCTTTGTCATTCTTTCAAGTATATGAAGAGTGCTACCAAATCTCTTTCCCACTCTTTTCAGCGATATACATTCCTAGTTCCTTTAATTTCTTTTTTTATACTTAGTTTCCAGTTCTCTGATCATCCTTGTTGTCTTTCTATGAACTTATTCTAATTTGTCTGATTTTCTTAGAAACGTGATGTGCCCATTACTCTACTATTGTCCAGACTCCTTCTGTTTGATGAGTTGTGTTTGAACACAGTTGCCCGGACAGTTCTGTATCCACTGTTATACCATCCAGTTAATGGATCCAACTCATGCTTAATTAGCTTATTAATTAAAATGGCATGTGGTAGCTTCTCAAACACTTTGCTGAATCAAGATATATTATGTCTATAGTGTTTTCACACTTCATTAACATTCTAGACATTTTTCCCTGCTGAATTTTGATAATCAGGAATTGTTTTTGAGAGATCGATCACTTTCTGATGTGCTTATGACTCTTCCCAAGTATCAGTGTCAGAATGATTAATTTTCAGTTTCCTGGCTAATTCTTTTTCTCCTTTCTAAAGATAGGGACATTTGTCTCCCTCTACTCATCTGGTACTTAAATCATTTTTTCAAAGATAAAGGATATATTATATGCATGGCCAATCCAGCAATGAGTTCTTTCGGTGTCCTAGGTGCAATTTTTCCAACTTTTAAAATAATTCAAATTTTCTCTGTTCAAGTTTCTATATTGCTTAAAATTCAGATTCATTCTTCATTTTTCTCCAACTTGTGGTCTACTTAGCCCAGGAGGTTGTGGTGGATGCTCTCCTCAAGATACAATTATGGACCATTTAATCATTCTGGACAATTCCCATCCAGTGTGCAATCTTTCCTTTTTAGGGAGGTGGTAAACAGGGTGGTTGGGCTTCAGAGAGCTTGCCAGATTAAAGCATTTTTATTTAATTATTTATTTATTTGTCAAGAGATTATAAAATAATATGTATAAATATAAACATAGTTATGAATACATGAAATTGATACATATAAGAAAAATGAAAAGAAACAATAGGACAGGGACGGTAGGCACATTGGTGCGCTTATGCATGAATGAACAAACAAACAAACGAATGATCGATTCCATGCCTTCATTTTGCTCTTTATTGTTGCCTGTCCTCTTCTCAGAGAAAACTGAACCTAAATAAGTACTAAGTAGTTTTGTCTTTACTTTGATCTCTATTGGCATTTTGCCTTTGTTTCATTTGAAGTGAATGGGAAGAAGAACTTTTTGCTGGCTTTAGCTTCCTTTGCTAAGCTTAATTAATTTGAAGCTTTAGCATTTCTGATACTGCATTATTCCAGGCTACACATACACAAATACTCTTCTCTCTCTCTCTCTCTTTCCATCTTTTTATTTTTAGGTTATCACTAAAACTTTATACGGAACCCCACTGTTTTCATCTGCTGCCTTCTTCTACACTCCTCCTGTAACTTTGAAATGTGGTTTTCAATACCTTATTTTATTTTTTTAGGGGGCGTGATGGCTTAGTGTTAAGGAAAAGCTGATAGCCTGGGTTTGAGAACCAAGGGCTGTGCAACAGGGTGAGCTCTCGTACTTGCTTCAGCTGCTGCACACCTAACAGTTTGAAAGCATGCAAATGTGAGTAGATAAATAGGTAATATTCAGCTGGAAGGCAACAGTGTTCCACGCACCTGGGTGTATAGTCAGGCTGGCCACATGACCACAGCAGTGTCTTTGGACAACACTGCTTCCCTCGGCTAAGAAATGGAGATGAGCACCGTGCTCTAGAGTCAGATACGACTGGGCAGGGAAATCTTTACCTTTACTTATTTTTTTTAAGAACTTCACCCATTATGGGTTTTTCTCCCCATTAGCTTTTGCTTCTGTGGAATAATAGCTCTGAGTTTATCAAAATCTCCTTTCTTGACATCCAAGATATTTGCTCAATTGCATTCAGCCTTACTTTCAGAATTAGTCTCTTTTTCTCTTGGCCTTGTTATTGTCACCTCATTGATTAAGTCTTTTTTGTTGATTTGTATTTAATCAAGGATAACTGATTCTCTTGTAATTTTCTTGTTGAAATCTAATTAAAGGCAATGGAAGAATTGTGAACATAAGCTCTGTATGCCTAGGTCTGTGCATACGTCCACAGATATTTACAGACAGATACACATGCACACACACACACACACACACACACACACACACACACAAAGGCATACATGCACAAACAAAATGAAAGTATATGCCATACTCTCTTTCTATATGTGCAGAACTCAGAATTAATTAACAATAATAATAAAGGGCACAAAACAATAATCTGAATAGGAATTTTGGTGATTTTCAATTTCCGTTAATATGGGTGGTGGGTTACTTGAACAATGGATTCTCCCCAAATGTAATCTGGTTGTTTTTTTCCAACTCTTTTCTTCAGTAAGATCTGCAGGGAGACTGTAAAAGGAAAAGATGAATGACCTTTGCTCATCAAATGACCCTAAGCAGGAACTTCAAAATTAACAGGCAATAAGTGGGGTGCACAGGGGCCTTGCAGGACCTCTGCCACCCTGTTTTGGCCAGCAGGGTGCTGCAGGAGGCGTCCATCCAGTCTCCCCACCCCCTGATGACCCATGGAGGAGAATTACAATGCTGAGCTGGCCCTCAAAGTAATCCATTTTGACACCCATGATCTAAGGATACTTCAACTTCTCTTAATATTCAATGAGAACAACTAGCATGCTCTCATTGGGACATTTTGTTTCCCTACTTTTTATCCTCAGGAAATGCATACATCTACATCTTATTCTGACCCATCAATGATTCTCACCTTTTGTCTTCGATCCCTGCATATAGTAATAATTATTGACTGTAGATGCCAGTCAGGGCAGGAATACCACAGGCACAGCCTTTTGGCTCATAATTTTAATTCCAAATGAGTTCTATATAGCTTATCCAAATCACTATCCTACTTCAGCCAAATTATTCTAAGACTGACCAATGTGGATGGACTCAGTTACAATGACAATAGCGCACCATCGAGAGACATGAAAACTAGGTTAGGGACAGATCATCATGGAAAAATAACTATGTGGTCACTAATACTTGAAACCTACATGATGGCACATCACATCACATCACATCACTGTTAACCAATTGACATTTGACTAGAATATTTGAAATCTTATTGTAGCCCAGAATTTCTTTGAGCAACTCTTAAGTTCTTGTAGTTAAAAGAAAATACATGTATTTAGAACATAGAATAATAGAGTTGGAAAGTGTTCCAGTTCAACCCCCTACTGGAGCAGTAGACCTTACACCATTTCAGATAAATGATTGTCCAGTCTCTTTTTGAAAGCCTCCAGTGATGGAGCACCCACAACTTCTGAAGGAAAACTATTCCACTGGTTGATTGCTCTCATGTTAGGAAATTTCTCATTAGTTCTAGGTTACTTCCCTCCTTGATTAGTTTCCACCCATTGTTTCTCCTCTTGCCTTTTGGTGCTTTGGAAAATAGTTTGACCCCCTCTTCTTTGTAGGAGCCCCTCAAATATTGGAACACTGCTATCATGCCACCCCTATTCCTTATTTTCATTAGACTTTCTTTTTAGTAGATTTCTTTCATAATACTAGACTTAAAGTCCTCAAGTTAGACTGATTACAATGTACTATAGGCAAGAAAAAATGCTGTAAAATTAAACTATTGCCTCTGCCCTAGAGAGTTGCTGGAAGTCCTGTTCTTTCTTCAAAATGAGCAGCAATTCTGTGGGCTGAGACAAGAACTAAATTTCATCTTCATCTTCTCTGCTTGATGGTTTCTAGAGAAATATGTGATTTTCCACTATAAAAAAAGGGAATGTGATACTAGAGATGTCTCCTGGGTACTATTGTCTATAGCTGTCAAAAATTGTAGTCCACACTTCATTAATCAGGTTCCGGCTTCATGTACCTTTGATCTGATCAAGTGAGGCAATTTGTAACCATATTTTGCTGTTTGCTAGAATATGCAAATATTGAGTTTTATAGGTTTGCTATTATTTTGGCTTTAACTTTGTATTCCCTCAAGGTTTCATAATTTATTAAATGATAGCAGAAAAAGAATTAAACAATAAAAGAAACAGAGCACATAATATTTGTGGAGGATACAAACATTGTTAAAGTCTATTGGGGCCAGTTGGTACAGAGATATTTGCTTTAATTGATGCTGCACTTTAATGTGAAGTTATGCTCTGAAAAATAACTATGTAAATTAAGAACACTGTAGAACACTATATTAATTTTCCTCCAATGACATCTTTACCAAAATACGCATACTATACAAGCCAACATGAGATATACTGCCAACAGTTAGGACATTGACAGCACAACCCACAATAGTTTAACATGTTAAATTCAGGTTCTACTCTTTCATTGTGTTAAAAGTACCAGTAAAATCCAGAAAACTATCCATCTGGGATGTTTGTTGCTTAACTGGTTTAAGATTGAAAATTGAACATCTATTCCTGAATTGTAGTCAAATGTTGAAATGCAGAAATAAAGGATCTTTTCCCCCCAAAATACCCTTTACGAATCTGGGTAAGATACATTCAATGCATCCCTCATTTCTGAAAACTTCAAAAAGCAAGAATATTGAAAACTGAATGTAGATCTAGTATAGCAGTTAGTCATAAAAACTAAAACAATACTCATGGGAAGCCTAGAAGCAGGACTCTGCTGGTAACATCACTCTCTCACCCATATTCTCTCACAGCATATAAAGGTAAGATGTCTTGTATCCACTAAAAATCTTATCCTTCAAAAATCCTTGATTAACATTATTCAAGATAGTAGCTATCATCACGCCCTAAGAGATTTCACACCCCACTGCTGATTTGCAAAGTGGATGAAGAAGTTAATGGATCTAAAGAAAAGAATGTGAACTGTAACTCTGAAGTGCATCAAATAAAAATAAATGGAATATTCCAACATTAAACATAGAGCACCTTTTAATTACACTATTTTAGTACAATGGATTTAAACCTCAAAGTAGCAAGTCTTTCTTCTATTTTGGGCTTGTTACCCTTGAAAATTGAGGACATTTATAGTTACTGAAAGCAGAGTGAACATGGCAATAATGGGAAGAACAGAAGCAAAATATTTGTCTCCTTTAAAACCATGTTTTGGTATTCAAGGTGATGTGAGATTTTTATTTTGCTTTCTTTCTTGCAAAAGTATGTTTGTTAGGCCAATGGAAAAATGTTAGAAATGACTGCTTTATTTAGTGATTGTTTGCAGTTACAATAGTGAAAAAAATTACTTTATGACCAATTCACTGTTTCACTTAGCAACTGGCTTCACTTGATGACTGAATTGCTGGCTCCAATTGTGGTCACTAAACAAGGAATATCAAAACGAGAACTGCCCAACCCTAACCCTTGATTTCTTTCTTTTTCTTTTTTTCAATGTCTAACAATGACAAGCATAATCTCAAACTGAGTTCCTGCTTCCGTCTCCCCATCACAACGGTTGAGGAGGTTCATAGGTGAAAGATGTATTTAGTAATTGATATCTAGTCTCACAAACATTATCCCAAGGGAATGTTTAGAACTGGCATTAAGGTTGCTGGGTTGTCCAGTAAGTCAACAGCTACTCAACAACCCCATCTATTGTATCATTCTGTGGTGGCCCCAAAGTGACACATTGCGTTGCCCGTGTACTTTGGAGAGTTAGACTAGGTATTTTACGTGTGTGTGTGTGTGTGTGTGTGTGTGTGTAGTGAGCTTATTTTTATATATCTCTGTAGAAGCTTCACTATCTCTTGTAGTCCATTGTTCCTGAATTCATTTACCACCAGTTCAACAATTAATGTTGGCTATTTGAGTAGAAAAATGTAATTATTCAAGAATTGGCAATTGGAACTGAATTTAGTTACAGAAAGTAAGAGTAGTCCTTGATTTATGTCCACAATAGAGCCCAAAATTTCCATTGCTAAGCAAGACAGCTGTTAAGTGAGTTTTGCCCCATTTTACAAGCTTTCTTGCCACCGTTGTTAAGTGATCACTGCACGTGTAAAGTTATTAACATAGTTGTTAAATGAATCTGGCTTCCCTATTGACGTTGCTTGTCAGAAGTTTACAAAAGGTCACCACATGATCCTGGGACACTGCAGCTCTCTTAAATACATGCCAGTTGCCAAGAGGCTGAATTTTGATCACATGACCACGGAGAGGCTGCAATAGTTGTAAGTGTAAAAAAATAGACTACCTGTAATCTCTACATAAAAGATAAAGTTCAGCGGCAAAGTTGGCATCCATATTTCAGTAAGGACTTCATGGTTACTACACATGATATGTGCCTACAAGCACACACATTCAAAAGTAATAGGTGCAAGCCATTCAAAACCTTAAAATGTGGTGCTAAAGTAGAGAATACCTTACAATTTAAAAACCATTTTCTCCATCAAAAAATCTTGAGAAAATGATTTCTTGATTCAAATGTTGATAGATGGGCACATTTCATCCCACCAGATGCCCATTTCACACTCTTGATTTAGATCATCCATTTTGTACTGAAAGTTGCTTGTTTAGACTGGTATTATTATGATTACAAGTATCATATGTGCTAGTGAAAGTTACTTAATCTGTTAGATTAAATAGGTCTGAAATTTTTGGAGGTGAACAATAAGATACAGACATTTGAGAGAATGCAATAGAATGATGAACATGGAGGAGACTTATTCTTTGCCAGTTAGATTACTGTCTTCCTGGGGGACGGAGTTGGCATCTCAACGATACAGCATGCGAACTTGGAGGTCTGAGATTGCTGCCGATATCTTTGCACCTGGATGGTCCAAACGGATCTAAACCATCCTGAAGAGATAGTGAATGTAAAGAGTGCATCCTGTCGATCCCAGGGATACTGCAAAGTCCCTGGTAGATCCAGGAGAAGCTCTTTTTGTCAGTGGCAAAGAGGCAGCCATTAAAGCTGCTGAAGTTGGGACAGCTCCGAAACAGAAGAAAACAGAAAGAGAGAGTGTGCCGGTTTGGTGAGAAGTTTTTCTTTACTTTAAGATTTAAAAGGACACCCTAAGGAAAAGAAAGAATCTGTAAAATCTCAGACAGAAGTAATTAAGTGGTGATTTTAAATGGGAAGTCAAATTATTTTTTTCTTTTTTCTTTTGCTGGACTCTTTCTGTGATTTTTTACTTTGAACTGGACTGGTCTTTTTTTCTATCTTATTTTTCATTTTTGTTTCTTCTCCTTTTTGTCTTTACAATATTTTAGGCTAGAGATCCCCTTTTAGCCTTTTTTTTGAAACCCTAATTAACTTTTTTATAATAATTTGTTTGGAAAAGGGAGGGGGGGTGAAAACAGAGGAAACTTTGTAACATTGCCAACTAGAGGCTTAGAAATATTGTTTCTCTTTTTTTCTCTTTCCACCAGACAAAGCTGAGAAAGAATTCAGACTTCTTTTCAAGGACTTTGAGCCTGTCTGATAAGATAGAGGAAACAGCATGGGAGAGTGTTATTGCAGGTGCTCTTCTGGGTTTTCTATCAGTAGCTGAAGTCTGGTGTTGGAGTATACAGAAAAAAGATGATAAGATTCTAGAGAAGAGAGCAATAAAAATTAACGAAAGCCTTGGATAACTAAATAGGTGCAGTGTGTTCATTTTCTCTTTTTTAAGTTGGGCTATTCCTCACACCCCCTCCTTATCAGCTTATTATTTGTAATTGTTATTTGGATCTCTGGACTCTTGGAACCTGCTTTTGTCTTTCTTTTTGCTTTTGGAGCCTAATTTTTACTTTTGCATTTTATTTTAAAGGAAAAGCCTGTTTTCCTCCTTCTTTTTTTTTAAGGGAGTAGGCTTTTTCTTTTTCTCTCTCTCCCTCTCCTGTATTTTATATCTACCTTCCATACTGGGGGTTTTTTTTTTTGTGGCTTCCTTTTTTTTTGTATACTTTTTCATACCTGAGACTTTCTAATTGGATTAAGGAGTAGAAGAACCTGAAGAAATTCCTTTTTCTTTTTAGTTTTTTACTTTTTATTTGTCTGCCTTTTACAAGATTTAACAATTTTTTCCTTTCTCTGTTTATGGTTTTTTTTCTTCCTTTATTGAGCTTTTACTGCTATTTAACTAATTTATTGGATTAAGGTATACAAGAATCTGAAGAAATCTTTTTTCCCCTATCTTATTTCTTTCTTTCCACTATTTTTACTTCGATTTACAATTGGCTATTTCACGAGTGGATTAAGGTTTAGAAGAACCTGAAGATTTTGAATTGTCTGAAATGAGCAGGAAATTAACAGCAGCTGGTTCTTCAATTACTACTTCTTCCTCTTCACCATCTGGAGGACAACACTCAATACAGACAATGTTACAGCAAGAAAAAGAACAGGAAAAGTTGACATTGCAGATGATAATGCAAGGAATTCAAAGCATACAAACAAGAACAGAGAATAATGAAAGGAGAATAGAAAAAACTGATGAAAAGGTGGAGAATATTCAACAAATGATGATGAAGTATGATGAGAAATTCAAAAAAATTGAAGAAGATAAACAAAGAGATAAGAAGATTGGAGATATTGATGACAGATTAACAGTGGTTGAACAAGATAAAAGTGGGATGCTGAGATGGGATATGGATAGATCAGAATTTTATCTCAGATTTCAAAACATAGAGGAAGAAAAGGGACAAAACGTAGCTGAGATAATGATAGAAATCTTGGCTGAAGCTCTGGAAATAACCAAAGAGAAGATGATGGATGGAATAGACAAGATTTTTTGAGTCTTCACAAGATATGCAATGAGAAATAGCTTATCAAGAGAAGTCCACATCAGATTTACAAAGAAATCCATTAAAATGCAAATATTACAGGTGGCAAGAGAGAAAACATTGAAATACAAAGATAAGGAGATTGTGGTCCTGAAACAAGTGCCTAGAAGTATGGGAGAAATGAGAAGAAAATACCGATTCCTGACTAAAATTCTACTTAAAATAGAGGTGAATTATAGATGGCTGATTCCAGAAGGATTAATGTTCACATGGCAAAAACAGAGACACAGAATTGACTCAATTGAGAAAGCTGAATCATTTTATACTGAATACTTTGGAGGGAGAGAGGAGGAGACAGAAAAAGAAATGTCACTAATTGAATTCCAAGAGGATTGCCAAATAGCAACTGAAAAAGAAGAAGGTGCAGTAGGCGAAAAGGTGGAAGTTAAGGAACAACGTGAACCAAGATCTACAAGAGCTGCTAAACCTAATTATAAAGTATAAACATGGAAGAGAAAAAGCTGATTACAATTAACATAAATGGACTTAATTCAGCTGCTAAAAGAAGGAAAACTTTTCATAAATTAGAGAAATTAAAATTTGATATAATCTGCCTACAAGAAGTACATATTAAAAAGCAACATGAACAATTGTTGATACAGCCAAAGATAGGGAAAATATTTGCTTCTTTGACACAATGCAAGAAAAGAGGAGTGGTTTTATACATTAAAGATATTATCCCAGCGAAATTGATTGATACAGATGATGATGGAAGAGTATTAATGGTGGAAATAATGGACAATAACATGAAAACACTCCTGATTGCAATCTATGCCCCGAATGACAATCAAGAAGAATTTTATAGAAAACTACATATGAAAATAATTGAACTGGACTATACTAATATCATTATGATGGGAGATTTCAATGTAATCATAGACAATAAATTGGATTATACAACACAGAAAACAACAAAGCAAAACAGAAAGACTCACTAAATCCTTTTTTAAAATGACAGATGAAATAAACCTAAAAGATGCATGGAGAGAAAGAAATGCTAAGACTAAACAATACACTTTCTATCCAAACAGACATTTATCATGGTCCAGAATAGATATGATATGGATGTCAACAGAATTGTTAACCAATATGCAAGAAATAAATATTGAAACAAGTATTTGGGCAGATCATAATCCAAGGACAATTAAATGGAAAGGAAAAAGAGATCTAGATGGACATTAAACAATACTATATTAAAAGAAAATGATTTCATACAGAGGATGGAGAAAGAACTGGCTTTTTTCTTTAAAGAAAATAAAAAAGAAGACACATCAACGCAGAATGTATGGGATACAATGAAGGCATAAGCCAGAGGCTTGATAATAGACTATACAAGGAAAAGAAATATCATGAAAAGACTAGCCTCTAAGACATTAGAGGATGAGTATAAAGAACTTGAAAAAGAGTTACAGAAAATGCCAAAGAAAAAGGACATTAAGTTAAAAATGGATATAATTAAACATAAAATAGGATTAATGGAAAAAGAAAAATTAGCATAGAAAATCAGAGGCACGAAACAGAACTACTTTGAAGATGCAAATAAACCAGGTAGATGGTTAGCATATAAACTGAGAAAGGAGAAAGAATCAAGGAAAATATTGCAATTAATAGATGACCAAGGCCAAGTTTGCTATGAAAGTAAATAGAAGAAGGAAATTATACGAGACTATTATATTATGAATATATAAAAATGTATTTTTTATTATATCTACAAAATGATTGTAGGATAGATCTGAGATGATAATATGAACTGTCACAAAACAAATTAAATAAAATAAGGATTATCTTATAAAACATGAATGAATAATAGTATAGTCAAATGATTGATTAATAATGATATTAATGTATTTAGGAATATTTGATTGACAATATGAGAATATATACAATGTAATTGTAATTGAAGACTACGAAGTGGAAGCACAAAACAATTTGTAAACCAACCGATACACAGTATGTATATATATATGGAAGATGGCTTGATGTTTTTATGTTTTGTTTGTCTATGTTTATCTTAAAAAACAATAAAACTTTATTTAAAAAATTACTGTTTTCCTCTAGGAATAAATCCAGGAAATGTTATTTTTTCCAATTTCCTTCATAGTGTATTGTTCATATAACACTCTATCCCTGGCACTGCGTATTTGCAGTGGTTTTATTAATCCAACTATAGCAGAAAGTGTTGCAAAAGGAAGCTACAGAAATTCAAAGAATCACATATTTTAAATATTGTTGGAAGTTAAACCCACCGCTCTCCTAGGAAAATAAATATTTTAGGATATATTAAAAAAGCAGAATATTTCCCCTAAAAAGAGAAGTAGAAACTGAGAAACAGAAACTCACCTCAGAAGCAGAAGCTCAACCCCACCTTTGTTAATGGGTGGGCCATTAAGGCCTGAGACAGAGTATTCTACATAATAAAGGCCTCTGCCCATCTCATCACCTGGCCTGGGAAGATTGCATCAGGCAGCACTCAGGTGAAGCCATGTGGTCCAGACAAAGCCTACCAAGTTAGTTAAGACCCCCACCCCTGGGAGTCTGACAGCCAAAGGGATATATTTCTTGCACAGGAACAGGAAACACTAAGATGTAGTCCAACAGAGGTTATAAAACTAAGGGTCTCTCAGCATCTCAGCCCTTTTCCTTCTTTTTTCACCCAAGGTATGTGATCCTGTCCACCGTTAAACCATCTTTCCCAGCAGTCACAATGTTTCCAGTGTCTTTCTTCCCCACTTGAAACTGAACCCAGGAAGATATTTCTTCCAACAATATAAAGTGGGAAAGTGCATACTGAGATGAGACTAATG
Organism: Pseudonaja textilis; assembly: GCF_049901715.1. Taxonomy (NCBI): domain Eukaryota; kingdom Metazoa; phylum Chordata; class Lepidosauria; order Squamata; family Elapidae; genus Pseudonaja; species Pseudonaja textilis. The sequence goes on from NC_141992.1 coordinate 98,341,107, forward strand.
GCCCAGTCACACATAATTATTTTGGTATATTCCTCAGAAATTGCTAAATTTACATTTAAAACCTAGAAGGTGAATAGAACAGATATTATCAGCAAATTTGTTTTTAAGAAAAGCTTATATTCCAGAGCTACACTCACCTTTATTCCCATCATCTTATTTTTCTCTAGTATTGAATGTATTAATTTTAGTACAAATAAATCTCAAAACTTCAAGAGGATAACAAAAAAAAAACCTTGAGAATCTAAAAGAAACCTTATGGAATATTAATTGTTCATACAAAAATGTCTTTTGAATAGATCTGTTATATACTTTTCTAAATAGCAAAAAAAAAATGCTATAAGGATTTAAATTAGCATATGTATTGATCTGGATTTGCTATTAGAAAACAGATTTTCTTTTTTAAAAATCCCATTAGAATAAATAATATCTTATTTCAGGAGCAAAACTCCTTCAGGTTTTAATAAGCACAAAGCTGGCAAGGAGATTGATTGTTGCTTATTTTCCAATTCCACTAACCTCTTTTATTGCAAATTGGCAGTAATAAGGAACACTAAATAAAGAGCCAGGCCAACTTCATCCAAACCAGCTTTCTTCCATTTTTTTCACTGGTCCATTTTTCCCCAGAATCCCTTGCTTCGCTCTCCTCTGTTTTCACATAATTCAATGAAATGTCAGTCTGTCAAATTAGTTTCTGCCTTTGCAGAATCTTCTAAAGGATCTAATTTGAGAAACAGGCAAGAGGGGCTTCCGTTTCAAATCAGATTAGGCTGACATCCAGTAGAGAATAATCCTAGCTAGCCCCCAATGATCAGGATAATTGCAAAGACTAGTTCAATCCTTGCCTGCAATGTTAAATAGTAGCCAATTCTCTACCATATGCTGTTAATGACATTCACCAACTCATGTAGATAATTTGATTTCTTATTGTGCATTAGGAATTTGCTTGAATGCATTAGTGTCTGAAAATGGATAGTAGATGAAATATGCCCACTCTCTTACATTCTCTGAGCTTCATGCATTCAGCTGGTGGTTTGAAAGAGAAATGGAGTTGTGATAAACCTCTTTTTGAAGAGGCTATTGTTCAATCCAGTGATATTAGACAACTTGAGGGAATATGCCCCATGCTGGAGCTCCAAATGCATGTAGGTAACTTAAATTTGGCTTTCTGACATGCCAACGAGTGAATGGCAATTCTCCAGTTGTTGTGTTAACTACATTGTTTAACACATGGTTACTACATATTATGGCCTCACCCCACAGTGTTTCAGGTAAACCTGAGTCAGATAACATAGTGCGAGCCATGGCTTGTAATGTTTGCCCTCTTCGTTCTATAAACGAGTTATGTTGTGGTCTGGAAGGTGCAGATCATTTATGCTCAACACCAGCCAATTTCAACATAGTTTGGAATCTTTTTTTTAACAAACTCAGTCCCATTATCAGTAACTAAAGTAATTAGTTTACTTTTTATTTTTCTCTCAGCAAACCTTAGTCAGTTAAAGAAATGTTGGAATGTTTCTGTTTTGTTTTTCATAAGATAGCAGAAACCATATCGTGAGTAATGGTCCATAATACTCAAAATATAGCAGGCACCTCCTAAACTTGGTTTCTTAGGACCAATTATGTCAGCAAAAACAACCTCTAAAGGTTCTTTGATCTTAAACCCATGAAGTCTGTTTGCAGGAGTAACCTTACTCTTCTCTTGGCTACAAGCATTACAGTTTAAATACTTGCTACAGGCTTTCAATTTTACTCCCTCTGCCAATTCAACTGTTTGTTTTAGCATTTTGAAATTAATGTGCCCCAGACGTCTATGTAGTAAATGTATACATTCATCATGTGGCTTAACATTGTTATAAACTGAGTTAGCCATCTTCAACTGGTCATCATGTATCACATATAAATCATTTTCTAATGTAGCAGTAACACTTTTACCCTCTTTCTCTATTATACACTTATCTCCCCTAAAGGTTACTACATAACCAAGATTAACTAAAGCCCTTACTGATAACAAATTAAATTTTAGTTTAGGTACATATAACATAGTTAAATGTTCGTTTATACAAGAACAATATGCAGTACCTTCACCTGATGCTTTAATCTTCCATCTATTTGCCAATGATACATGTTGTTTACTCGTGGACATCTTTACAAACCTCTTTCTATCTTTAGTAATGCATTGCGATGCTCCACTATCAACAACCCACAAATCATGGTTTACAGTTGAATTGCTATACATAGCTAAACTAACATTCTTCTTAGCCTTCTGGTGATTACCAGTATTGTGTTGTTTTCCCTTCTAGCTATATGTCCTCTAGCCCCACAAGAAAAACATTTCCTAACAGTATAGGCAGTTGAAGACAAATCCTCTTCTTGTGGTTGTTCCTTCCTCAGTTGGTCCCTATCCAGCCATCTTCTTGCTTCTTCTAGCAACCTTCTGGTTATGTCAGTCAATGTCAGTTTATCTCTGGTCAGGACTTCCAGTGAAGATACATAATCATCATAACTTTCATCCAATGAGGAAAGAATGATGTAAACTTGATGCAGCTCTGAAAATATCAGTTCTTTTTCATGTAGCTCTTGAAAAGTTCTTTTCATGAAGTTTAAATGAGATAACATATCTCCACCTTTCAGAAGACGTGCTCTAAACAGTTTACATGTAAGATGTATGTGTTGTGGCTCCGGGCTTGGATTCAGCTCCTGTGACTGATATGAGTTCAAGTGAGGAGGTCATGGCAGAAAAATATGAGCCGGCATGGCTCAGTGATTGGACTGGTAACCAGGATAAGGAGATGGACGTGACAAAGGACAACAGACCTGATGTATTAGAATTGTCAGGACCTTTGACCTCCTCTGGTTCCTTATCTGATCAACAGCCGGGAATGGCTGACAGGGAAGTTTTGAGAGAGTCTTCTAGTGGAGATGAGAACTTGGAAAATTTGTGGTTAAATGTAAAAAACAGAAGACAGTTGAGAAGGCAAAATCAGCTGGAGCGAATGAGGAGAGCGAGTCAGTAAATTAGCACGTTGCCTCAATGAGTATAAAAGGACACAGCTGGGCTGGTACAATTTGCCAGGAATAAAGTGACTTATTTGAGTGAGGACGTTACAGCAAGAAACTCTGAGACTAGAGATTTATTGCCAGGACTGGTTTGCCGGACAGAGTAAAGATTTATGCTGTGGATTGAGATTCCTGCCAGCCGTTATCTTGTAAGACTTCTTTCTGTTTGATTTAATTTGAAATGGCTTCTTTCTGTTTTGTTCGTTGGAATTTTGAAGGGGAGTCATAACATATATGTGTGCACCTACACTGTCATGAACATAAATCCTCTTCAAATTCTCCCAACACCTCGCAGCAGACACTTCTCCATGAATATGGACTAGTTGCTGGTCACTCAGTGTTAGTCCAATTATACAAAGAGCTCATTCATTGTTCTGTTTAAAGTCAGCAAGCTTCTTGGCATCATCCTCATTTTCTGGATCCCAAGCATTTACACCCAGTGGGTCTTGAACTACATTCCATAAACCTTCTCTACATAGAAGTAGACTGCATTTCATAGACCAGGAAACATAGTTTGTTCCATCCAACCAGGTTATCAGTGATAGACTTGTTTAAGTGTCTTGTGCCATCTTTACCAGGATAGTAACCCACAATTAAACAGTAAACAGCTGTCTGTATACAGTACTGTGTATTCACACTAACTCTCAGTTATCTGAGCCTGTTATGGCCTGGGCCTATAACCAGTGTTGACGTAATTCCCCGTTAGGAGAATGAGCGCATACAGGGAGATTTATAGAGAGTAGTGTTTGAATAATACACACACAGCACACAGATACACTGTACAGTAAATGTAGGTTTTTACTTTCAATAAAGGTTTAAGCAAAGTTCAAGATAAGCAGTCCAAAAGTCATTCACAGGTAAGATCAGTCAGTTTTTAGTCCAGGGATAATCCAGTAACAAAGTCCAGTGTCAAAAACAGTTCAGTATCAGGCTTACATCAAATCCAAAAATAGCAGTCAATCAAGAAGAAATGAGGAATGGCAATACTTTCGAACAGAATGAAACAGAGATACACTCACACTCTTTTTTGAGACGAAGACTAAAACAACCCAGGTTTCTGGCTCCATCTTATGTCCGTTTGAGAAACCACACCCAATTACACTTTTAGGATTCTCTTAAAGAGACAGTATTAAAATGTCTATCCTGGTTTATATATTTCTAACCCAAATACCTGTTAGGTGACTTATATTCCTAACAATAATTTCTGCAGGGAAAGGAAGATCATTATGATCTATATTGACTCTTTCCTAATATGATTGATTGCTTATTGTACCCTATGACTATCATTAAGTGTTGTACCTTATGATTCTTGACTCTTGACAAATGTATCTTTTCTTTTATGTATACTGAGAATATTTGCACCAGGACAAATTCTTTGTGTGTCCAACCACACTTGGCCAATAAAGAATTCTGTTCTATTCTAAAAAAAAAAAAAATGGAGTCCAGAAGTCAGGAAGTGGGAGCCAGGGAGCAGGAGTTTCCCTCACAAGCACCACAGAGTTCCAGAACTTTTATGAAAAAAAAAATAAGGTTCAGAATGTCTTGTAGAACTGCAGTTCAGCCATAAATAAAGTTCAGTTCAGTTCTTTAACAGAGCTAATGTCACTAGATCACACAGGCATGGTGTTGAATCAGGACTGCAAATACTATGTGAGGAGTCTGAGTAAATCAGACCTGGCTACAGAACAGCTGCAAAGCTATTTTCTCAAGATGAGTAAGCAGTTTTGTTCTAATACATAACTAGACAAGATTGTTTTTTTTAAAAAAAGAGAGTTTAGAGATGTGTTGCTGAGGAAAAGTTGAAGCTTGCTATTTTTTTAGCACAAGTCAGGGGTGTCTAACCTTGACCATTTTAAGACTGGTGGACTCCAACTCCCACAATTCCCTAACCAGCATGGGTTGACTGAGGAATTCTGGGAGTTTGCAGTCCATGTTTTAGAGTTGCTAAGATTGGACACCCCTGCTCTAAGTATTATTTTTTTGTCCAAGGGGAGGAGCTTGTGGAAAATAATGAGAGCTAAAGAATGGCAAGCAATTCACACTAACAAAAATAAGAAAAGCATTTCCAAAATTTCTCCATTAGAACAAATGAAGACAAGGTTTTCAACAGTAACAGATACCAAAACATTAGCGAGAAATAGAGAGTATGCAGTGGTTGTCAACCAATGTTTCTCTGTAATAGTTACTGGATTCCCCTCATAAAAAATATTATTTCATTCTACAGCTGCTCTTTCTTGTCTTTCTCCTATCCAAAATCCAGATCTTTTCATAATGGACGTGGACAGAAAATGCATTTATGGCCTCCAGCAGAGAATTCGAACTGTCAGAAAAAAGTTTTACTTGAAAGAGGGCAGCTGCCTGATTATAAATGCCATTCTTCTCAAAGTATTACTGTCTGTTGCCCAGAGTTAATTTTATATATGCTGAGTGGGTTGTAAGTTTCCACTCCAAACTCTGATAAATTTTTCTTTCTTTGTCTCTCATAAATACTGGAACTGGAGCCCGGTTCTCACTTTTGAAAGCTACCATCTCACAAACTAGCATGAAATAAAAGCTTCTTGGACTCATGCTGCTTTTCCTACTTCGTTGTGCCAAGGCAGAGCCTTTACGTTTTATAGCAAGAAGGGTAAAATTGATCAAATCTCCAGAGTATGGACTTTCCATAGGATTCTTTGTGTTTTGCAGCCTATGACTTCCGAATGCACCTGTTCTTTTTAGAATTCCCTGGCTTTTAGCCCTTTGTAATCCTTCTGAGTGAAGTGTTGACCCAATAAAGCCTGAGGAACTGTCTCATCCAAATGGGGTTGCCCCCCACCCCATTGATTCTGGCAGAAGGGGCATGTTGTGGGCCCCTTTGGTCAAGGAATTCTGGCTGGTGGGCTCCAAGAGAAGGTCTTTTCTGCCAGGGCCCCCACCCTCTGGAACATCATGCTCCTTGAGGTGAGATTCACACCCCACCCTCTTGGCCTTCCATTAAAACCTGGTTCTGCCAGCTGGCCTGGGGTCTCAGTGAGGGAAATCAGTGTTGGATGTGGTTACTGGATTAGGAGGAGGTCTTGTATGTACCCCATACTATTCTGGTTTTATAACTTTTAAAATCTCTATTTAATATTTAATGTTTGCTTGACAGTAATGTGGGTAAATAAATGAACAAATAAATAAAATGATATTACCAGCCACAAGACACGGGAAGTTGAGGGTCTCAGAGGAAGAAATGTGCAATGAATTTCTCCCAGAGGTCATTGAAGCTGGCAAGAAGTTTGTGTGCAAACCTCAACAAAACAAAAGCCTTTATGGGCTAAAACTGGCCCCTGGGACATAGAAAAGGAAAACTAAACCTTGTTTTAGGTGGTTAACCTTTGCTTATATTCAATATTGTAAAATGACAAATGGGTTTTTGTTCAGTGTTTAATATTTAATAATCAGTTATAAAGATTATTGTAGCACACCCAAACAAAGGAAGTTGTTGGGGAAAGGAGTATTTTGGTATTTTGGAATGCATATTGAAGAAGATGAGGAAGGAGGTTATATCTCCTTCCCCAGGAACAGATGTTTAGGCACAGTGTAGAATTCATAGGGCTGACTGAGGCAAACTCAATCAACGCACCAATGGAGGTTGCAACTTTCTGAAGAAAAAAAAAAAGACAGAACAGCAGTCCTTTTCCTGCATCGGTAAAGACATACCTGCAATTGAAAAGTCTCTGTATGTGTCAAGAATCCCTAGATGAGCCATTACCACAGCAGGGGGAGTTCTATGCAGAGAAGGAAGTGTGCCAACCCAAAGCAATTGGACAACAATCAAGAGGCTGGGCAGATACCTCAAGGGCACTGCTGACTTAAAGTTAAAACTGCCAACAAGAGGCAACCCTGAACAAACTAATTGGATACATGACACAAATTGAGCCAAAGATAGAGCTGGCCACAAATTTACAAGAAGGCCTCTGTTCCTCTGTGCTGGTCGGGAAATTAGCTGGCCAGCAGGAAATAAGCTATTACGGCAGTGTCCTCCACCAAGGCAAAGTCTATTTTCAGCTAGTGAAATCAAACTGTAAAGCACATTGATCCCCAACAGCACTATGCATGAGATGTACAAGAGCTTATCAGAATGCAGAGACAGGACTGATACGCTGATCAAACCACAGTCCTAAGAGATCGGATCCAGATGCTTCAGCAGAAGATGGGAGCGATAAGTGGGTTCTGGAAATGATGGGAAGCGGGCTGTGAAGATTGCATTTATGAGCTCTGTTATGTCCTGAGGACTCTAGGAGTTCTCACTCAGGTCCACTCACTTTGTGTGGGCGTTCTTCCCCCTTTCCTCATTGGTTGACCCTCTCCAGCAGCCAGCTATAAAAGCTGGCTGCGGGGTCCAACCAGTTGCTGATTGCTGCGAGCCAGTTCCAGGCGTGGCAAGCACGGTCAGCCCTTTATTGTTATAATAAAGTATTGTTGCACTCATGCTCTGGTTCAGCCTCTCATTGCTCAAACTTAACACTGGCGGCGAGGATGGGATGGCTACCAGAAGCACCATGCAACCGCTGAGTCACTAGTCACCGATCCGCAACCCAGAGAAGCGATCGGCCGACTGCAAGAAAACGCTGACCGCAGCCAGAGAGCGCGCCAACCGACAAAAAGAGCGAACGTTGATCCGCAGCCAGAGAGAGCGGTCTGGTTCAAAAGTTAGAAGCGTCTGTAGCCGCTTGTTAGCCCAGCTACGGGTAAGCGGCGCTGCGAGCCGCAGTCGCTCAGTATTAGGCGCGAAATTCAAGCGGGTGTCATTTGAATTTCAAACCAAAGAGACACAGCACAGCGCTGTAGTAAGTCACTAACGCCCACGCTGGCGTGAATCTAGACACCTCCAACGGCTAACAGCCAACGTGGTTAACCCAGAAAGAGAGGATAGCAAAAACCCTCTCCAGAGCTGATTTCACTTGCAACCCACGAGCGCCGTTGTCCCCAGAGAGATTTTTTCCACAGGTAGCCCAGCCGCTCCCAGCACCATGAGTTCCAACCCAGTATTCCCGGCGTTCAAGCCAGACGAAGAGAAGTGGGAATCGTATAAGAACCGCTTCAACCATTACATCGATGCGGTCGGCCTGGCAGATGCGGGAGAGCATCGGAAAAATCCTATTTCCTAATCTACTGCGGAGCCACCGTTACGATACTGCCGCAGCACTCGTAGCTCCTAGAGAGTTAAAAACGTCCGTGGTCCGAGTTGCTTGAGATCCTCACTAACCACTACGCTCCCAGGCCTTCACAGATCGCCAGGAGGTTCACGTTTCGTATGAGGAAGCAATCGAGTAAGGAGACCTTCAATCAATATATGGCCGCCCTCAGAACAGCAGCTCTGCACTGCGGGTTTGGAACATACCTGGAGGACATGCTCCTCGATCAATTAGTTTGTGGGGTCAAGGACCTCAACCTACAGAGCGCCTTCTAGCAAAAAAGATCTCAACCTCGCACAAGCGGTCGAGGAGGCCCTGGCAGCCGAGCTGGCAACGAACTCAGCCACCGAAATACAGGGCCCAAGCGCCAAGCTGGCATCGTTCCCAGTCCATTCCGAGGAGGTGGTAGCAGAGGAAACCCTCAACGACGAAAACGATGTCCACCGCCTCGCCTACGACAAACGGCCGCAGGTAGGGGCCAAACAAGAAAACACCGGTCCACCCAAGCACATCACACTGTGCCTATCCTGTGGGGGATCGCATCAAAGGAGCCACCTGAAAGTTTAAAGGAGCCACCTGTAACAACTGCCATAAAAGGGGCACATCGCGAGAGTCTGCCAAACCCCCAAAGCGCTGCACACAGACTCCCTCCCTCGCACTCGGGACCTCAGAGGCAAGTATTAAACTGTCGCCACGCACCGCCTTGCCAAGCGTACTTGCCACACTGTTAGTAAAATTTCTCTCTCCGTTTCCCTAGAGGTAAACCGTGCCACATGGAGGTTGACACAGGGTCAGCGCTCTCAATAATTTCATGGAACACCTTCAAGAGACTCCACCCAAGCCTATCTACCACGCGGCTTCAAAGATGCGAGTTCGGCCTGAAGGACTACCAGGGAAGACCATTCCTGTGATCGGCAGAGGCAAGTTTTTGTCAGTTTTAGAACTTTTAAAGGTCACCTACCTCTAGTGGTAGTTAACGGCAATTTACCCACCTTATTGGGGCTCAATTGGTTTCCCCACCTCGGCCTAGGGCTAACAGGAGTCCATGCTGTCTCAACCTTAGACACTGACTCCTTATTCGCTGATTTCGCAGATGTGTTCAGCGAAGAGCTGGGGTGTTATAACGGAACCCCCATCTCATTCACCGTGGACCCCAGGCAGTCCCAATCAGACTAAAACCGCGTAGAGTCCCATTTGCTATTAGGACCAAAACTAGACGCTGAATTAGATAAACTATTAAAACAAGGGGTCATTGAGCCAACAGATTTTGCCAAGTGGGGACGCCCATCGTCACACCCCTCAAAAAGATGGTAGCCTGAGAATTTGCTCGGACTACAAGACAACAATCAATAAATATTTACAAGTTAGCGCCTACCCTGTGCCCGTCATTCAGCACTTATTGCACACATTCGAGCCGGGCAGTATTTTCGCTAAATTGGACATGTCTCAAGCGTATCAGCAGTTCCCTGTTGATAACCAAACAGCGGAACTCCAGACCATCGTCACGCACAGGGTGCCTTCCGATGTAAGCGTCTCCAATTTGGCGTAAGTGTTGCCCCAGGGATTTTTCAGTCCCTCATGGAACGGATTTTACAGGGCCTCCCTGGTGTAGTACCCTACTTGACGACATCTTGGTCTCGGCCAGGGACAGACCCCAACTTTTCCAGAGAGTGCGAGCAGTGTTAGAGAGGTTCAGACAGCATGGCCTCAAGTTAAAAAAAAGAAAAATGCGCCATTGCCACTAGACAGGTGGACTTTTTGGGTTATAAAATTGACGCCTCTGGCATTCACCCCCTGGAGTCCAAGGTCAGGGCAATCCACGAGGCTCCCACTCCAACCTCCAAAACGGAGCTGCAAGCCTTCTTGGGGCTGCTGAACTTTTACGCATCCTTCTTGCCCCACAAAGCCTCAGTAGCGAACCCCTTCACAGATTATTGGACAAACAGTCACCATGGCACTGGGGGCACAAAGAAGACCAGGCGTTTAATGCCGTCAAATCGCTACTCACGTCAGAGGCGGTGCTTATCCAATTCGACCCTAACCTTCCTTTAGTACTGGCAGCAGACGCATCCCCTTTTGGAATTGGGGCGGTCCTTAGTCACAGACTTCCCAATGGCGCCGAGGCTCCCATCGCCTTTTTCTCAAGAACGCTCTCAGCCACGGAACGCAATTACAGCCAGATCGACAAGGAAGCCCTAGCAGCTGTTGCGGCCGTGAAAAAGTTTCACGAATTCCTTTTTGGCCATTCTTTCGAACTGGTTACGGACCATAAGCCCCTCCTGGGCTTACTGGCCGGGGACAAACAGACCCCTCAGGTCCTTTCCCCTAGAATGACAAGGTGGACACTATTCCTAGCGGCCTACTCCTACAAACTTATTCACCGCCCAGGCAAAACACTGTCCCATGCCGACGCTCTCAGTCGCTGCCCCTTACCCGCTCCAGCCGAAGACCCCGCTCCTGTCAACGCCATTTTTGAGATCACCCAGTTGGACCTGCCCATCACCGCCCTTGACATCGCCGCCAAAACCAAGGCAGACCAAACGCTCGCCCAGGTGCTCGACTGGGTGAGGAGGGGTGGCCAGGTGGCATCGTTGATAACAAATTAACTCCATTTAAGACTCGCATGCAAGAGCTGTCCAGTTTGCAGGGTTGTCTACTATGGGGCACTCGAGTGGTCATTCCGACCTCGCTGCGTACCCGAGTCCTGGAGGAGTTGCACGAAGGACACCCTGGCATCGTGAGAATGAAAGCATTAGCACGCAGCTACGTGTGGTGGCTGGGTCTAGACGAGGACATTGTCAATTGGGTAAGTTCCTGCAACATCTGTCAGGAATCCCGTCCTGCTCCCCCCATTGCCACCCCTACCAGATGGGAGAGCGCCAGCGGCCCTTGGTCTAGAATCCATATTGATCTGGCCGGCCCCTTGCATGGGAAGATGTTCCTAGTGGTCGTGGACGCTTATTCCAAATGGATTGATGTGGCACAGCTATCCACGACCACCACACTAGCAATCACCGTGTTAACGCGCCTGTTCGTACGCACGGGCTACCCGACTCCATCGTCTCCGATAATGGCCCACAGTTCGCATCAATAGAGTTCAGCCGTTTTGCTGCCAACCTGGGCATCCGCCACATTTTCACAGCCCCATTTCACCCTGCCAGTAATGGGTTGGCGGAAAGAGCCGTCAGGACCACCAAAGAAGCCCTCGCCAGGTTCAGCAGGGATGACTGGCACCACAAACTCTCACGGTTCCTGATGAGCCAGCACTCAACCCCTGTTCAGTCACCAATAAGTCCCCAGCGGAGCTCCTGATGGGCCGGCACTTGAGGACTGTATTGGACAGACTTCACCCCAATTACTGCCCTGACTCTCCCCTCGCTTCCACTTCGGGGTTAGACATTTTATGTTACAGGAGCCTGTATTCGCGAGGAATTTCGCGGGGACCCACTATGGATGCCAGGCGAGGTCATCGCCATCACCGGGCCGAGATCGTATAGGGTCAGGCTGGAGGATGGCCGCGTCTGGAGGAGGCACATAGACCAACTACGGAGGCGCCACAGCACCCTTGCCAGCAGAAATCCAGAATCACCAGATGAAGGGGAACCGCCTCATCCGCCTCTCAGCCTCATCGCACCCAACATCCAGTCCGCACCAACAGCCGTTCCGGTCAGCCCGAACTCGGACAACAGCGCCCGAGAGTTGACCAGCCTGATCCAGCCCACGGGAATTCGGTCCCAGTATCCAACCCTGTGAGTCCCGAGGATGCCCAATCCGGAGAGCGCGTTGGCGACACGCTGCCGGCTCAACCGTCACAGACTGATTCTGAACGGACAGACAATGCTCCCGAGCTGCGCCGTTCCAGGCGCCAACACAACCCCCCCGTCTACCTCAAGGACTATGCATGTTCGCATCTGGGGGGAAGGGGTGTTATGTCCTGAGGATTCTAGGAGTTCTCACTCAGGTCCACTCACTTAGTGTGGGCGTTCTTCCCCCTTTCCTCATTGGTTGACCCTCTCCAGCAGCCAGCTATAAAAGCTGGCTGCGGGGTCCAACCAGTTGCTGATTGCTGCGAGCCAGTTCCAGGCGTGGCAAGCACGGTCAGCCCTTTATTGTTATAATAAAGTATTGTTGCACTCATGCTCTGGTTCAGCATTGCTCAAACTTAACAAGCTCATTTTGACCTCTGTAGAAAATGAAGAACGATAACTAAGGAGAAAGATTTTCACACATTGTCCCTACACCTGCTTCTCACCTGGCCTCTTCTTAATGAGAAGGATCTGCATTTAAGAGGCAAAGAAATGCTCCTGATTCATTCACCTTCTGTTGAGACTTCTGCTTCCCCCTTCTCAAAATGCAATTAAGTAGCATGAAGCTTTTTTTTTTTAAAAAAAAAGACGTTTCCCTTATTTTTCTTTTATTTATTCTTTGTTCTGTTTTGTTAAATTAATGGATCTCCCAATCAATCTACCTTCCAATAGAATAATGCCTGTTAGCACTAAGAGCTGGGCTTAACCAATATTCTACATCCAAACATCTATACGTTTACCTTTCTTTTTTCAGTGAGATGCTCTGCTATGACTTTTTCAGCACTCTGCTTATATTCAGGAGCATATCCTCTGACCATGCTTTCTGCTGCATTTGGGTCACCAACATTTACTTCAGCAGGCCAAGAGCAGAACGTGTAGGAAGTCAAGACCAACAGCTGGTGGGGAAAATCCACGGCTACTTTGCTATCATTTCAAAAAATGTATTCAAAAATGTTCAAAAGCAGTCTAGTAAATATATTTGCTATCCATCTGCCTGATGCTGATTCATTACAGTAACAATTCCCAAATTTTTGAGGTGGCATTTGGAATTTTAAAATCATATTGTGAGCATTTAAGTGAGCATATTGTGAGCATTAAGCTAAATAATAACTGAGGTACTTATACCAAACAAAAGTTCAGTTAAAAACAATAACAACCCCTAATCGTGCTCAAAGAATGGATGAACACTCACATATGCATACTATAAAATCTGGGCAATCATAAACAAATATCTAGGCAAAAAACACACCAAGTCAACAAAAACAGTATTACACGCATAGTAAAATACAGACCTCTGCTCCTTGCTATGTCTTTTAACTTTCAAAATGCACTTTCCTGCTTCTCTCTCTCTCACACAGAGACACATAGATACACATGATCCTCCAAGCTCTTCTATTCAATGCCAGGCTATCTGTGTGTTTTTTTAGCCAAAAAGCAGAGTTATATGCAAAATTGGAGTTCAATTACCAGCATTTTTATTTTTCGAAAATGCTTTTTGGAGCACTACTTATATGACTCTTAAAGAAGTTGAATAATTATCAATAAATGGTAGCAGATATTCAACCTTGGCTGATCTTGCAAAGCTCAGACCTAGTCAGGACTTGGATGGGAGACCAACAGGAAATTCCAGGGCCCTTTGAGCCAGAGATAGGCTGAGCAGTCTTTTGAACTAATGGGAATCATCATACAATAAGAAGAATGTCAGTGCGTCAGAAAGAAAAAGAACATGTTTTTCCAAAGTACCACAACCCCTTACATCTTGAGACATTTGCTATGTTATGAACCATGTTTAAAATACTTCCATTTTTTTAGGCCTATGGATGCCATCATGAGATTCTGCAGATGTCAATCACTGCTCCAAGAGCTTTATATTTCTTATTACTATTCACAGGCTTCGTAGAGAAGACCTTGAGGAAACATTTAATATTCTCCTTTGTGCTTTAGCTTTAATCCAATACATGAATCCACTTGGCAAGGGCAAGGACAAAGATGATTTCTTTCCCATTGTTTTTATAACATGTCCATGAAGTGCAAATTAATACCAACTTCATATTCATGACATCCTGGTTGATATATTCTCCCCTCAGCTACTGCCTTCTTTCCTTTTTGCTATTTGCCATTCCAACTAATTATCTATGAGGAAATATTGGCAAATTTTAAGCACACAAACAATCTCTGGAGGCTTTCAAGAAGAGATTGGTCTGCCATTTGCCAGAAATGGTGTAGGGTCTCCTGCTTGGGTGGGGGATTGGACTAGATGATCTACAAGGTCCCTTCCAAAAAGTGGAATTGAAAACACACCATTCTAATATTCTAGTATAGAGAAAACCATTTGTATAAAAAATGTAAATGGGAATATCAGGAAATCAAATTAGAATATATCTAGAAGTTGTGTACTGCAATTTATAGCACTGCTGTCAATTTCCCTCAAAATATACCTTCTATTTTACCAGTTAAATCTGCATTTGAATGTAACTTGTACATTTTTTCGTACCAGAAGGCATGGAGGCAGCCAACAGCTGTCTTGCCCCTTCATTAATTTCTTCACCTACTGGCTTTTTCTAAGAATTTCTCTGTGGAAGTCCTATCAAGTATCAAAGAATATTTAAATTTGTAGAATTACCTGCTGAAAATCAGAAACATTTAAGTGTTGTTGCTACACTAGCTGAAAATTTTGAGCAAAGAAATATTGAAAACAAGACCCTGTTTGGTGCAGTAGCTAAAGTACTAGGCTAGAGTTTTAGGCCTGCCTTAAGTACAAAGTCACTGGATAGCCTTGGGCCAGTCACTTTCTCAGACCTAGGAAGGAGGCAATGGCAAACCTCTTTTGAAAAACCTTACCAAGAAAACTGCAGAAACTATTTCAGATAATCACTAGTAGTCAAAACTGCCTCAAAAAAAAACTAACATTGAAAAACAACAAGGGAGTATAATAATGAACTATCTTTGATCATGTGATTACCCAACTGTGTTTTGAGGGTTTTTTTTTAAAATCCTTCAAGCTCCATCCAATACACAAATCCCACTCTGTGCCTCCAGTACAGGTTTGCTTTTCCCATTTATCCTTCAGCTAGCTCCAAGAATAGAAATGAATTCAGTTGGAAGAAAAAGGGCCAAGGGAAGACATCTGGAGAAATAAGAGAGAAGAACATCCAGCAAATAACATATTTGAAAAAATATCTGGATTACTGTAGTTCAGTGTATAGAAGTTAATTGTCTAGAAAACCACTTCATTAAAGGCGCACATTTCTAACAATATCAGATTTTATTACTGTATTTTAAGTATACACTACATCTCCCTCCAGTTTATAATACACCTGGTATTTATCAACTAAAACAGTTCAGAAATTGTATTGTGGAAATCATGGTAACAAAATCAACAGTACTTTCTTTGAGATGCTGTGAAATGACAGGACATTTTTCAAGTAAAACAGTAAACACGAGTGCGCCAAGATCCTTTATGTCAAAGAGACTCGTAACAGGAATAAAGCAAGTAATTGAGAAAACAGCAGAGTATGATTTCTGTAAAGGCATGATTTCTCTCCTCCCTAGCTTTCTGAACTTCGAGGAGCTGTTAATTTATTCTCCAGTTTACAGCTTCTTGGAAATGAAAAGCTAGCTGACCACAGTAAATGGAAAGAGTCTGTGTGCTAAATCTTGGGTTTGCATTGCTTCATGTAATATCTAATTCTAATTTATAGTAAAGGAGCTGCTCCATTGTATCCTGAAAGAAGCTTGGAGAAAAGTAACATAAAATGATAAATTAGATGGGGGGGGGGCGGGGGGGGCTTTTTACTTTTTATTTTGTTATTCTGAAGATCAGTAGACCTATAGTATGAGAAAGGACAGACCGTAACACCCTTTCTCTACTAGATTGCTGCAGCCTTAGTTTTCTGTAATGCTCCTCAAAATATGGAACCTATAAGATAGAAAGTTAACATAGAGATACTACAGAGGGAATCTCAGAAGAGAGCTATTGGTAGGTGTTGGATCGCGGGAAAGGAGGCTCGAGACCAGTGTGACTTTTCAGCTCTTTATTTAATGTATAGATCTGTACAAAATCTTGGAGCTGTGGCAGCCCTTCATATAGGGATTCCTCATGGCTCGCAGCCAATGACGGCTCTTTGAATCTCCTGCGATCGCCCCGGCCAATCGCGGTTGATTCGTATGGAGCCAATCACTGTAATTCTTTTAACCAATAGCTTGCAGAATGTGTGGACCAATCAGATAAGGGTATTTCGAGAATGCTAATATAGAACAGTAGGCCTGCTGAACTTGCCACTGCAATGTGAAGAACATCTGGGAATTCATGGCTATGCACCCTGTTTGTTTATTATTTTTCTAGATATATATGAAGTGGCTAAAAGAACACTTCTAATATTCTTCTATTTTTAGAAAGCTTGCAATATTCATATTCTTTAACTTACCCTCCAGCATTTCTTAGAACAGGCAAATGATCATGTTAACAACCTGTCGGTTTCGGCTGCCCAGTGCCAGGTCATCCAATAATAAGCTCCCCTCCCCCTTATTTTTCATCTTATTTGGAAGATGTAGGCTGAGCTGACATGCATTTCTGAAACCTGATTGGGCCCAGAAGGGGGGGGGGGAATCACCTTTTTGAAATGTATCCATTTTGGAGTGTGACACCAACTGAGATCCCAGATTGTCATCTGAGAATCTCTATTGGCCTTTAGGGTCCAATTATTGCACCCTGTTTCCAAACCACCAAGAGTTATTTAGGTGAGATAGGTGGGGTAAAAATGTGATAAATAAACGTGTCAGTCAGTGATCACATGTTTGTTCTGAAAGCTTGGAGGAAGGGATCTGTTGTTTATATAACTTAGGCCAACCATAAACATGCTGAGCTTTAATTAAAAATAACAAGGAATATTACTTTTTTTTTCCACATCATGTATTTTACAGAATAAGTGCAATTGGGTTTCAATCTGGTGATTCCCCCACCCACAGGGTTTTGATAAAAACCTGTACAATTTTTCATTGGATTTTTGGCAGGAGAATATGCAATGGTATCTTGGAAGACTCACAGTCTGTTGCAGAGGTCTCCAACCTTGGCAACTTTTAAGACTTGTGGATTTCAACTCCCAGAAGTCCACAAGTCTTAAAGTTGCCAAGGTTGGAGACCCCTGGTTTACATTATGAAGGCCGGAGAAGGATGCTGTTATGACACACATACTGTGGGGAATGTTAAGAAAATGGATTGTTTCACGTTCTGACCGGTTGTGTTCAGCAATCCTACACAACTGATGAGCGTAAGGTTTGAGGTGAAAAAATAGTTTTTGCTCTCTACCAAAAAGGTTGAACTGCTGTTCATAGGAAAAAGTAAATCGGGACATCAATTAATCAGGAGGTAAGCTATGGAAGGAAATATAACGGTAGGATAAGGAAGCGTACACTGAAGTTTTTCTTTCATAACTAAATGGTGAGTTTTAAGAGAGCTACAGCAATTAGGTTATGTCCAAGTTCTGTAGTGCCTAAGCTAAATGACAGATCTGACCTCCTAAAACTGATGGTTTTACTGTGAGAATGATATATGACAAGATATGCATTAGGAAATTTTGGAAAATGGAGGGAAGAAGAGCAAAGAAAAAGAAAGACATAGATAGTGATGAATCATCCCAAGGAAAACTTTGGTTGAATAGAAAGAAAAAAGAAAAAAGCCATGAGGAGCAGGAAACCATGCATGAGAATGTGACGTGACAGATACAAATGTAAACTGTACTGTCTGGATACATGAGAGAATTAGGTGACTATATACTCTTGTAAGTGGTCTGAGTGCTGCTACAGGAATACCAATAGTCCTTGGCTTATGACCATAATTGACATTGATTTCTCATCATAAGATGTACCAGTTGTTAAGTGGGTCACAAAGTGACCATGTCCAGCTTCATGAGCATTTTTGCGGCAGTTTTTATGCAGCAGTTCTACAGAGTTCATTCAATGAACATCACAGTTTTAAGCAGACCCATTGTTTGCAAAGGATGTTTATTGCCAAAATCCTGAAGTAAACACCAGTATCTGGCAAAAAAAACAAAAAAAAAACTTTAAATCATGGTCATGTGATTTAAGGGATGCAGCAAATGGCTGCAAATGTGGGCTAGTTGCCAAGTGCCAAAAATCACATGACTTTTGGAGTGCCCATTGCAATTTCTAATGGATGCTAAATGACTAGTCATAAGTCAAGTGCCTGAAATACATTTCTGTCTGTCTGTCTCTCTCTGTCTCTCTCTCTCTCTCTGTCTCTCTCTCTCTCTGTATGTGTGTGTGAGAGAGAGAGGGAGATCGAAGGAGGGAGGGTGGGAAATAGTTCATAAACAGCTATAACCAGGCTGTCAGAATTAAGAAACTACTGCTTTGTTATTGGTTTGACTAACACTAAATCAGTCTTACTCATGAGATTGGGATGAAATGAAGGCAATGTCATGGGGACAGAGCAAAATAAAGATGTTGCATGTTTGTGCTATGGCTGGATATAAATATAAATGTGCAGAGATCCAGTGTTTATTGGCTGCACACCTTAGCTTGGCTTAAGAAGAAAGGAAAATGGCAGGCAGTGGGATTGACTAGCAAATCCTCTAATGACTTAGAATCAGACCAGAATCTCCCAATGGATCATTAAAGGAAGATTTATCAGTTCTAATTGCCTAGTAATAACAATAATATTAATATCCATTATTGATGGATCCATCATTGCAAATTAACCTATTAACTTTAGAAACATTTATCAGGCAAATATGATTGGACTTGTGCCTTGGACTGATATTTGCTTAGTGGTATTTTAATTTTTTTTAACACAATTGTTTTACTCAGAGAAACATTAATCCAATTCTATTCCATCTTTAGATCGCTATCCATTCTGCATCTTAGTCAATTTTCTGAAAATGTCTGATGTACTTTACATGGTTTCTACAATAATAGCTTATTCTAATGTCTACTCCTTCTGTCTCTTGGGGTAAACTGCTCTGAACTTGCAAAAACACATTATTAAAAATATCAAAACCAAGATAAGCATATAAACCAGTTCTTGCCATTGGCTGCAGTTTGAAGAACCCTGGGAGAAGAATAATCACCTTCACGTAGATGATTATTCAGTTGAATTAGCAAATAAGGTGCATTTTAAATTTAGTGCCATGAAGCTTCTGAATCTGTGGAATCCTTGGTGCTCTCTGAGCTTGGTGGTTCTCCTGCAGACATTTCATTATCAAACTTCACCAATACTTGATGATGTTACGTAGTTTGGTAATGAAACATCCACAAAAAACCCACCAAGCTCATAAAGTGCCAGGAGAAGGGACCCCCACAGTTCAATCATGAGCTACAAATATTGTTTTCCATCCACTTCTGAGTCTAATCTTGATTTTTCTCAATTTTATTTTAAAAACTACATGTTTTCATCTTTGAAGTTGCTGTATATCCCAGCTAGTTGGAGTCCATGTCATACAAACTTCTTCCACAGAGAATCAAGTAATCTCACCTTCACCTGGTTCACACGTATCACGGCTAAGCATGCTTGAAAATGATCCAGAAGTGCCTTGGAACATTAAAGATGACATTTATCTACATTTAAAGTTTTCATATATGCCTGAAAAAATAGGGCTTCTGCATTAAGAGGCACCTAAAGGTTCACAAAGGAGTCCTTAAACAAGTGGCTTTTTTTCTTTAAAAATTTAGAGAAATCTGAAAAATTTGGCTGCTTTAACAAAGAGAAGATAGGTGTTGTGCTTTCCCAAAGTCAAAAACATTTCTAAATAATTTTCTGAAGCATAAACAGACTCATCATCAAATATACAGTATTTTTTCTGCAATTGTGGTGCTGTGACAGCCAGTCCTTTTGACTATTAAAGGAATAAAGCTGATGATGAGGACATTATTCTGTCCTTTCAATTTTCATAATCTTTATGCTTTCCTTTCACACACTTAACAATGACAGCAGAAAGAATTGTTTTCTACTACATAATTTTGCCCCTATACAGAACAATATTATCCACATGTGTACCAGTTGATGGCAGCAGATATTAATATCAACATGTTCTTTCTAAACTTTCTTAAGTCTCTTTTTCTTTATTCTCTGCTATAGAAGCTACAGCTAAATTAAGAGCTAGACACCAATGATTCACAATTTATAGACGTATTTTGCCTGGGAGTATTTTGCTATCAATATATGATGATTTGCAAATAAAGTCAGTTCATACAAATTAGGTGAACAGAGAGTATGTGAAATTGCATCTGACCACATTACTTCCAAATAACCATTTCTTCTCTCACCTTTTTTCCACTTACATGCTCACATGAATTTGAAAGCTCTTTGGACTTTAACTCCTTTTAATGGGCAAAAAGTGGAAATGAAATCATCTATATGCTACTAAAACTCTACAATAACCTTTGTGTCTGTAAACTTTAACAGCATCTTCAGACAACCATTTTTGAACCAGGAGACCTGAAACTGGCTAACTTACAGAGTTTGTCCAAAATCTGGGACCCATGACTTCTGTCAAATTAAGAGCTAGGGTGGGACCAGTCCATAGAGCCTCTATGCAGTAGCATGGTAGCACTGAAGCAAGTGCTACCATGCTACTGCATAGAGGCTCTATGGACTGGTCCCACCCTAGCTCTTTAGAGCAGGACTCATGTCATCATGGCGGTGTCACATGACATATCAGGGCTCCCCGCCCTTTGCTAAACTAGGTGTGGGCATGGCCAACATGTGACACATCCGGTCCACAGACTAGGAGTTTGACAGCTCTGCTCTAGAGGACAGGTACATTGGTGGTAGGTAGACCAGTTGCACCATTGGATGCTAGAGGGTGATCAGCCACAATCAAGCCAGCAAGAAGTCACTTCTACTCCCATTGCTTTTTTGATCCTGATCATCCTGTTTCTCTGTTTAAGTAAGGAAATATCTTGAAATGTTGACCCAATAAGGCAGGGTTGTCTAGTTATTTCCAAAGCTGTCTGTTGTTTTATACCATAAGATGCTCAGCTCACTCACTAGAATACCAGAAATGTGATAGATGGAAAATATGGTTCAATGGCTAACTTGCCGGAGTTCAAATATGGGAAATATTTCATTTAAAAAATCCTAGCTTGACCATAGTCCACTGGGCATAGTAGGGGAACAGAAGATCCATATTGCCCACATAAAGGACCAGAATGGATATTTCCAGCTGATTCAAAATTAATAGATAGGAAAAAGAGGGGATGTCATTTGGGACAACAGTTCTACTCCATGAAATTCTGAATAAATTCTTAGCTTGAGACTATTACATTATTGGATTATTCAAGACTTTTTCCTGTAATAGTGAAGTCATGCAGGAAAATAGAGTGATTCAATTAGTCTGTCATCAGTTCTTGTCTATAGCAGCATATATTGTAAATGTAATATGTAACAATGCCAACTGTCCCTCATTCATTGCTAATCAGGCATATCTCTCTGTGAAATTCTTAAGTAGATATCAAGTTATTGTTGTCACAGTTCTATCAAAAATGAAAAGAAAATTCCATTCTATAGAACCCTCCATCTACAGCCAAGTAACTGAAGAATAGCTAAAAGCAATCTTAAACATAATTCCATTTGGCTCCCTATTGCATGCAGAAAAATAATGTCTAGTAAAAACATTTTGGAAGAATTTTCTTGATCTTTTCCAATATATGAGACAATCAACTTACTAAATTCATCATACTATCACTTTTTGACTTATTTTTCCAAATATGGTATACTCAAGTCCTGCCTTTTCATCAGCCTTGCTTGACATGTTGCAGCTGAAGTCTTTGGGGGTTTCCTTATGCTAGAAATGAGAATTCATGGCTATTAGGAACAAAACTCTTCCAGATGTGAAACCATATTTCAGATTGTGTATTTGTGTATTTTCTGATACTGATAATATTCATCAACAGACATCTAGAACATCCAGTGACTTGTACGGCTAAATTGCAAGGCAATATTCTGTTCAAATACCTGGAAAAGTATTTGTTTGACTTACTGCTTTTTCTTTCAAACAAAAGCAGACCATTACACTAAAAGGATGACTGTCAGTAGTAGTGAGAACAGCAGTGGTAGTGATAAGTCAGCAACACTATGAGGCACACCAATGTGGTGTAGTACTGTTGGAATAAGGAAATCAGATTTCAAGTTGATATTCAACTATAGATCCTTTATAGATCACTTTGGGCCAAACACTACTGGTACTACCGTGTTATATCTTAGGCCAACTTATTATATGTGGTGATTGTTATGTGATGAAATTGGAAGAGTGAATAGGAATGGTTAGCTATGAATTAACAAATAGAGACAAATAAAATAGTATGGTTTACAGTACCATTACAAAGGATACCTTATTCTTTCTTGGTTTTGCTCCAATTTTTTTGTGTCATTGGCATTCAACTCTGGAATATATCAACTTGCTCTCATTTAATATAATCTGTCATTTTGCAAAAAAGAGACAAAAATAATAGGCTCTTGAAACCAATCTTTCATTAACATGTCTTCAAAAAATTGCACAACTTTTTAATTAAGGTTTATAGCTTCTTGGAAAAGGGTATTATAAAGGACAGAAACAGGACATAGAGAAACAGGGAAAACATACAAGGATTAAGGGTATACGCCTATTTAGAAGACACAGAGATAATGGGTGAAAACTTTAAAAAAATTATGGCCCAAAGAGAAAGAAAAACAGAAGCTATGAGTACCATCTTTCCATGGACCTTGTGAAGAAATGAAACCGAATGGCTAAAAGAGTTGGCCTTGCATCTCTAGTGCAAAATCCTGCTGCTCAGTGTGAACCAAGCATAATAGCCTTTTCATAATGCTGGTGGCACATCTTCCAGCTGAAACCAATTTGTGACAGAGTGTTCTCCCACTTCTTCTCCCACCCAAGAACCATTAGAACCCAAGAACATTTATGGAAGCTGGGAATTGCAGGACTAATAAAAATACTTCTTAATAAAATGCAGTTAAATTATGGGATGTGCTGCCATCAGATGTGGTAAAGGCCTTACCTTCACTGTTTTCAAAGAGATCTCATGAAATTATCAAAGTGAGAAGATTTGTTCGGGATGCATATAGTTTACATCAGAGGTCTTCAAACTTGGCAACTTTAAGACTATGCTGGCTGGAGAATTCTGGGAGTTGAAGTCCACAAGTCTTAAAGTTGCCAAGTTTGGGGACCCCTGGTTTACATTATGAAGGCCGGAGAAGGATGCTGTCATGACACACCTACTGTAGGGAATGTTAAGAAAATGGATTGGTGGAGACACTTTGTTTCCCCTTCTGTGACTATCCGACTATTTCTGAAAAGGGAGATTTAGCATTATGCTAGAAGATCACTAAGTATATGTTCAAACACTGCCCAACTGGCATTTTAATAGCATAGAGGATGTGCACAGCATGAAACCAGGATAATGATAATAAGTGCCGTCCCTGGCTAATGTTGTGAGGAAACGGCAGTGCTGTCAGGGAGTGACAATTTGTCTGTTTTCTCTCACTGTCATTAGATTTGCTTGAACATGAAATGTTGGTATGCTTAATTGTCATAGCATCTTTTCTTTCAAATTTTACTCTGGTATAACATCGGGAAATTTGATTCAAAGAAATCAACTTGCAACCTGGAATATTTAATTGTTGGAGAAAATATAGAGATCCCACAGCTAGTTATGACAGAATAGATGAGTGTTTGTAAACAAGATCTGGCTGCCTGATTGACCAAGGATGGCAAATGATATTTTTGCTTGCAAAACAAGAGATTTATCTATGTCAACTGCAGCAGGAATAGCTTTCCTAAAGGACTTTCTCTCAGCAAGTATAACTTTTGCAGTGTTTATTCCCCCCCACCCCCCGTTTCTCTCTCTCTTGGTCTTTTTTCTTCCCTTGAACTTTGGCAGTGGCACTACTAAGGAACTACAGTCATAATTTCCATCAGCTATAACTTGGTTAGATAGAAATTAACGTAGGTTTCTACTATATACCTTACGTAACATCCATAGTCTATTGTATGAAAATGGTTGCTGTTAGGTCTAACAATGTAATTTTTTTCACATTTCTTTAGCCTCCTGTTTCACTTTATTTCAGTCCAAGATGGATCTTTGCAAGAAGGGAGTACAAGTCAATTTAAGTTGTATGAGTAACTCCATATATCTTATCTTAATATAAGGTTGAAGTAGTAAGTCGATTGACCTAACCATCTAGAATTCTAGGCTTTAAAATACCCAAGAAATAAAAAAGTATCAAAAAGCTACATCTCATATTTATTCTCTTCCCAACACTTCTAATGTTCCAGAGAACTAAAGAATACAACATAAAAGGTTTACGACCAGCCTGTTACATCATGGATATTGATGAGCTGGGAAGGTGTCCAGAAAATTCACACTCTGTGCTCTTATTTATTAAATCAATAAACCTTTCCCTCTTGGATATAAACATCAACAGATTCATAGATGGGAAATTGCTAAATAATCAGAAATCATATCCACAGCCAATGTGATTATCATGCATCTTTACTTCCCCTCTGTATTTCATCACTCTAAGAAGCCATGTATTTAATTTATATTCTTTGCTAGCATAAGGTTAACAGTGCCAAGGTTTATACAATGCAGGGATGGTTAGGAAGCAGGCAGATAACAAAAAATTGAATTTCCTCATTGAAACATAGACTAATTCACCAATTTCTTATTATCATTGTCTCCTCTGTCCATTCTTACTCTCAAATGTAAATTGGGTGCTGCTTGGGACATCTGTTTTTGCTAGTTACTTTATAATAAATCATTTTATCGTAGAGTCGCTTGATGGTGAGATGCTTGGTATATGATTTAATTAAATAAATAAATAAAATTTTGTTTGTGTCAGAGAAGAGATTCTGGGAAAGGTACTTAATGGAAAAATCCCTTCATTATTAGTTCCTTTCTTATTTTTAATGTTTGAGGATAATGAAAATAACCAAACGTTACTTGAAGTTACTTTTTTGTGAGATGGCTTGTGAGTCTCCCAATAATTATTGTGAGATAAAAAATCAATAAAGTCCCATTATAAACTTAAAATAGATTAAATTGTGTCTTATTTCTCCATGTTTTTAAAGCATGTTCTCCGTGTTTCCAAAAAGAAACCCCTCAACTGCAGGGAACACTGCCATGTGAGGCAGAAACTACTGTTGCTGTTATATATTATTGTACTAAAATATCTAAAATAACTTTCATCAAGTATTTCTGTAGAAATTGACATATTGCAGCAAATTTTGCATCAGTTGGTGGATAACTTCCAGTTTAGAAATAAATAAATTTGTTTCTCTAATATTTAGTTCAATTATATTGTCAAAGAAATTAGAGTCAAATTAGAGAAATTAGAGAGAGAGAGAGAGAGAGAGAGAGGCCTTTGAGCCAATACATTTTTGGATATTGGAATGTATTCTTACTCTAATATTGTGACTGGTACCTTTTGTTTACTCATTCAGAAGAAAATGGCCATATTTTTCAGCAGTGTGTACCTCCTAATTATAAGACTGGAGCCTTAGATTTGATTTGTGAAATCATGCCCACATAGAGGACACAAATGTAATAATTTATCATTATAAGAGAAGTGGGGGAAGGCCTGGACCCACCTAATTAGATAGCCAAAGTGCTTTTATGTCATTTTGAATAAAATATTGAAGAGTAAAGGAGAAAAGGAAAACAAAAGCGGGAGAAATTTCCCCCTTCAGTTTTACTGAAGAATTGTTCAGATATATTCTTTTCATGCTATGACAAAGCAAACCACAATCCATTACATCTTTTGTGTGCACCAGGTGGATGCTTGTGTGTGTGTGTGTGAGAGAGAGGGGGGGAGAGGGAGGGAGAGAGAGAAAGAGAGGGAGGGAGAGAGGGAGGTAGTGATGAGATAGGGGTTTGAATATAGTCTGAATCTGCCGCCTCTCAGCCCTCTGATCGTTCGGTTGGTTGTTTCTTGGATAACTACTCCTATGAATAGTCTGGTAACAGCATACTGAAAAACCAGAAATGCCTTTCATCTGGAGTAAAGTGGCAGGGCACAGAGAGAGCTAGCATATTTCAATAACTGGCAAATTTTCTTTCTCTCAATAAAATAATCGTCACAATCAGCACCTCTGTTTTCAGCACAGGCATTCACAGCCTAAGCTGCCAAGATAACAGATTCAGGGTAACAGGTTTAGAGTTGCTTGTATCTGCTGAAAAAGAGCTGCTGGTACAGTTCTTCAGAGGAATTATTGAGTCTGTCATCTGCATCTTATAACTGTCTGGTTTGGATCTACAATCCAACAGGACAGACACAGACTTCAGAGGATAGTTAAGACTCCAGAAAAAACAATTACTACCATCCTGCCTTCAATCGAGGACCTGGATACTGTACGAGTCAAAAAGAGGGCTGTGAAAATATCTACAGACCCCCTCCAACCTGGACATAAATTGTTTCAACTCCTACCCTCAAAACGACGCTATAGAGCACTGCACACCAGAACAACTAGACACAAGGACAGTTTTTTCCCCGAACGCCATCACTCTGCTAAACAAATAATTCCCTCAACATTGTCCAACCATTTTCTAAGTCTGCACTACTATCACTATTAATCTTCTCATCACTCCTTATCACCCATCCCCTCCCACTTGTGACTGTATGACTGTAACTTTGTTGCTTGTATCCTTAAGATTTATATTGATTGTTTCCTAGTAATGATTTAATTGGTTATTGTACCCTATGACTATTATTAAGTGTGGTACCTTATGATTTTTGGTTCTTGAGGAATATATCTTGTCTTTTATGTACATAGAAAGCATTTGCACTAAGACAAATTTATTGTGTGCCCAATCACACTTGGCCAATAACGAATTCTATTCTATTCTATTATTTGCAGCATAGTCCTTTAAGTTTAGTGGAATTTATTCCCAGAGAAACAGAGAGACTGCAACAGAGGGAGGGGATTGTAGCAATAAGTAAACACGTTTAAATTTAGCTTTTTTCTTGTCATACCTCCACTGAAAACTACTCCAAAAGGTCATTGGTGAAGAAAAGTGACTAGTAAGGAACAATTCACTTTAAGTTCCCTTACCTTCCAGTTGTGACTTTGTAACAAGTTTGGCTATAGCTAAACATAATTGTTATGTCCTTGGGACTGACCAAAGTCCCCAACCAGGTCCGACCATACTGCGGGGGCGTTTGCAGCTCCCATTGGTTGGCTCCCTTCGACAGCCGGCTATAAAAGCCGGCTGCTAGGTCGAGCCAGCCGCTGTTCGCTGGGCATGTCTGCTTGTTAGTATGCAGACGCGACAGCCCTTTATTCTGATGAATAAAGCTCGTTCTAGTTATTGCTCTGGTCTAGCCTCCCTTATTTCGAACCACAACAATAATTTATTTAACTTTTATTTTATTTGAACAATTCCCTGAACCATAAGCTGACCACACAAGCTGGGTTTGTACAAACACTTGACTAAAATGTGATTTGGGGGGTTGTATTTTGACATGTTTTGCAAATGTTATCTATTGGTGTCAGTTTCTAAGAGGAACTAACTAGTACTTTGAATGAAGCAGATTGGTTTAAAAAACAAACACCTTGCCTGTGCTATCTCTTTAATGATATCATGGCAGAAAGCTGGCCAAATCTTCTGCATTGCACTGGTGACATTATGCAAGTAGGTAATTTCAGATATACCTGGCCCAGCCTCATTACAAGCTCTGAGGTCAAGGCAAATCTTAATTTCGATGTTTGATCCTGCCTGATACAGCAATCAGAGAACCAGGGTGGGCAAAATGATGAAGTGGTGTCACCACACAAACACTTGGGTATATGTGTCATGATGTTGCACTAGCTTATCAAATGGGTAAAGGTTGTTGTGCAACACTGCTTTCAACATTTTGACAAAAGCCAGGAGCTCCATTGGATGCCCAGGTCTCCAAGCATAAGAAATCGAAATCCTTACATCTTCAAATTTTGTTCAGTAAGAGGACGTTCCTTGTTTTTTGAAGCAACGGGGAGATAGATAGTTGGCACAAAATATTTTGTCTAAAACTAGAGGGTTTTATTGAATAACTTAATGATTTTTCTTATAAAGAGGGGAGGAACATTTATCAGATTTCCTTCAACATATATGAAAATAACCTAATTATACCCTCTGATCTATAGCGGACATCATTTGCTACTTCAGCTCACACAGGCAAATCATTTGGGGCAATCTTCAAAGTCACTTTATTCCTTCCACCAAAACTGGGGGAGGAGGGATGTTTGTTAATATTGTATTTTTCTGACAGGACAATGACTCTGATTTTTGGGTGGTTATTCTCAAAGGCAGGGTACAGAGGAGAAAAACAACAAAATCTATCCCAGCTTTTTGACTTTGTCAACAACAAGATTTAAAACAATTAGTCCCTTTTAACAATTTAAACAATGCAGCCAAAAGATGAACAGAAGTAGATGCAAGTATTTCATATTGATTCATCAGTACCCACATTACAATAACACTGTTAAAATCAGCCTCAAATATAACATCTAGCAAGAGCATTAATTAATGTTCACAGGAAAACAACCATTGGCAAGCCTTATGGGAGACATAGATTGATTGGCACAAGGGGGGCTTCAAATGGTTAATGACCTCAGCAAAACACAGGAAACAAGAGTTCCAGTGGCACAGTAGAACTTTAAATGCAGAGTTTTGACCCATAGATAGTATCTTACAATGGCCAAAGAAGGCATTTTATAGCCATGATTTGCTGTTATTACTCAAGGCTATTTGGACCCATTTTGGAAGATGCTCCTTTGTTCTCAAAGCCAAACACCTATCAGTTCTGCTGATGGAATTGTCTCTGCAATTACAAACAAATTGGTAAACACAATGAGTTTTGGCGCTGGTAGGTAACCTATCATCACCGATCAGCATAAGGCTTGTCATTGGTTGCTTTCCTGCGTATGTTATAGGATTAATTAATGCTCTTGCTAGATCTTATATTTGAGGCTGGTTTTAACTGTATTATTGTAGTGTAGGTACTTGGTGAGTCAATAAGAAATGCTTGCATCTACCTCTGTTTGTCTTTTGGCTGTATTGTTTAAACAACAAGATTGACAATTCCTCCTGAAATCAACCATGGCAATTCCACATAAACTCTCCAATAAACGTGTCTATGTGTGTAAGAGAGATAAATTTATGTGTATGTGTATGGAAATATATATACCTGTCAGAAGTCGCATTTCAGATGAAGCATTGATTTCATATGAATTGTATTAATAATAACTGAATAAAGCTGACTGTAAAATTCATAAACTGGATTGTCCCATTAACTTATACTAATGATTCTTTTTTTTCCCACATCAAGCACTCAAAATACCCAAATAAAGAGAGACCCATTCTCCTTCCTTCTTCAGTTAGGAACCACAAACAGAAGAGGAATAAAGGCATCTGCTTTTTGAGATCTGTAGAGCGACTAATATCTTTTCCCCTTTCTATTCTTCTTACTGAATGCTAACACAAACATGCCGCTCTGTTTTTCAGCTGTCTGGGGAAAACTATATGGGACATATATTCCATAATTCTACTAGTCTCCAAACCTACAAAAAGAGCATGTGTTGAGGGCTGCAAACCCATGATACTTTTCATACTCTCAGACAATCTGGAAGAGATACAACTATGGACAGGCTGGTTGGAGCAGGTGGGCAGAGATGTGTAAGAGAAGTATGAGATAAATGTTTTCCAACATTTATCTTCTCAACTCCATTTCCAACCTTTCAAACTCTGAGAGAGTTTGGCCTTTCACCATTTAAAATTATTAATATTTTCAAGGGGTAAGAGGTTTTTTTTTTACTTGAAAAAAGGGACAAAGAGTTTTGGCACATTTTTATGAAAAATCAATGGATCGTTGCTTGCTGGCTATTTTATTAATAGCTGCAGTTTAACAGATGTGGCAGTTTGGTCCATTAACATAACTGCAACACTGAATGCAGAGTTCACTTCCCTGAGGAAAGCCATCCTGAAAAATTTCAGCCAAGGATGATGTCATCTTGGTTCGTGTGGGAAAAGAAACTGCAATTTCAGATCACAAATGAGACAAATTGTGTTTGGGGATACATAAACCAACAAGTGCCTCTGGAGATGTGAGATTAAGAAGACAAAGCTGTGGACTTTGTAGTGTTCAGTACATTTGAAAATGACTTTAAGCATAAAAGTATTATACACCTCTACCTCCCTCTTTTCAAAGAAACTAAATTCAGGAAAACTGCATTGCTTCTTATAGCTTAGGGGAAAGAGAACAATTATAACTATGGATGCATGTAACTGTCTCTCTTTTTCTGCATTGTGGATGAGGCCACAATGCCCTTCCAAGAACTGTCTGCCTCTCACAAATCAAAAACTACAAACCTGATCTTCCTAATTTACAAGGACATTGGAGTGTTGCAGAAATACAGTATGTGCTTAGGGACATTGTAATATCACGGCTTTTACCTCAATGGGTTATCTGCCATCTGTCTTCATATCACACTCAAAATGGAGCAGGCTGAGTTGCCACAGCCTCTGCCTTAGCATATGGCTTATGCCTTAAGGTCAGAATAAAATTCCAGCTAAAAGAGTGTAGGCCTACAGCTCCTTACGACAGTACATTTTTGCTTTTTTTAATTAAGAAAAAAGCTTTAAGACAAAAGCTAAAGTAAAAATTACAGCGTTAAAAAAGGAAACACAAGCAAAAGCAAGGAGAAAAAAAATAAAGAAAAAAATAAACACACACACATACACACACACTGATCATAAGGAGAAGCAAATAAACCTTTGTGTTCAGTATTTCTATCCAGAACATTTATGTATATAAGCAGTTAAAATTACTAAAATAAATGTCAGCTATAATCAATTTAAGATTTTTTTTTTCTAGAAGGGTAATAGCATCTAACTGGCTGTGGCTGATTCTGAGAAAGCTAAGCAGAGTCAGGCCTGGGGAATATTCTGCAACCCAACAAGACAGACACAGACGTCAGAGATTAATTAGGACTGCAGAAAAAACAATTACTACCATCCTGCCTTCCATCGAGGACCTGGATACTGCATGAGTCAAAAAGAGAGCTGTGAAAATATTTACAGACCCCTCACATCCCAGACATAAACGGTTTCAACTCCTTCCCTCAAAATGACGCTACAGAGCACTGCACACCAAAACTACTAGACACAAGAACAGTTTTTTCCCGAAAGCTATCACTCTGCTAAACAAATAATTCCCTCAACACTGTCCAACTATTTACTAAGTCTGTACTACTATTAATCTTCTCATCACTCCTCATCACCCATCCCCTCCCACTTGTGACTGTATGACTGTAACTTTGTCGCTTGTATCCTTATGATTTATATTGACTGTTTCCAAGTATGATTTGATTGCTTACTGTACCCTATGACTATTATTAAGTGTTGTACTTTATGATTCTTGACTCTTTACAAATGTATCTTTTCTTTTATGTATACTGAGAGCATTTGCACCAAGACAAATTCCTTGTGTGTCCAATTACACTTGGCCAATAAAGAATTCTATTCTATTCTGTTGCCAAGAACTGATCATGTCCTTGCAGTCAAGCTTGATGAACTGAACTTTAGCTTTTGATTGGCTTTTAAAAGTATGTTTTTGTTTCTGTTAATTTTTCATAACAATTTTCAATTTTTTTAAATGCTACAATACAGTTAAGACGTGTTGTAATTTTCAGCATTTTTTATAACAAATGTGGCATCTAATTAGCCTGTTTAATTGCTTTAGGGAATATGGATAAAGCCCAACAGCACATTCATTACAAACAATAGCCGTGTGAATTCCACAATTTCTTCATAAAATATGAAGCAAAGAACTGATTTAACTGGGCATTGCTACCTAACACGATAAGATAAATCAATTTGTAAACAATACTATCCCAATCAATGCAGTTAAATTTAGATAATTCAACCGTGGAGAAGTGGAAATCTATGGATTTTCTTTAAATCAGTGTTGGCAATTCAGTGAAATAGAATTTAAAGGAATTCATACCAGTGTTCCAATGAGCTTCACAAGTTCAAAGTTCAAATCAAAATTATAACTGGATCTGACTGATTTCAAATCAAGTTGGAATTCCTCACAAATCCTTTTGTATGACCTAGTTAGGATTCAGGATTTCCATCTCTATTTCTCTACTTTAAAAAAAAAATCTCTATTTTTTCCTACTAAGCAAATGTATACTGAGGCTTCATAAGAGAATCAAGGAATGGGAAAGAGTTATAAGGTCAAAAGCAACTTTTTCCAAACATCTAAGACGTATTAAATATGAATTTTGGATAGTGATACTACTTTTATAATACAAAGGAGAAAAGATATTGCTAAAATAAGAAGTTTGTTAATATCTTCTTTGACCATCAGTTCACCAGAAAAGGGTAAATGGCATTTAAAATATGTAAACAGGAAGCAAAATTTCTGTAGAATGTGAAATAAATGACTTCTAGCAATTGATATTCTTGATAGATTCCAGAAGCCTAGCTATCAAAGGAACAGAACAGAGACAGGTTAATATATTTCTGCTGGAAGTATCTGTTTTCCCTTAGGAAACACCCAAGCAGGAGGTCTGAATGGATTGACTGGGAGGGGATATTTCCCTCCCCCAACTTTTTTCAAACTGTGCAAGATAAGGGCAAAAAAGAGCAAAACAACAATGTTTTCAACAACGTGTCATTTACTGCCTAAGTCTTAACCACATCCACTTCAAGGCGGGAGAGGGCCAAACAATTAATCTCAGAGTGAGTAGAGCCGAATGATCCACTTCTACAAAGGAATCAGAGAAATAGCTCAGTCCTGCATTTCTCCTCCCTAGGAAGCTGCTTGTTGGGAACCTGGTTCCTTCTTTTCAGATGTACAGCGTCATAAATAAAAACTAGGGAAATATTCTCTCCAGGTTGCTAATTAGATTTATCCACTCACAAGCCATTTGCATTTATAAAGGCCCATCATTAAAATTTCATTGGACTTTTAGGCAACATCATTGTCACTCAACAGCTTATGTTGTCTATTTGGCTCTTGCTCATGTTTTTCTGGAAGCAGAGTACATCTGGAGCAAAAATGCAATCTTCTGAAGTTTTCCTGCCTTGCCCAAACAGTTGATTTCCACATTGGCAGTGATCCTCTTTGCTCCTTTCTGCCCAGAAATCTTTTCCAGGATGTTCTGAGTGAGGTTTTAAACTCCTGAGCCACTACTTAAAAACATTATATCTTAGTTATCAACTGGATTTAATTTTGTAATCTTCTGCATTCACTCTTTCTATCTTTTTGGCAGTTCTCTCTCATTATGTCTTTATGCTAGTCCAATCTATTTTAAAATAACAGTTTTCTTAAACACACACACACACACACACACACACACACACACACACGCACTCACCTAAATAGGACACTTAATCTCTCCTGACCTTCCCATCATTCCTGTTCCAAGCATAACCAGCATTTCTTTGTATATGTATGTAGTGGATTATTTTCTTTTTAAAAATATTTGTATATGCCTACAATTGGCCAGAATTTACACTGCTAAGTGATGAGATCATAAAATAAGATCATATCATTCAATGATGGTAGTCCTTGCATTCCTGCTTCAGAGGTGGTATTCAGCAGGTTCTGACCAGTTCTGGAGAACCGGTAGAGGAAATTTTGAGTAGTTTGAGTATTAGCAAATGCCACTTCTGACTGGAGATTTTACAGTGTCCTTCCCTTGCCACGCCCACCAAGCCACGCCCACAGAACCGGTAGAAAAAGAAATTGAATCCCATCACTGTCCTGCTTGCTGTTGTTAACTCAGTCCCATGGTCGGTAGGAGAGACAACTTCCTGCTTCTTCCCACAACCAAAGTCAGTGGGAAGCTGGCAGGGAGTTGTAAGGCCCAGGCTTGGAGGCAGATAAATGACTCTAGCCAAGTGAGGGGTGAGCAAAAGGCACACAGGGGTGTTGCGGAGGGTTGAGGAGGGTATGCAAGAGGTATGGCACAGGAAGGGTATGGTGGGAGGGAGGATCAGAGAAGTCAGTGGGTGGGGACAAAGGGATGTGCAAGAGGTGCAGCATGGATCAAGGAGGATCTGCGCGGGTGCCACAAGGTGCATCAGAGGCATCATGTGAGTTGGGGAGGGTGCAGAGGGGTATGTGAGTAGCTGACTTGGTGCAAGTACAGAGGGGCTGGGAGCTTCCCTGCCAGTTCCCCCTTTGACACTGGAAACCAGCAGAGAGGGTTGCAAATGGCAATCTCATGATCATGGAGCACTTGGCCATAACTATATAAATACAAATGGATTGCCAAGCACACAGACCGCGATAAAATAATAATAATAATAATAATAATAATAATAATAATAATAATAATAATAATAAGCAGATGGCAGTTGTGGCCAGTTACGCCCTTTCCTGGAGCAATGATCCCTACTCACAGTCATTCATGCCCTAGTTACCTCCCATCTTGATTATTGCAATGTGCTCTACATGGGGCTGCCCTTGAAGAGCATCCGGAAGTTCCAATTGGTGCAAAATGCAGTGGCCCGCATTGTTTTGTGCAACCCCCAGTGTGCACATGTTTCACTTCTCCTGCAGGAGCTGCATTGGTTGCCAATTTGTTTCCGGGTGCAATTCAAGATGCTGGTTGTCATCTTTAAAGCCCATCATGGCTTGAGACCAGGTTATCTGAGGGACTATCTCTTGCTGATCACATCTACTCAACCCATCAGAGTGGGGAGGCAGGGAATGATGTGGGTCCCATCCCTGAGGGAGATACACCTGGTGGGACCTAGAAGAAGGGCCTTCTCCATGGTGGCTCCCTCTCTCTGGAACATCATTCCCCCAGAGATTAGAATGGCCCCCTCTCTAATACTCCTCCGGAAGGCACTGAAGACCTGGTTCTGCCAGTGGGCCTGGGCAACCCAGATTGTGGTGGAGCCCATCAAATGGCTCGTGTGCACTGCTGTCGTCGGGGTGGGGGATGGGAGTTGGGGGTGATTTTTATTTAATTTTTTTCCCTCAGATTTTGTTCTATTGTACTTTATTAATTTATTTGATTCTTTTTGTTAGTTTTTATTGTTTTTTATTTCAAATATAATTTTACATTCTGTAAGCTGCCTTGAGTCACCACGGGTGAATAGGCGGCAATATAAATTCAATAAATAAATAAAATAAATAAATATGACTGCAGGGAATGCTGGGATAACCGGAACTCCGAGGACCCATCATAACTATCATTTGTTCAGCACTGCAGTATCTTGGAACAGTTGCTGACTGAATGGTTCTACATTGAAGACCACCTGTATATGAAAAAGTAGAAAGGAAAATAACCAGCTGAGGCAAAGGACAAGATGCTTTCCCACCATTCAATCAATTCAATCAATTCATTCACAATTCATTCAATTCAATAAAGAGACTGGCAGAGTTCTATGTATCCTAAAGATACGTTATGTATATTTCCAGATCCAAAAATTTTGGTACTTTGAAAGACCACTTGTATTGAGCTCTGCATCACATTAAGGCCCCCAAATTCTGCATACAGTTCCCAATTAGGGCTAGCCAAATGCCTATAGGAGCTGATACAAATAAAAATTTAAAAAAAAAACACGTCCTATTATAAACCTCACTGGAAAGGCCTAGCAGCTGTAGAACTGAGCTCCCAACTCTGATTGGCTGCAGTGTCCCAACCCTTCCTGTCAGGCTGCCAGCAAATATTCCTCCAGTAAGTACTTAGCCAGCAAAGCAACTAAATGACAAGTCACCACAACAGAGCCCCTCGAGACCAAGTTCAGAAACTCTGACATGCTAAATCACTCTGAATAGGTACATAGCAATATGTCTGGAACAAAACAGCAGCATCAAGCCTTCTTTTGGGACCAGTGTCACTCCATGCCAATTTTGCCTGGGAAAACAGGCCATTTTCCATCAAAGCTCTTTCCACCCATTAAAATACACACAGGTGGAGCACAGGCAGCACTACACGTGGCCTCTATTTGATGATAATTGAGCAGCCTCAGTCCAGTTTTACAAAGCACGATCCATAAACCTTTCTCCTGTCAGATCTCTGTCTCATGAGTAGGAAAGGTTCCTGTTGAGGGAGGTGTCTGTTGGTTGTGTAACAGTGAGGGAACTCTAATTTGGTTAACTGTTTCAGGTGCTACTTTCCCTCATGATTATGAGCATTTTTCCCATTTGTTTGCTAGTGCCTGCTACAAAATCCATCCTTGCTAGCAGGTTTCCTGTAACATTCAGTCAGGTTGCTTCAGAGGTTGCCCTCACAACCTGATGACAGGATACCAATGTTCCTATGGAGAGGTTCTGGCTCTGCCCAAGTACAAGCAGACATTCAGAATGAACCCCTTAAGTGCCATGTTTGTTTTTGAGAAAATATACGTCCTGGGAGATCTTCTGCAAGAGTATTTTGTCCTGAGTGAAATTGGAAGCCAGAAAGGTAAGAATGAAAAAGTAAATCATCAGAGGCTTCAGCAATTTGGGTTTTCCTTGAGTGGGGTTGTATATGTTCCCATCTTACCCTCAGAGGAAAATATTTACTTCAGAAATTTTCACTACAGTTCTCCAGATCATGACGAAGCCAAGGGCAATGTACCAGTAGTGGGATTCAAAATTTTTTTACTACCAGTTCTGTGGGAGTGGCTTGGAGGATGTGGCAGGGGAAGGATACTGTAAAATCTCCATTCCCTCCCCATTCCGGGGGGGAAAATTACTGCAAAATCCCATTCCCTTCCCACCCCACTAACCTGGTTTCCAGCTCTGTTCTCCTGTACAGGGCAACAAAAGAAGACCCAGCCAATCAGCTGAGACTCGGGAGGCACAGAATAGATGAGGACGGGGCCAGTCAGAGATGGTATTGGCTGGTTCTCTGAACTACTCAAAATTTCTGCTACCGGTTCTCCAGAACTGGTTAGAATCTTCTGAATACCACCTCTGTAATGTACATATACACATACATCTACACAAATGTATTTGGGAATGTCCAGTTGGATGATATTGAGATGTTTTGGTCCTTCCTGCCTGTGGGAAGGCTGGAGAATACCACATTCTTGAATGGGCCTGCCAAGATGTTGCATAGACTGCTGAGGAACCTGTTAGACTTTGGAGATAAGAGATCAGCTATAAGACTTGGCCTACAATAGCATTTCCTTGCACTCTAAACCATTGGCCTTCCTTCTTTTACAAATAATCATACTAAGTAATTAACAGCATGTATTCTGGCAAATAAAGGCAAGTTGACATCCTTCTACATCCTGCATGATCGAAGCTAACATGCTCCTGACCTTATGGTATTATTAGTATTCTTCCCCACTTCCATGAGAGCAGGTGGAATGGAATGTTGGAAGATATGCCCAGGTTGTCACTGAAATTTGTACAGGTAGTAGTACCATCTCAGGGAATAGCTGTAATATAGGGCAACAAACTTTCCAGGCAACTTCTGGTTTTAGGGGAACTGGAAGGCACCTGCCATTCATTCCTCTCTTGTGGCATCCCTTGCTCATGGGTGAAACACAAGGAATAGGGAACAGGCATGAAGTATACCATGAATACTGTATGCTCCCCAATATTCCTAGTAATGCTATACTTGACCATGTATATTATCTGCATTGCTGGTATGCATTCCACCAGCCTCATTATGAACAGGGACCACGTCAGTGTTACATTAAAATGCTGTTTGGTTGACATGTGTTTTACTTGTCATTGATCGTTTTGAAGAATAGAGGTGAATGATATAGTGCAGAGGTCTCCAACCTTGGCAACTTTAAGACCTGTGGACTTCAACTCCCAGAGCTGGCTGAGGAACTCTGGGAGTTGAAGTCCACAGGTCTTAAAGTTGGAGACCCCCGATATAGTAATTTGTCTTCTGCATACTGTGGCCATGTTGGGAAGAGGGAGATGGGAAAGTCGCAGAGCTGAGGGAATCATGCTGGTTGAAATCTGGAGGAATAGATTATGTAACTATGGAGCTGGAAGGGCAGTGGGTGACAGCAGAACCAGGAAGGTAGATGAAGTAAAACAGGAGCTTTAGGTACGTGAAAGATTTGCAAGTACTCTTCTGGTGCAAAGGAGCAGGGGGCACTTTCAAAAGAGTAGGAAATGGATGGGGATGGTTAGGAGTTATTTGGATTAAGTGTGCTGTGGCATGTGTTGGGGTTCACTGGCAGCCTGGGTAGACAACAGCAGTGGGAAAGAACAGCGACTAGTCCAGGAGTCAGGGAGGACTTGGATGAGGGTCCTGCGTCCGATACAGAGATGGGGCCAGGACTATCTGGGAGTTATGTGCTGACTCCAGAGCCTCCAGAATCTGGCAGCAGCGAGGCAGAGGAACAAGGGAAGCCTGTTCCCAGTGTGCGTGTACGCAGAGCTGCCAGAAGGCAAGAGCAGCTAAGACAAAAGGGGCAACTCGGGAGTAAGGCTTGGGGGTGATTGCCCCTCCCATAAGGTATAAAGGAAGTGCTAAGGTAGGAAAACCTTTGCAGGAAGCAACGTTGTTCTCTCTGATAGGTTTGGACTCTGAAAGCTCCATGGTGAACTTGTTTTCTGTTTGGTTTTGGAAAGACTAATTGGGACTTTAGTCGTTGGCAGCACTTCAAGTAAGATAAGGTGCGTTCTTATCAGACGTCTCCTGAAGAAGCTTGGTAGACGTCCCTGGGACTAATTATAACTGGTTAAGACTCATTCCGGGCTTTGAATGATGATAATTCACAGCTGTTGACCTACATAGCTTTTTCTCTGGTAATATCACACTACTAACTAGAGCATACAAAACATTTGCTAGACCAATACTCGAATACAGCTCATCAGTCTAGAACCCACACTACGTATCTGATATTAACACAGTTGAGAAAGTCCAGAAATATTTCACAAGAAGAGTTCTCCACTCCTCTACTCGTTGCACAATACCTTATGCCACCAGACTTGAAATTCTAGATCTAGAAAACTTAGAACTACGCTGTCTTCCATCCAATCTAAGTATAGTATATAAAATCATACATTGCAATGTGCTACCTGTCAATGAATACTTCAGCTTCAACCATGACAATACAAGAGCAAACAATAGATACAAACTCAAGGTTAACCGCACCAAACTTGATTGCAGGAAATACGACTTCAGCAACAGAGTGGTCAATGTCTGGAATACTCTACCTGACTCTGTGCTTTCTTTCCCAAACCCCAAAAACTTTAACCTTAGACTGTCTACTATTGACCTCACCCCTTTCCTAAAAGGTCTGTAGGGGGCGTGCATAAGTGCACCAACATGCCTACCGACCCTGTCGTATTATTTTTTTCTTATATGTATCCATTTCATGTATTCATAACTATGTTTATTCTTATAACTATTATCTTGTAAGCGGTTGACAAATCAAATTAAATAAAAAATAAAAATAAAATAAAAGTGTTTTGGATTTAACATTTGTTTGTTGGTGCCTCAGGAAGCTTTGGTTGGAACAACATGCAATTGTTTTACGAGGCAGCATTTAAGGTCAGTAACTGGTACATTAAGGATTTGTTGCAGACTCACTTAGAAGTTCAGTTTCTAAAGATCTGCTACACAGACTCTATGAAATTACCAAACATAAAATGCCACTAAAAGTCTAGTAATTTAAGTACATGTATCTGTAGTCTATTACCATTTTAAAACAGCTCAGTGAAATATGTTTATGAGAAAGGCCTTGGCTGATTTGGGTACTGAAATCAAGCAATTCCATCAGCTTGTTCAAATGAAGTTCCATGTTAGAAGGATATAGTTAATCAGTAAAAAATTACTTTTTGGCCTCTTATTAAAATTGTAATTAAAATCCCATATTTAGTAGGGGAACAGAGGTTGTCAATGAATTAAAATTATTATTATCACCCCAAATAAATCCAATACAACATAAAAAAAACCTCTTTATTGAAGGTCATGGACCATAATCTACTATGCATGTCTCGTGTGGGATATACATTTTTAGTGTTTAGCTAAATTCTTATGGACTGATAGTGAAAGGCATTGGTCACGTTATACTTGGAGATACAACTTGCACTTTCACTGCATAAATTAATACACAGCTGCTCAGAGATATTCCCTGTACAGATCTGAATAGAATAGACCATCACAGAACAGTGTCTTCAACTGCCAACTCCCACCCCATGTCCCTCAATCAATCTAGTAGGATCAATGTTATCTAAAGCCAATTAGAAATCTAAAAGGACCAAGAGTAGTGTTAAACACCACCCTCCCCCTCAAAAAAATCTTCCATTGGTAGTCATCCATGAATCCTATCTAAAAAAGAGCCTGGTCAGCCCATTACATTTAGGATGTTTTGGTGCTGAGACACAATTACCTTCTTCAATACCTTTCCTTAAAAAAGGAAGACAGCCTGGCATTTGTCAATATGGGCAAATTGAAAAAAAGCTTCTTTGAGAGAGAGAAGAGAACAATTGTTCCTTTTACTGTTGGCATCATCTCATTTTCTACCTACGAGTCATTTACCATCTCTCAAATCTAGCTGATCACCTGCCCACCAAGTCTTCTGAACAATCCAGGAAGGTTAGGGAACATTAAGTATTAACTTGAATACAGACTCATATCTGCAATGGCTTATCTTTACTTTTGGTCTTTAGGGCTCCATACTTCAATTATCAGAGTTCCTTAATAATTTCATATGCACCCTTGGCTTTTTGACTGAGGAAGGGCTACACAGTATGGGAGCAAGAGCTACATCTAGCATCCTGACTTTCTCACTATTCTAGGGAGCAGTTGGATGCATGCTGGAACTGCCCACCAGTTCACTAGGGAAATTTCAAAATGTTGTCAGAAAAACATCTGGCTCCATCAAGCACTTGGGAAGCTATTTTAATCCATCTAACCACCCTTGTAATGGTCAAGAATGGCACTGGGATACTGCTTGGCCAGTAAGTAATCTGACCATGGCAAAGAACTGATTGTACTGTCTTCCATTTTAAGTTCATGCACCATTTGTCCCAAGGTGAACATTAGGACCAACATATAACTGCCAAGATGACTCAGGACTACAATAACCAATGAGATACCCATGAAACAACATGGACATGAAAACCACTACTCTATTTACACGTGAAGGTAAAATTCCCCAGCACTATCAGGCTAGGAAATTGTACTACTCAGCCTGGCAGTAAGACCCCTTGGTAGACTAGATTTGTTCTGAAGATAGATAGATAGATAGATAGATAGATAGATAGATAGATAGATAGATAGATAGACAGACAGACAGACAGACAGATAGATGATAGATAGATAGATAGATGATAGATAGATGATAGATAGATAGATGACAGATAAATAGATAGATGATAGATAAATAGATAGATGATAGATAAATAGATAGGATGGAGAGAGAGAAAGAGAGAGAGAGAGGGAGGGAGAGAGATTATTAGACATATTTTGAATGCTATAACCAATAAATTAAAAAGTGGCCATGATTTTTTTTTTTAGATGCAGAAAATCCTTTTGCCAACTTGGAATGTGTCAGGTGCAAACAACAGACCCACACGTGTGAAGTTCAAGCTTTTGAATTGGTCTCTCTCATGACACAGGAATCTCCCTAGACTGGGAGCTTTCATGTGGGAACGACTAGACAAGGCTGGAAGGCATTCAGGGCAAGTCAGACCCTGCTCTCTTGTATTCTGTATTCTTGAGCCACCCCTCCCTCCCAGCCAGGATGGTTACTCTCCAACAGAATAGCCCCTTATGAGCCTGTTAGAGATGAATTGTGCTATGAACTTTCTTACATGGATACAGAATATTTGCAAATAAAAAATAAAAAATTATGAAGAGATTTCTATCACAAAATGTACTACAATGAAGGGATGTCTGTTAGTGATTGGGGACAAACCCCCAAACAGAATGTGCAGCAGCAGTCAAGCCAGGCAGCCAAATGAGAGAGGAAGGGCCCTAGAGTTTACACACACTGATGACAAACACTGTTTTTTGTAGTTTAAATAGTTGTTTAATCCAATTAGAGTTTAAACATTATCAATCAGTCCATATGTCATTCACAAATATATCCATTCAGTAACTTAGTTCATTCACTAGTCAGTTCTATATCCTTATCTGCTTGTAAAGATATCTTCTCCTCTGATACCTTTCCTTTTGAAGACAACGCTGAGTATTCACAGGATATCAGCACATCAATGAAATAGTCCTTTCGTTCAGGTATTCAAACAGTTGTAGCAAACAAACAGTAGCAAGCAGACAAAACAAGCAGAGAGAGGTTACGTTTCTCTTACTGCCTTTTATTGCCGTTTGTAACCGCACCCTTAATTAGTTAATTACAAGCAGTTTGGTGCTTAAAGCTACAAGTTACAAACACCCAAACCTTGGTTTTATATATTTATTCACCCAAACTTAGTTGGTGTATCAATGTTATACCCAACAATGTCCTTTTTCTCCTTT
The DNA here is from genome assembly GCF_049901715.1 of Pseudonaja textilis. Lineage (NCBI taxonomy): Eukaryota > Metazoa > Chordata > Lepidosauria > Squamata > Elapidae > Pseudonaja > Pseudonaja textilis. The sequence continues at coordinate 98,383,527 of NC_141992.1, forward strand.
ATTTTTACTCCATTAGAACCACCAATGAAGAAAATAAAATCTTGACAATTAAATTATTAAACCAAGAACATAAATGCAGACATATATATCATCACGCTATTTTCAGAATGACAACTTTATTCAAAGAATTAAAAAAAACCAAAATATTATGCAAAAGAAATTAAAGCATCAGATAAAAGAGAAAGAAATCCAATTAAATCTGGTTTAGATCAGCCATTCACTATACTTCTCCATACCTTTCTGACCTTGTAAACGAAACCATCCTTCCTTCCAATTACCCATTCAATAATGGGTAATTACTGAAATCAACCTTTTGTTTTATAAAACTTAACTCTCTCCCTTTGAGAATCTCACCAATTTCATTCAAACACAAATTTTTTTTTCTCCTCTTGACCTATTTAATCTTTCTTTATTATTGATTTTGCTATTTGACCCTCATTAATTATTTTTATATGACCAAATTAATGCATTTTTTCATATTTTGCACTTAGTTCATATCCATCGCTCATTTCTTTTTTATCCTATCTAGTCTTATTTCATAGTCTTAAGTAACCCATCTTATGACATTCAACTTACTTTTATATTTTTTCATACTCTTTTTTCATTTCCTATATAATGTGTGTGTATGTGTTAGAAGTAAATAAATAATAAAATCATATAGAATAATAATCTAATACATAGCTACTTTATTTCTTTTGCAAACATTCAATTATTGTAACAGACAACATATTATCCACAATCTTTCTATCAACATTTTCCTTTATCATTTTAGTATTAAAAAACAAGTACAAGTACAAACTATTACAAGTACATACATATTTATTTACTTCCTGTAACTGGTTGTAATTGTTCATTAAATTTTCCATGTGAAAAACAATTAACTTGATCTTTGCTGTATTAATTTTTAATTCTGTAGCTTCATTTTATCATATAATCTCACATTTGCTGCAAATTGCTCGGGGTTCACAGCCAACATATACAGCATACAAATTGTCACAATCCCAACAAATGTCTCTAATAAACATTTGTATACATTTTCTGAAAATACATTAAGCAATGAAGAGGATATCATACAGTTTTATCTGGTCAGTATTGAACCATATGCTAAACATCCATTTTATTTCCTTGCATGCTTTGCTTCAATCATATACAGATCTTATCACATCCAGCAATCAGTCTTCATATTAATGCAAAATATTCATAATTCAAACTCTTCTTTAAAGCTAGAATCATTCGTGTTTATGCCCATTACCTTGGATGATTGAATTACTTTCGATTGCTAGCTTTCAATATGTATGTCTAGAAGTAGACAAATATTGTATGGCCAGAGAATTGATAGCATCCCCTAATGGAAAATGAAAGTCAAATGTATCAAATGCACATTTAAAAATCTCTATTAAATCATATGCATTTATCATTAATCTCTCATTTGTGAACATCATGTGCATACAACACCAGTTCTCTGTATAGGTTTGCGCTTAGGCATTGCCACCAATTAGAAACAATTAATTTGATCTTCCTATACATCTCATCAATATAATATGATTAATATAGCAAGAAATCCTACAATCCAACTTGTTAGGTTGATGTGTTTGTACTGAATATTTGTAAACATTCGGAATGCACAGAGAAAAAGCTCTCAGAATGTTTTCTGCTTGATCGCTAGACAACAAGAAGAAAAAAACATCAGGACTGGGTTTGCAAATAATTTCATGTGAGTTTTAAGAGCAAAAGTTACATGATGTGGCAGAGGGAGGACAGGAAAAAGATATTGAATAGTAAGACAGATTAAGGATCCTTGGGTAACAATAAAAAAATAACTGAAAAGAGCAAGATGTTATGTGTATGGAAGCTGTATTTCACATTTTAACTCAGATAACCAGGCAGCTGAAAACTGCTAGTGAAATAAATAATATTCTTGGCTCGAGTCCTGGCTAAAATTAAGCTCTGCATCATTACAGATTAAATCATACGGGGCCTGAGTCAGTTGAGACATTCATTATCATTAGCTTTTGTTTAATATGTTTTATCCTTATCTTTATTGCAAGTAAACCTCTTTCCTAATTATTTCTGGAACAAATAACAAGGTACACAGTTAAAACATCTTGATCCAAGCTTCCTGTTACTATATTTATGCAATTAAACATCAGCCAGGCTGCAGGACAGTCTAAACAGTGCTCAGTAATATTACAATCATATTATACTAACTACAACTGGCATTTCACAAAAGCTAACAACATGTCTCTCCAGATAAAATTATCCATCTAGGTAGGCAGAAAATTCTACAGTATGTTTGGATTTCTCGTAGAAACATGCAGAAGAATAGCAGCTGGAGAAATAAGTAGCTTTGACAATGCTCTTTGGAAAGAAAAGCACTTAGACTTTTACCAAGACCTTGGAACGTTATGCTATGGCTTCTTTCTAGAGTCTGGACTCAGCAGAAATATTTATAATATTTCCTATGGATCGGGGCAGGGTGGGAGGGATATAGGGAAACGTTTTCCCTTCCGAAGTTTTTTTTTTCTTCCAGCAAGAGTATGTGTGATATAAATTGATCAGGACCTATACTTCATGGAAATACATTATGACAGATAAAAAATGTGGCTTTTTTTTTCATTCAATTATCTTCTTTTACAGTAAACAAGCTTCCAGTTCAGGCCTGTGGGTTCCTAGGACCCATAAGAAGAAACAGGAGGTTCAATGGAAGCAAATTCAAGATCATTGTTCAATGAAATAAGGCTTGATTTTCAGACTGCATTTTAAGAAGTCACCACATCTTTTTTAGGAAGTATACTGAGATGTTAATCTGATCGATCACATTAAGGTCAGAAATACCTGAAATTAGAATCTGATTTGGGTCCCTTAAGTTAGCCAACTGCCCCAGGAAGATGCACTATGCTTTCCCAAAATTGGGCCTGAGCACAGATTGAAATGCTAATCCAGTCAGCTTCTTATCTAGGAAAAGGAAAGGTTGCATTTGGTTTCAGAAATGTCTCGGGCTAATCTAGTTGTTGTCACTGCAAAGTATTAATTAAAATCAAACTACCCCACGTGGCCCTGCTTTTCCTTGGGTTTTGGTATTTAGACGAAAGCCATTTTAAAACGTGATCTGCATTCTTTAAGCAGAATGTTTTAAAACTTACACGAAGAAGCCAACTGTGCCAATCAATGCCTTCACCTCCTCCCTTACTGGAGCACATCTTATTCATGGATATGTTGATACAGCTTTAGTAGATCAAAACTCATTTAAATGACTGACATAGAATCGATCCAAGTCAGCAAAGCAGAGGCGGCATTGTGTGGGAGAATCAACTGGCAACATGGAGAATGTTTAATCCTTTTGCAACCCGCTTTGTGTGTGTGTGTGTGTGTGTGTGTGTGTGTGTGTGTGTGTGTGTGTAAATGGCCACTCAATTCATTTCTCCTTGGTGCTTGTCATGTTCCTTTCCTGGGGCAAGTTGATCAGAGGAAAAAGATGAACAACCCACTTTTTCCTAGCTTTAATTTCTCGCCACAGATATTCCATCCACCAATATCTTCCAATTACTTGCATTCCTTTTTCCTCCTCAAATCCCTTGTTTATTCCTTCCCATTAGCTTAACAGAATACTGAACAAATATGCAGGTCTACCTCCAAAGTCACTGCGTAATTGCTGTAAAGAGTTAATCAATCTGCCAGTTCTTAAAAAGGCTATCAATTTATTACAGAAATCTTGCAGACTGATATTTTCTAGGTTATGCGCAGATCATGTCCCACTAAATCTCATAAGGCTTGGACAAAAACTATGGGCAAACAAAACATAATGTAACATGATTAGCCTTGGCATGTACATTGTAGGGAGAGGGGAAGTCAGTCATCATGAGACACTGTGAAGAAGATCCAAGGCACGAGATAGTGAAAGTAATAATCCCCAACCTCAGCCTAAACTAATAAAATTTGGAAGATTCTGATTCCTATGATATCCAAAAGTGATAAAGATTTCATTTAACTCAAGGCTTTCCAGCAGGAGTGGGGGGGAAGAGGACAAAGAATTAAAGGCCCTTCACTCACACACACGTACACATTATGTTTCCAAACAGTCGTCTTTCTTCTCATACGCCAATGATTTTTTTTTTTCAATTGCACACCACTCATAAACATTTAAAAACTACAATGTATGTTCTAGATTTGAATGTGCCTGGGACTGTAAGTAAGGGATGCCCTTCAGGGTAGAACAGGAAGTAATTTTGATAAAGCAAAACCGGGCATATTTATATTTAGGATATAAGTAATATTTTAATAATAGTTGCCTGATTAGTTGTGGCTAGATTTTTTTTCAATTAATTAAGCCCATTACAGGTAGTCCTCAACTTTCAACCTTTCCTTTGGTAATCTTTTGAAGTTCCAATGGCATTGAAGAAATGGCACTGACTTTTAAGCATTTTGCACATTTAGTCTATCGCAGCATCTCTGTGCTCACATGCTCAAAATTTAAACACATGGCAACTAGCTCATATTTTGATGGTTACAATACCCCTGGGTCATGGGACCAGCTTTTTCAACCTTCTTACAAGCAAAGTCAATAAGGAAGCCAGATTCATTTTACAACCATGTTACTAACTTAACATCTGCGGTGATTTACTTAATTACCATGGCAAGAAAGGTCATAAAATGGAGCAAAACTCACTTAACAACTGTCTTGCTCAATTGTAATTGTAAATTGAGGAACAACCTGTACTTACAAACTAGTTTGCTGTACGCTAGGTATACCTGACACTGGTTTACTGGCTCAGAGAATTCACAAAGCCAATCCTATCTGATCCAGCAGAGCGAGGCAGCTATGTTTCACCCAGCAGCAGACATTGGTTCATGATGGGTGTGCTATCCAGCCAGTGTATGGGAATTGGATAGTTAGGTAGCAATTGTGAGCTGTCCCCTTAAGGGAATGCATCATGGTAAATGTAGTTAAGGTATCCTGGGAAATGTAGTCCATGTCATGTGACCACATCTGTAATCCCAATTGGTCACTAAATTGACCCTCGATGGGTTGAGGGAGTTTTCCTCACTTGTAGCTGAACTCATGGACTCGTGGTAACTCTTCTACTTCTATCATTACAAGATGGGAGAAAAAGGATAGGAGATAATCCATCTTTTTACCTACAAGACAGATATGCAAAGGATTAGTCATTAAAGAAGAACTTCGTCACAAATGTGAGTCATGAGGATACCTGATGAACCAATAAAAGTACTTAGTTATGGATGTTTTGTGGATGTTTTATCTATCTGCATCTGTACAGGATACAGAATAATGGGCTATGTATGCAATCTTGCCTGCCTGTCAGCTCAGATGTTTTTATTCTAGTAAGAGATATTTTCTGATCAATATTGGGAAGTTAAAATACAGCTGCCACTCTCTTGGCTGATGTATGTGGAATTCCTTTTTCAGAAAGCAAAATATTCAAGGTCAACTTCACTGCTACATTTAAGTCTAACTACAATTAGATCTGGCTGTTAGTTCGTGATCATCAGTGTAAAGTCAGCATTTGGAAAGTCAGCTGGTGCCCTAATCCTAAAACCCAATGTATTTAAATGTCTAAGATGAATGGAACCACTTTCTGGCATATCCTTCCAAATCTGATTATCTGTTATCTGTTATCTGAGCATCATACTGGGCTAGAATTTAGGAAGGCTGTAAAATTTCAATGCAGAAAAACTAGATTCAGAGCTTTGCTTCATTAATTATCTGGTTATGAGAAAATATTGGTAATAACTATTTCCTAACCTAGCTCAGAGGTGTTGAAATAAGCAAGAAGACACTTTTTGATTTTTTAATTAGATGTATGTTCTACTTCTAAATGCTTAAGGCATCACACAAAACATTCCTCTTAAATTTTGGGGGGAGGATCAACAAAACTTATGAAAGCTAAATAGAGAGCCAAAGTCATCTGGGGTACATATTTGAAGAAGGATCTAGTTCTGAGGCATTCTAATACATTGAATCTTAATTTTCAAAACAGCTTTGACCCATATAAGTGAGAGCCAATTTGGTGTAGTAGGTAGGTGCTGGCCCAGAAGTCAGAAGACTGAAGTCTAAGCCTGCCTTAAGCATGAAAATCGACAGGGTTATTTTGTGTCAGTCACTCTCTCTCAGGCAATCCACTTCACAGGGTTGTTGTGTGGAAAATGGGTGGCAGAAATATTCAATGTATTTTCTGCTTGGAGCTATATATAAAAAGGTGGGGTAAAACTATAATGATAATTTACAGACCCCTCATCCTGGACATAAACTGTTTCAACTCCTATCCTCAAAACGATGCTATAGAGCACTGCACACCAGAACAACTAGACACAAGGAGAGTTTTTCCCCGAATGCCATCACGCTGCTAAACAAATAATTCCCTCAACACTGTTCAACTATTACAAAGTCTGCACTACTATTACTATTAATCTTCTCATCACTCCTTATCACCTATCCCCTCCCACTTGTGACTGTACGACTGTAACTTTGATGCTTGTATCCTTTGTCCTTTGTTGCTTGTATTGACTGTTTCCTAGTATGATTTGATTGCTTATTTTATCCTATTACTATTATTAAGTGTTGTATCTTTTGACTCTTGACTCTTGACGAATGTATCTTTTCTTTTATGTACACTGAGAGCATTTGCACCAAGACAAATTCCTTGTGTGTCCAATCACACTTGGCCGATAAAGTATTGTATAATAATCTGCACATTGGCAAAATTTCCATCCGTCAATTGCAAAAGGCCACACAGTTCGGATCCACACCTATAATATGCCGAGACATTATAACAGTCTATGTTCTCAGGAAGAACTAGATGCATGTGAAAGCCAACACCAGCTAAAGAACAGGCAGCTGTGACTTCACATTGTTGTGAAGAGATAACAGTACTGGAGAGAGCAGAAGAGAATGGAAAGAATGGTAGAAAAGTCACAAAACACAAAGACCTACAAGTAGAAGTAGAACGATGTAGCAAAAGAAAGCAAAGATAGTACCAATAGTAATAGGCATCTTGGATGCAATCATAAAGCAACTGGAACACCACTTCAGCAATGACAAAATCACCACCAGTCAATTGCAAAAGGCAGCTATACTTGGAACAGCTTACATCCTGCAACGATACCTTTAGTACTATCAAGCAACATCTGCCTATCCCAGGTCCCTGGGAGAACTTGATAGGTGGATAAAAATGCCAAAGCCAGTCTAAACATCTGGCTGACAGTGTGGCCAATTGTAATATAATAATATTACATTCACAAGGGAAGAAAAGGAATTAAAATTAGCAGCCACAATAATCCATCATCAGTTAAATGCCATTCCCTAATCCCCCAAATTCCTAGATCTAAAGCAAATGCCTCCCACCCATCAATTTAAGGATCTTGAGTAAATAGGAAAGCCAAGAAAAAACTGCTGAAAACAAGCCTTTCCCAAGCTGCTGCCTCCCTGATATGTTGTGACAATAGTTCCAGACTATCCTGTCATAGTTATGTTCGGACATAATTATATCTACTCTTTATTTTCTAGGTAGAATTCTCTATATTTTGATCCATACAGTAATTGTGCTGCATATAAAAATTATAGGATAACTGTCACTGTATAGCAACAATGAAATACATGAAATATACAGTGAATACAAGAAAGGAAGAGAGTCAGGGGAAATTTTCATTTCATAAATACCTTTAACCATAACTTTATGAATATTACCAGACACAAGAAAGCAAAACAAGGCATGCATGAGACGTGAATTTTTTTAAAAACGGATTGTTAACCAAATGAAACCAGTAATTTCTAATATGATTTGCAGGAACTATGTGCCAGTGGAAAATTTCAATAACATGAAGCAAAATTAAATTGAAGCAAAGTTATTATTACTGGAATATAGAATCGGACACAATAATTCTGGGTAAGATAAAGTTTGATTACACAATCGCCTGAATGACAGCAACTCAACTATACACAAAGTGAATCAAGCCCGGCTCTCATTGTCCTTACCTATATAAGTGAAACACCATAGATTATGAGTTATATCAGCTCTCCTAAGCATAATGTCCTCCATTTGATATGCAGCTCCTCTGGAGTTGGGCCGTCAATAAATTTAAATAAATGAATTAATGAATAATAAAAATTTCTAAGCAGCCATTGTATGAAGAGGATTGTGGAAGCTCAGGATAAATGAATGGATGTCAAGATAATTTGCTGATGGATCATATCCATAGGTCAATATTTACCATACTGCTTACTTTCAATATGGAGAAATCTGCGGCATGGAAGAGTCATTTGACTTCTTGGAAGAGAAGCTCCCAGATGGAGCTCAAAAAAAGAACAAGGAAGCCAGAATGATCCTCTCAACTGAGATTTCTGAACAACTTGGAATGCAGTATCTCATGCAAGTCAGAAAATTGCTAATAATTATGCAGAGAATCCATGTTGATGAAAATGGGAGTCAATATGATTTGAAGTCAAAAGAATAGAAAGCATCCCAAATAGAAAACATTTGCACTCCATCTGGTGGAATTCCAACTTCCTCCCTCCCAAATCGGTAAAGAAATAAAAGAGAGGAAGGAGGAAAACATGAATATACCACTCTCTCTTTTTTGAGGAACGAAATAGGAGAGGAAAAGAGAAGAAGGAAGTCGAGTTTTGTAAAGATACATTTATATTTCAATCATGCAAAGGGATCCGTTTCCTGTCCCGCTTTGCATTTCCCTTCTCCGTGTTGGTTTGTTCGTCTAACAGCGATCGCGCCAGATGGGTAGACCCCAAAACTAGCAAGCGGTTTTAGAAAGTGGGGCGGGGGAGGTCTTAAAGAAAAGCGAGTGCCTAGCCTCAAGAGGAGGGGAGGAAGTGTCACAGCAAGAGGAGAAAATCCGAGGATCGGGACGGTCACTCCCCACCCTTCTTTTGCACACTAAAAGACCTCCGTGCAATTAGATCTGGATGGAAGGAAATGCCTCTTTCGACTTCTCCTTCTTCCTCCCTTTACACAGATATCCAGCGCCATCACTACAAACGTTACTCAACAAAATGTTTGTCGGACAGATCTTTTACAACCGGGAGGGACAGAATAAAAATGAGGAGGTGGGGGGGGGGGCAAATATCCTGAAACACGTTAGGACAGTATTGGGAGAGACCACTTACCCTTTGGAGGCGTCTATTGGGCGAAGTCGCCCTACTTCCAGCTCTGCAACTGTCCAAAGACGGTGGACTTCAGTAGCAACTGCTGGAGAAGAAAAGTGTGTAGATGGGGAAAAACAGGCAGGGAGAGCGGAGCCGCGGTGGCGATCAAAGCGCCTTCAAGCTCTTGGGGAGATCCTGGCACTTTTCAACGCCGCAACTCTCCCCAAGGGTGCGCTGGATTCCCCCTCCTGAAGGGGGCGCCGAGGTTCCATCGCCCACCAATTAGAGCTTGAAGACGACCCCCGGCACCCTTGTAACAGGACCCGCGGACATAGCTGTGCGAAACGGGAGATTGTCAACTGGGCGTCAGAAAACGGGTTAACGCTGATCAAGCGACGACCAGTTCCTACGGCCACCTTTTTCGACTAGGTCAAAGCAGTCCAACTTCGGGATTGTAAATCTCAGAACAGGGGATATGGGGAAGTCCGCTTTAGCAAACGATTATTTAAAAGCCAACAACACAAAAACAAACCCGCGTACTATTTTTGAGATGTTTAGCCCCGACTTCCGCTACCTTATGTCCCTTAAAGGATCGTCAGCTTTGAAATGCAGCGCAGTAAAACATCTGGCAAACAGGATCAAAGACACTCGGGAGACTTAAGGAGGAAGCGGCGGCGCCTGTTCCTAAAAACCGAAAGTTGAGCTTTGCTTCAGAGAAGCCTGAGAAGCGTTGGAAAAGGTGGAGCCACTGCGAGGAGGGGAGGTTCCTGCGAGGATTTTCTCGAGCTGCTGCCGAGCGGAATAAGAAAAGGGGCGAAAGAGAAGTCGGAGCTCGCGTTGGCTCCACAGGTTGCAAAGCCAACGTCCTCCCGCAAAGCCAGAAGCCCCTGTAAAATCGACGAACGGGTTGCTGGAGCGCCAGCGGAATGCAACGAAACAAGGGATTCCGGCTCTCTCGGTCGCTGTCCGTGGTACTGAAATAATTTCCCAACTTTTATTTTTAGCGAAAAATCGTGTCCTATGGCGTTCATTATCGGCACGCACCTTAATTAGCAGCCCAAAAGTTTGCTAATGAAATTGCCCGTCTGCTTGGCCAGGTCTTTAGGGTTTTTTTCCCCATTTTTAATCGGGCCCTAGTTTTTTTTTTTTTTAATGGAAGAAAATTTAGACGTGTTGGTTGCTTTGAATGTGTATCCTTGGAACTCATGAATGTTTAGGATTGTGTTATGACGTTGTTAATCAAAATATCTAGGGTATTGATTTTTGTCTGTGTGCTGATTCTAATAACCTAGTGTCCTAGTAGATTGCAAGCATGCTTAAAAACTAGAGGAATGGGAGAAACAGGACAAATGAGATGTTATCCTGGCCCTTAAGTAGACTGGGATGAACTTTTTTTTCCCCACATAACACTGTTGCTATGGGTTGTGCTTCACTTCAGATACATTTCACTATTTTGATCTATAAGATTCTAAATGACTTGACACCTGGGCATCTGCAGGATCAGACACTTTAAAAAGACTTTATTCATCCGATGTGTACATCCTTAGTATCCCTTTACTTAGGGATAGAGCAAGAAACCTGAATTTTCCTGGGATTCCTGTACCCTCTGGACTTGACTTCTACCAGAAATTCCCTGACCATCAGGGAATGGAACTATCTGTAAGAGTATTTTCTTAAAATCTAGTCAGATGTTAACAAATCTAACATCTTAAAAAGTGAATGAATAGTCAAACAGTTTGTTGGCTGTCATAAATTTATGGTTTGGGCATTATTGGATGATAACAGCTTCTGTTATGTTGGATACTGGAGGGTTGTGGTGTAAAAACATACATAATAAAATCAAACATGACAGCTGAATATGTCTTCTCTCTCACACACAGTTTATTATAGCCAATTTGAACACATTAAAACTGCATATGAAAAGTTATGGACATGAACTTCTACCTAAAGTACCGTGTTTCTCATATAATAAGTCCGGGTCTTTTTTTTTTTTTTTGAGCCCCCCAAAAATGGCTAGGCCGTCTTTTCAGGGGTGACTTAATTCCCCCCACTTGCATCTTCAGGTGGGTGGGTGGTGTCAGCTTGGATGTTGACCTCGGCATTGGTGGGGCACTTTGTATCGGGGTCAACACAGGCAGCACCATATCCAGGGGTGCAACAAAAGTGCTTCCTAACGGCAAGCCCCCCTGCCATTTCCCTCCCATTTCGCATGTTTTAATATAGGCCTTAATTTGGGGGGAGGGGCTTAATTTCATTTCATGCCTATAAAACATGCTGGGACTTCCTATTGGGTGAGGCCGTATTGTTGGAGAAACAGGATAGGTGTGTCCAACACCTGGCTTATGGGCTATGTGGGGCCCTGGAAATTAATGTGCAGTATATAAATCACATAATATTAAAAGTTTACTATCTTGTTAGTCCACATTACTAGCTATCCAGGGTCCCATATGCTGTATCGAGGATATGAGCAAGTATTGGGGGCCCAATTGGCAAAAGAAAGTTCAAGACCATATTGGTTGGAAACATGTGGAAGAGGCCTTCATCCTGCAGTGGATAGTCAATGGCTAAAATGACGCTGATGATGTACTGTACAATAAAAGGTACTGTACAGTACATTATGCTGCAAAGCACTATGAAGCAATATATAAGTCTAAGCACTTATTGCCATTACATATTCCATATTGTGGCCCAAGACAATTCCTTTTCACTCAATGCAGCCTAGGCAAGCCAAAAGGTTGGACACCATGACCTAAACCTTCAAATATATAGAATGGATTATAAAGGAAACCAACAAGTGTTGAATTGAGTACCCTCCTCCCTTTCCCTGTAAGGCAGATCTTTTGCCTCTGTCAGACTTAGCATACACAGCTACAGGAGTTTTCTTTTAATTGTTCCTTTGTTCCTGTTTTGCAGCACACTCAAAAAGTTTTCAAACAGATTCCAATTGAGCCCTTTTAAACATCCCCACACTAGGCTGGTACGGCATCTAATATATCATTTTCACAGTTTTCCTGGCCCACTTTAAGTTCAGTCTAAACAGTTGATCCATCTGAAACACATAGACTGCATTTGGGCCATTAGTACCATCTTGTATCTTATAAACATCGTTTTCAAAGTCCAAAGCTAACAGCAAAAACAATTGATGAAATTTTCCTGGGCTGGTTTAAATGGCTGTTAGGTTAGGTTTGTCTTAGTGGTGCATTATAGTAATAATTCTGGCCTGTTTTGATCAATAATGGCTTCTAGAATATCTCAGGGAGAGGGTATTTCCCCCCTACCCCACATTTAATGGAGATGCCAGCACATGAACTGAAGACATCTGAGGCAAAATATATACAGTGTCTGTGGTTTTTTTTCCAAACAGCATTCTAATCCCTTATAGATCCCTATAATATTCTAGTCCCTATAACAGAGATGGTATTCAGCAGGTTCTGACCAGTTCTGGAGAACTGGTAGTGGAAATTTTGAGTAGTTTGGAGAACCAGTAGCAGAAATTTTGAGTAATTCGTAATACCACCGGATTGGCCCTGCCCCCATCTATTCTCTGCCTCCCGAGTCCCAGCTGATCTGCTGGGTCTTCTTTTGTTGCCCTGCACAAGAGAAGGAGCTGGAAAGCAGGTTAATGGGGTGGGGAGTGTGCTGTCCCAGCCAGTCTATGGGAATTGGATAGTTACTTAGGAATTATGAGCTGTCCCCTTAAGAGAATGCATCATGGTAAATGTAGTTAAAGGTATCCTGAGAAATATAGTTCATGTCACGTGGCCACATCTGCAATCCTAATTGGTCACTAAATTGACCCTCAAGGGATTAGGGAAGGCTTCCCTCCATTCTTGCCTGGACTCATGAACTGATAGTAGCTTTTTCTACTGCTAAAAGATGAGTTAGGAGATAACCATCTTTTACCTGCAAGGCTGATATACAAAGGATTGGTCATTAAAGAAAAACTTTGTCACAAATGTGAGTTATAAAGATACCTGATGTACCAATAAATGTACTTTGTTATGGATGTTTTGTGGAATTTATCTATCTGCATCTGCACAGCTACAAATCCACCTCTGTGCAAGAGACAGAAAAGGGAGGGAATGGGATTTTGCAGTATCCTTCCCCTGGAGTGAGGTAGAAATGGAGATTTTGCAGTATCCTTCCCCTGCCACGCCCACCAGGCCACGCCCACCAGGCCATGCCCACAGAACCAATAGTAAAAAAAATTGAATCTCACTGCTGCCCTATAATAATTTGATACCAGGGAACAAATCCAATAAACTATCCTGATTATATATAAAAACAAAGGTGGAAAGTGAGAATGAATATTGTAGGACTATCAAGTTTGTAGAATAATATAAGCCAGGAGTAATGATTTTGACCCAAGATAATTTTAAAAAACCACCAGCTGTTAGAGGGAGGGAGCCTATCGTCCCTTAATATGCAGGAAGTATAGGTTATGGAGACAGGTGCATAATTCTTCTAGGCAAGATTGAAATTATGTTGGGGTGGTGGTGTCTATGGAGATTCTCAGTCATCCAGGTCATGGTTGTCCCCAAAGTGCTTTTTTAGGAGGCAACTGGACTTTCTGGTTTTTACTTTTGAAGATGTTTCACTTCTCATCCAGAAGCTTCTTCAGCTCTGACAGGATAGTGAGGAATGGTGTGGTGGGTAGTTGTATATGCTTGTTGGCAACTGGCTTATAAAATGTGCTCTTTTACTAAGGCATAACATAGGAGAACAAGCCCATTGGGATAAGATTCAGCAGTTCATCTGCATTTAAAAGTCAAAGGCCACTCTTGAAGACAGCAAAGTCCACATTTGGACAGAGAGGGCCACTAGTTTGAAAGAGGGGTCAAAGAGGCCATCTATGTCAAAAATTGAACAGCCCTCTCTCAACAGAGGGGGAGGGATATGATATCATCTATCTCCAGTCTATAACAGTCTTTTCAGCAGTTCCAAGAAGGCTCCACACCCATTTACACTACTCAGGTGTCCCTGAGGATACAGATAAACCTCCAAATGGCCTAAACAACTCTCTCTAAAAGAATGCCAATCATCAGCTGTCTGCAAGGAATATAAATCCTTCCATTCCCCACCATCCAGTCAGAGCTGGAGAAGCTTATTGGATGAGAAGTGAAACGTCTTCAAAGAAAAACCAGAAAGTCCAGTTGCCTCCTGAAGAAGCACCTTTGTGACAACCTTTTAGGAATGTAAGTTACCTAATAGTTGGGTTGGAAAATATATAAACCAGGATAGACATTTTAATACTGTCTCTTTAAGAGAATGCTAAAACTGTAATTGGGTGTGGTTCCTCAAATGGCCATAAGATGGAGCCAGAAACCTGGGTTGTTTAGTCCCACTCTTAGTTGTTGCTAAGAGTGTTGCTGTTCCTACATTGACTGTTATTGATCATTGTTATTCTTGGATTTGATGTAAGTCTGTTACTGAACTGTTTATGATACTGGACTTTGTTACTGGATTATCCCTGGACTGAAAACTGACTGCTTTAACTGTGAATGACTTGGAGTGCTTGTTTGGACTTTGCTTAATCATTTTACTGGAAGTAAAAACCTACATTTTACTATACAGTGTATCTGTGTGCTAGTTGTGTGTTATTCTTCACTACTCTCATTACGTCTCCCTGTGTGCGCTCATTCTCCTAACGGGGAATTACCTCAACACAACCTGAAAGACTGAGAATCTCCATAGACATAAGGGCATGCAAAGAAAGTTTGTTTTTAAAACATTACTTAGGAATGGTGCCTTTCTATCTCTTGTTGCTAAAAGCCTCAGTCAATACAAAAGTTGCTGTCTCCTAGCAAGGAAGAAATATTTTAATCTGAATCTGAATTAAGATTACTATAATCTAAATAGGTTGCTGCTGGATGACTACAATGTAATTTGTTTCTTTCTCATAATATACTTTACATTTGCAGAAGCAGAGGCTGTTTTTGGTGCAACAACATAGTTATATAGTAGCTCCCCTCCTTTCCAGGGTTTAGCAGGCAGTCCATTATCTTCAAAACTGTAGAGAAGAGGAAGTACATTTACAGAGCAGTAGAAGAAAGAATGTTAGTAAGTGTCTAGAGTCTTTCGTATGTATGTATGTATGTATGTATGTATGTATGTATGTCTGTCTGTCTGTCTGTCTGTCTATCTATCTATCTATCTATCTATCTATCTATCTATCTATCTATCTATCTATCTATCTATCTATCTATCTATCTATCTATCTATCTAATATTATGGCTGCAGTGGAAGATTTTTAAGCCAGCTTGAGCATATTGATTGATTAACATGTAAATCAAAGAATCGAACAAATAAAGGTAAAGCAATCCCTACTTATTTTCCAAAAGTCCCTCAAGATATGTCATCAGCCAAGGGCCTCAGGGGACTGAGGAGGTCTTGAGATGGCTCCCTTGCTAATATAACCTCTTGTGTATTTTTATTCTTTCTCTTTTTTTTTAAAAAAAAAGACTGCTTTAACATGTTTATTGTTTTATATTTTGGTTATATGCCTCCCACTTCTTGTGTGATGGACAGCCATATAAATTTAGCAAATAAATAAATAAATGGTATACTAACCAGCCAATAATAAAAATACAGTTAACCAAATCTATTCTTCACCTTTAAGAGGAAAGATAGAAATGTCTAAAACTAATTCCCACCAATAGGCCTGCCATGAATTAATCTCAATTAATCTCGTTTGTAAAATAGTTGTATAAAATTCAGTTATTGTGGAAGGAGTTAAGACACATCTGTTTAAAGCATCTCCTATTCCTAATATTGCATTTGTATTAGAAGCAGGCAACACATTTAGATCTACTTAATACTTCTTTCTTTTTATATATTTTCTCGCAGTTTAGCATCATCCCGCCTCCTCTTCTTTGCACTTTTCATTGGTTTTATATAGTACAAACATGAGATCTTCCTTGCCTAAAAAAGAAACATGATGATAAACAGTTGATCTCATTTTTATTTTGAAAATATTTCCACTCTCATTCTTAGCTGCTTAGACCTTAAGAACTGCTAATCAAAATGCCAGAACTTCGTAGTCGCTTTGTGCTGATGCAAACGACAATAGAAAATATTGAGAAGCAAAATCTTAGATGAAGTTGAAGTAGGGGGAGGGGCCGGGTTTGTTTTATTAAAATTAAAACCAAATCTAGCATGCACTCAGCAATGTTTTATTTGTTTTCTTAGTTTCTCTTTAAAAGTGTAAAAAGAAAGCAAGTTTCATTTTACATAACAAAATAATTGAATGTTTTTTTGCACAATAAGTTCTTAACTATATATTCCGTATTCAAGAATTTTTAAAAGCATTAATTCTACCTTGTTTGGGGTGTAGATGGAAGACAATATATTTTGTTTTAAAATCTTATTGAAATGAAGAAGAAACTCAAGATTGCTTTACCTTGATTCTCTTTAGCATAAGGGGGGGGAATGTCTCCCTCAGACTGTTGTATTTATATTATTATACCCTTTATAGGAAGTCCCCCCCCCATTAAAATATTATTTATTCTTAATATTAAAAAGAGGAAGAATAGAATATTTCCCATAAAGGAGAAATGGAGAAAAATCTTTAAAAGGCAGATAGCAGCCCCAGTCTTTCTTCCATATGAAAGCAGCCTCAAGCAGAAGCTTGAAGAGGCTGGTCTTTAGGAATGGAGATTTTGTATCCATTCAGAAAGACTGGGCCAATCTATTCATAAGCAAAGAGCAACCAGAAACTCCAAATAAGCAACACAATAGACAAGGAGCCAAAGCTGACAAGATTGGCTCAAACAAAACATCTAGGATTTGCATTTCCCCTCTTGCCTGTAGAGCCAGCCATGACCCCTATATGACCCCATAGGAATCTGGCAGCAACCATTAAGATATTAAAGGCACATTCTTACACAGGAACAGGCATCTCAATCACAAAGTCCCAAAGAATGTATAAAAAACCCACCTATCAACCCCATTTGGTCAGCCACCCCAGAAACATGCTGCTGTCACAAGTTTTTGGCTACAAAATAAACAGATACTTTTTTTTACTAAAGCCTGTCTCCATTTTATTACATGTCTTTCTCCCAGCTTGGAACCGGATCAGATTTTTCTTCCAACACCTTCATCAATAAAATAGGATTCCAGTTGCCCTTCTGGAATTTGTTTTTCTGATCAGACTTACTTCAAAAGGTTGGCAAGCTATAGGTGCTGGAGAATTGTGTCCACTTATTTTTGAGTAAATAAACTCATGGCTAGATCATACTATATACATTTTTAGGCAAATCGTCTATTTACTGAATGTTACCAACATTTGAGCATACTAATATATAAATTATTATTTCAGAATTTGGCATTTTTATGTAGATCTGTGTGATTTTCAGTATAGTTGATAATTAATCAACTATAATTAATTTATTGAACCTTCCCTATCTGAATAATTTTATAGTAGTATAGACACTCAGTTTCAGATCCCTTTCAGACATGCAGCTTACTCTAACTGCAATTCTATGCCCACTTATATTGTAATATTAAAATTAATTAAGTCTTCCTCTTTGCTTTCCTGAAAATGTTATTTATCTTCCCATTAGCATTAAAAACATCCTGCTTATCACATAATGTGGAATTCTGCTTCAAAATGATATATTTACACAAATATGCTGCTTTGGTGAAATATCTTGAACTATATTGTTGTTGTCATTGTTGGTATCCCTTAGAGGATGTATTTTGGGTTGCAGCAATAGTATCTCATTCCTGTTTTAGTTCTGAGTTCCAGACTCTTACTGAGTATCTTCATTAATGGAGTAAATTATTGATCTCCCATTGATTTTTTAAATGCCCATTTAAAACCTTATGGCTGGTGAGCTGTTGGGAAGATTTTAAAAGTTACAGCAGGGGAAAAGTTAGCTCCCACACACACACATATTGCCTTCATTCAAGATAACTTTTAAGGCAATTCCATATAGCTAATTATAATATAAAATGGTACTAGTTCTTTCTGGGTGCTAGGGATATATAAGGAAGAAGAATAACATTATCTCCTTCAGAGCCTCCTTGTATATAGCTTATATAGCAGCAGCAGCAAACAGCACCTTGGATTAAATAGCCCTTCATTTTACGTAGCAAGCCAATTTCTTATGTTTTGGCTTGAATAAATACGACATGTAGAGCAAGGATAGCCTATAGCAATTTATCTTTTGGGGAGGAAAATAAAAGAATTAATTCACAAGCACAGCAATTTGTGAGTTATGGCTGCACAAGAACATCAATTGGCATTAAGATCTTAAGTACCAAAAATATAACATTTCTAAATGCACTTTTTTTGCCACAGTCATCAGTGGTGTGGTGAAAAGCATCCAATTGACTGAGGGGGTGGGGTGGGGGGGAATCCACACTATAGAAAATTTCTGCAAACATGACAACCTCCTGTTCCATATGTTCAATTTCATGAACAAGATGTTTTCACATAGCCCCATAAATGGGAACTCTACTTTTTCTCTCTGATCATACATTCAGACATGTGTCACTTGCTTCTTGAGTATTGTTTCAAACTTTTGCACGAATCCAGAACTTTGAACTAACAACCAACGAGAATATCATCTTATTATAGGAAGTCTATGACTTACAATCATCATTGAGACAGAAAGTTTGGTCTCTAAATGATGCAGTTGTTAAGCAAGTCATAATTGTGACCAGACCCAATTTTACAAACATTTTTACTGTGGTCATTAAGCAAATCGCACGGCCATTAATTGAATCACACAGTGGTCAAGTGAATCTGGTTTCTGCAAGTAACTTTGTTGGAAGCTGACTGGAAAGGTCAGAAATCATGGTCACGACTGCAAGACATTGCAACCATCATAAATGGAAGCCAATTGCCAAATTGTGATCACATGACTGATGGCTGATGTGACAGTTTGAGGACAACTTGTAAGTTGCTTTTTCTGAGGCCATTATAACTTCAGACTATTAAACAAATTATCATAAGATGAGGACTGTCTTTTGTACACAGTTTTATCTACCATAGTCAATCTTTGTCTCAATATAAACATAATTCTCAGAAAGACACATGGAAATATTAAGAAATTAATAATACACACCATAGGTACAATTTAAAGCATCAAATCACATTGAGATTCCAGTAACTGTTGCAATAAGCTTTCTGCGGGCAAAAAGTTTGCATAATGGAATTTTAATGTAAGACAATGTTATATATTGCAATATGATATACTTACAGTGCTGTTTGATTGTTACATCTTTCGGTATTTTAAAAACAAATTATTAGACATGCTATAGAATCTTCTTTCCCCCTCCAGCTTTCACTTCAAATTCCATTTCTGTCTTTCCAGCTTGGCACTTCTCCCTTGCAGGAATTGTATATTATCTGTCATCTAGAAACCTACATGGAAAACATGACTTGACACTGCAATGAATGTGATGTCCAAGTACTTCCATGCCAGTCTGTTTCCCCACCACTGCCTAAAAAAGCTCTAATTGGAATAGGTATTAGCATTTGTTTATTTGTGTCAGAAGTATCACAGTTAAAATGAGGCATACAAATAAAATATAAAATACATGATTATAATAATGTACAAGTTAAACAAACCTTGCTCAGAAACTAGCAACTAGCAACGTTGCTATGTTTTGTCATGCTGCCATGAGGTCAAGTGTACATTGATCAGGACATAAAGGGCAGGTATAGATATGTGTTGTTGCCTGCATGTCACCATAATTGCAAAGGGTAGAAGACATAGACTCATTTGTTCAGAATATCTCTGGATCTTGTTATACCCATGCACATTCAAGAACTTCCATACTTCCAAACAGTGTATCATCTCTGCCACATTGCATCCCAATACTTAGCAATATCATACCATCCACATTAGAAGTCAACAAGCCAGGGGTGGGATGCAAATATTTTTACTATCCGTTATGTGGGCGTGGCTAGGTGGGATTGGCCATGTGTCTGGGTGGGCATGGCTTTGTTTTTTTTTTGCAGCAGCAGCAGCAGCAGCACACACACAACCCCCATGCTTTGTTTTTTGGCCTCTTGGGCCTCAGGGAAGCCTCCCGGGGGTGTGTGTTTTGCTCCCAGGAGGCTTCCCTGAGGCCCAGGAAAGCAAAAAATGGGTGTGGGGGGAACACGCCCCTTTTTGCCTCCCGGGCCTCAGAGAAGCCTCTTGGGTGAAGCAGTAAAATAGCGAGGGGGATCCCGGCACAGCTGATCATCAGAACAGTTGATCGTTGGGAGAGAAAAAAAAAAGAAATACCTTAAGGAGTGACTGGGTGGGAGAATGCAGTCAGCGATGTCGTGCATGTGCAATAAGCACTGACTGGAGGTGGAGAGGGGGGGCGGAGCCAGCCAGTGGCACGATTTGCTGGTTCTCTGAACTGCGCAGAATCATAACAACCAGTTCTATAGAACTGGTCCAAACCGGTAGAATCCCACCCTGCAACAAGCTCTCATTTGTCTATGGTCAAGGATACTGAACAACAAAGCCCTCCCTATTCACAAGGACATTGTGCAGCAGAATGGGACATTTAGGCACAGACCCTTGGCTGCACCTCCTTTGCCCCCAGCCACCTGCCTCAGCCCATTTATAGCCATATTTGCTTCTCTGCTGGCCCTCCCCTGGCCATTCTCCACAGCAAATGGGCCCCTGGCCCTCTGCCTCTCGCCCTTCGTCATCCAGATACTGTTTGACCTGGGCCTTTGGCTGCACAGGACAGATAGCCCCCAGACAATCGGGTGGCAGGCAGAAACAATGGTGTTGCAGGGGCAACATGTAATACAAGATTTTTTAAAAAAGTATTGTGGCTCCTCTGCAAATTTTGAGGCCTTGCAGATCTATCACCAAGACCAGAGGGAGGGGAGAGTAGCAGCCGCCGGGGCCACCGAGGGGTGGTGGTGGTAGACAGACAAGAGTGTGTTGGGGGTAACAGGAAGAGAGGGAGGGGTGCCTCAAGGGGGCTTCACAAAGACAGCTTGGCTTGCAACTCAGTCAGCTCCAATGAAATAGGGGAGGAGGAGCAAGGCTGGTGAGGTTTCTGGCATTGCGCAGATGTGGGGGGGGGGGCTGCAGCAGGCGAACGGCAAAGCCAGCATGGCTTCTGTGATTGCAGGGGACCTGGGGGGGGGGGCGCAAGTGAATGGCAAAGCTGGTGCAGTTTCTGCAATTGCAGAAGGCTGGGTGTGTGTGAAGGTGAATGGAAAGGCCAGTGTGGCTTCTGAGATTGCAGGGGGTGGGGGGGGGGCGGGCGGGCGGGCGGACAGAGGTGGCGTGCAGCTTGGGAGAGCCCCATCATTGCCACTCCTGCCTGGCACCTAACAGGCAGTTCAAAAGCCTCCCAACCAGGTGCCACATCCATTCGCTTTCCTCCCCACCCCCTGCACACAATCAAAATCGTTCTGAAGCAGATTTCCAATTATATTTGTAAGTTTAAAATCGTTAGTCAAATCATAAACTTTAAATTTCAGTCTTCAGCTAAGATTGATGGTATCATCTGCAGCCAATACTGGTATTAGAATGAAAAGCTTGAATTGTAACGAATGTGGTTTCAGACTAACCAACCCCATTCAACCACAATAAGAAGAATCTGCTCTTCTCCAGAGTCATATAGATCATATTAGTTAAGAGGGAAACATTTCTCCCTCCACCCTCAGTGATTAACTTCACAATTGATGATGAACCAGGAAACTTTTTTCATATTATAGCTCAATCGAAGCATTCCTGTCAAACAGACAACAAATGGTCAAAATTGGGAGCATCCTATCAAATTCTGTACCTGTCAATAGTGGTGTCCCCCAAGGCAGTGTTCTAGGACCAACTCTCTTCATACTCTACATAAATGACTTCTGTGATCATATTAAGAGCAACTGCGCTCTCTTCACTGATGATGTAAAGCTATTCAACACCACAGACAATACTGCTACCCTTCAAAAAGATCATCAGAATGGTGTATCAGAATGGTCAAACAAATGGCAACTTCAAATCTCAACAAATAAATGCTCTGTCTTACATATTGGCAAAAAAAATCAGAAAATAAAATACAAGCTGAATAGTCAAGATCTTGTTGATGATCCAAGCTCTGTAAAGGACCTTGGAATACTCACCTCTAAGGTCTAAGTGCTAGAGCCCACTGCAACTACATAGCCAAAAAGGCATTAAGAGTTGTTAACCTAATCTTACGTAGCTTTTTCTCTGGTAATATCACACTACTAACTAGAGCATACAAAACATTTGCTAGACCAATACTCGAATACAGCTCATCAGTCTGGAACCCACATTACGTATCTGATATTAACACAGTTGAGAAAGTCCAGAAATATTTCACAAGAAGAGTTCTCCACTCCTCTACTCATTGTAGAATACCTTATGCCACCAGACTTGAAATTCTAGAACTAGAAAACCTTGAACTACGCCGTCTTCGGTCTGATTTAAGCATGGTATATAAAATCATACATTGCAATGTCCTACCTGTCAATGGATACTTCAGCTTCAACCATAACAACACAAGAGCACACAACAGATACAAACTCAAGGTTAACCGCACCAAGCTTGATTGCAGGAAATACGACTTCAGCAACAGAGTGGTCAATGTCTAGAATACTCTACCCGACTCTATAGTTTCTTCGCCAAACCCCAAAAACTTTAACCTTAGACTGTCTACTATTGACCTCACCCCTTTCCTAAGAGGTCTGTAGGGGGCGTGCATAAGCGCACCAACGTGCCTACCGTCCCTGTCCTATTGTTTCTTTTATTTTTCTTTTATTTTTCTTATATGTACCCATTTCATGTATTCATAACTATGTATACACTTATACTTATTATCTTGTAAACAATTGACAAATAAATAAAATAAATAAATAAATTTCAAGACAATAGAAACCACCAGCATTCGCTTAAATGTGTGGGGTGGGATGGGGATAACTATCTGAGAGCTGGGGACCCTAGAACACGAAGCCCACCTTATTCACAAATATCTTTTGCAGCCCTTTGTGTTAGAAACATAGGCTGCCATGCTGCAAGAAAAGAACTATTTTTAAGAAGCTTTAAGGCTGCCATTTGAGAGAAGACTCACATCTCAACCTTCACTCCTTTTGTTTTGTCCAACTCACTGCTAGTTGAACAGAAGTGAAAGAAGTTCATCCCGATGACAGGCAAATCCTTGATTTGATGTGAAGTCTGCTCTCTGACCTGTGGCCATCATCTTAGAAAGGGAGGAGGAGGACTCATTTTCATTTTTCAATTCCCATATGTTACCTTCCAAAATGCATGTAGATTTGCACAGTGCTTCTTAGCAGCTGCAACTGGGATCAGGAGAAAGCAATTCTGATGACAGCATAGACATCAGTAATTATGTTACCCCCAAATAGACAGCAGTAACTGCCTAAGGAGCCAGCTGCCACAGAGGGTTTCCTTCAGTTTTCTGGTGCCCTAGAGGACATTGGTGACAATGCACCATCATCTTTAAACTTTCCTTCTCCCATACTTTGAAAGAAATGTTTCATGCAGAGCAGAGTTTGACCACTTCTAGCGGTTGTTGTTGTTTGGGGTGGGGGAAGTAGATATAACATCCAGAAGATATAATAAAATACAACCAAAAATATAATAGTCCTAATAAATTCAGAAATAGATATGTAGGATAATAAAGGAGTAAGCAACATTTGTAGAAACTAAGAATATGTCCATAAAATGTTAACATAAAATAAACTCAACCTTTAATATATTATTAACTCTAGTTGTATAGAGAAGACTTATCTATTACACCATCTTCTCAATTTAAATACTGTACATTATGTTATTTTAATATATTTATATAATATGGTTACATTTTTATTTTTACCATTTGCTTTATTTTACAATAAACATTAATTTATTTTAATCACAAATATTAATTTCCATGACAGAGAATGACAATGTTTGCAAGTCTTCTTTTCAAAATAAAAACAATGGGCAGAATGTTGATATAATGATTTAATCATAGAGCTAAAGCGGGATTGTTCAGACCATTATGTAAGGATAACAGAAGTCACAAAAGTCTTT